>NW_024412376.1:135345572-135400793 GCF_014898765.1 Herpailurus yagouaroundi | reverse complement strand
TGGTGGTTGCTAGGGGCTGGGGGTTGGGTGGAGGAGGAAGTGGGGAAATATTGGTCAAAGGTACAAATTTCCAGTTATAAGATTGTCCAGTTCTAGGGGGCTGATGTACAGAATGGTGATTATAGTCAATAATACCATATTATATGCTTGAGAGTTAAGAGAGTAGATCTTAAATGTCGTCACCACAAAAAAGAAATGGTAATTAAGTGACAGGTTGGAGGTGTTAGCTAATTCTTCGGTGGCAATCATTTTGCAATATATAAGTGTTTGTACACCTTAAACTTATGTAATGTTATATGTCAGTTATATGCCAGTGAAGCTGGGGGAAAAAAGTCTTCATTTTAACAATAAAGCTGTTGAATTACTGCCTGAAACTCTACATTTTAGAAGAAACCTTGTAAATAGGATACTTTGTAGTTATTATGTTTATGTAGCAGAACAGCTCTCAAATGCTTTGAAATAGGCAAAATAATTTTTAAAGCAAGGTTTTGTACTAAACTATCTATGATGTATTTTAATAAATTAATCTAAAAATACTACCTTGTAATAATAGTGTTCAACAGCACCAATACATAAAGGCAGTGTCAGGAAAATTGATGTCCTCGGCAAGAAGAACAAGGAACAGAAGGTGTAATGATAACAGATGACAGAGGACAAAGCAGAATTCATCAGCTCCTACTTGGCTTACATTTTCTATCACAAAGAATTATCCCCAAATTAGGAAAGGTAAGAGCTACATGTGAAAGACAGAATTCCACGGCAGGTGAAGATGTAAGAAAGCATCCAGCCATTTACTGCGACTTCACCTCTCTGGTTTAGTGCCAGAATTTGAAATGTGGTGGTAACTTTGTTGGGAATCGGAGAGGTGCCAGAAGACTTGAGATGGACAAATGTCCTCATTTTCTAAAAGAAGAAACTATAAGCCTGTGAACACATTTTTTCCTTGGCGAAATTCTGGAATGGAAAATTAGACAAATGGTTTGTGAATCTCTAAAAAAGTGGCGAAAATAAGGCACGGCATGAATTCACTAAAAAATAAGTGGATCTAAATGAAGCGTTCTACCTTTCTAATAGGGTCCCTACTCTCCCCAGTCTGACCCCTACAGGGTGATACAAGGGAAGAAGGCAGAACTCCAAGTGGGATGAGACTGAATTCCATTCCCAGCTCCCCCACTTGCCAAAAGTGAGACTTGGACACTCAGACTCTTGGAGCCTGTCTTGTAACCCAAATGTGACCGAGCTTCTTCAGGCTAGTTATGCTCTTACCCAGGGACTTACTTGAGATCAATCTCACACATGGGGTCTTATTACAAAACAACAATGATTCAAACTTTGAAAGTATTGATAAATAATGGGTATTATACATGACCCAGCAAAGCTTCTTAAAAATCCCCTTATCTAGGGGCACCTGGTGGTTCAGTCGGTTAAGCGTCGAACTTCAGCTCAGGTCATGATCTCACCCTCTGTGACTTCAAGCCCTACATCAGGCAGCTCAGAGCTGCAACACTGGCAGCTCAGAGCCTGGAGCCTACTTTGGATCCTGTGTCTCCTCCTCTCTCTGCCCCTCCCCTGCTTGCACTCTCTCTCTTTCTCTCAAAAATAAAATAAAAACATTAAAAAAAAATCCCTTATCTAACCTCTTTCCCTAAAATTCTTCCTCTTGTGGGGTACCTGAGTGGCTCAATCAATTATGCATCTGACTCTTTATATCGGCTCAGGTCATGATTTCACAGTTCATGGGATCAAACCCTACATCAGGTTCTGTGCTGACAGCGTGGGGCCTGCTTTGTATTCTCTCTCCCTCCCTCCCTCCCTCCCTCTCTCTCTCTCTCTCTCTCTCTCTCAAAATAAATAAATAAGCATTGTAAAAAAGACAAATTCTTAAAAAAAAATTCTTCCCCTTGAGAATCTACACTATCTCCTTCACTTCTAACTCCCTCAAAGCAAACAAACAAAAAACAAACAAAATAAAAAAAAACCCACTACTGTCTCCACAGCTTCTCCAGGTATGCTTCTGCTTTCCTACCAGTCGGTAAAATACCAGTACTTAGAAAAATGAATATGTAGTTAGCCTAAACCAGACCACACTTACATGTACCCTAGGGAGCCTGAATTCTATCACATCAAAAATAAAATAATAATATCTATATCAGAGACTTTTGAAACGACTAAATTAAAAGTTATATATGAAAAAGATTTGGGGGACACCTGGGTGGCTCAGTCAGTTAAGTGTCCGACTTCAGCTCAGGTCATGATCTTGCAGTTTGTGAGTTCAAGCCCCACATCGGGCTCTATGCTGACAGCTTGAAGCCTGGAGACTGCTCTGGATTCTGTGTCTCCCTTTCTTTCTGCCCCTCCCCTGCTCACATTCTGTCTCTCTCTCTCTCTCAAAAATAAACATTAAAAATTTTTTTTAAAAATTTGGCCTCATCACTCAATAATGAGTAGGCATTATTATTCATCACTACTCTCACTTCTGTAGAGAGCAAGAAAATGGTATGGACCTTGTAGATCCTTATTTTGTCAAGGCATTTGACAAATCTTCATGGACAAGGAGGGCTGGATGATAGTACAGTTTATTATAAGTTGGAACAATTTATACAAAGGTGAAATAGAAGTTTCTAGTCATTTGTTAAAGACCTCTATGGCTCTATCCTGTTAAATATTTTCATGAGCCACTTAACATAAAGGAGCATATTGGACACATGCTAATCAAATTTGTAGTTGATACAAAATGGGTGGTGATTCATAGATGACAAGCTTAATGACAAAATGAAGAATCCAGAAGATCTAAAAAGGCTGATATAAAAAGTAACTTAATATGTGTTAATGTAAAATTGAATTTCCCCCAATGGTTACCTCTCACATAATTATAGCACAATAACAAAACCAGGAATTTGACATCAGTACAAGGTGTGTGTATAATTCTATGTCACTTTCTTACATGGGTTGATTTGTGTAACCACTGCTACAATCAAATTCACTGGTGTTGACATTTTACCTTACTCCTTTTATGCCCCTTTATTCTCCTGAATTTGTAAAATAATTGTTTTAAATATTTCTTCTACATACATTGAGAACCACATTAGACAGTGTTATAATTTTTGTTTCAACGGCCAAACATAGAAAACCCAAGACAAAGAAAGTCTATTGTAGTTACCTATATTTTTGCTGTGTTCTTTCTCCTTGCATGATGTTACAAGATTCTTTATCATTTCCTTTCTGTTTAGAAGAGAACTTACTTTAGCCACTCTTTTGATGTAGGTCTAATTTGGTGAATCTTGTGTCATATTCTTTTAGTTTTCCTTCATCTGTGAATGTTTTGATTGATTCTTCACTTCTGAAGGATATTGTCTCTGGATAGAGTTCTGGGTTAGTTCTCTTTCACAACTCCAAAAATGTTGTGCCATTTCCTTCTGGCCTCTGTGGTTTCTGATGAGAAGTCTGCTAATATTTCAATTGTTTTCTCCCTATAGGTAATATTTAATTTCTCTGAGTGCTTTCAAAATTTTCCTGTGTCTTCAGTTTTTAAAAGTTTACTATGAAGTACCTTGACATGAAATTCTTTAAGTTTATCCTGTTTGGAGTTCAGTCAGTTTCTTGCATTGTTTATGAGTCTTTTGGTCTGTTTGCTTGTTTGTTTTGCCAACTTTGGGAACTTTACAGTTACTATTTCTTCAAATACTTTTTCAGCCCTGTTCTTCCTCTCTGTCCAGGACTCTGTAGATACGACTATTAGACTTTTTGTCGTAGTCCTCAAGATTCTGTTCATTTTTCTAAAAATCAATTTTCTCTCATTGTTCAGAGTGGTAATTTCTGTTCTTCTATCTTTAGGTTCACTGATTCTTTCATCTGTCCTCTCCATTATTCTTTTGAACCCATCCATTAAGATTTTTATTTTGGTTATTAAATATTCTAACTCTAAATTTCCATTTTGTTCCTTATATATCTTATTTCTTTCCTAAGACTTTGTTTCTTTGCAAAACTGTCTATTTTTGCTTTTTTTTAAGCATGCTCATAATTGCTTATTGAAAGATATTTATGACATCTACTTTGCAATTCTTATAAAATAATCCTAACATCTGTGTCATTTTGGTGTTGGCATCTCTTTGTTTTTGTTTTGTTTTGTTTTGTTTTTTTGCATCTGTTATCTTTTTTTCATTCTTTCTGAGATCATCTTGGGTTTTGTTATGAATGATTTTTTATTGAAACCTATATTTTGGGTGGTATAAGACTCCAGATATCATTTATTTTTTAAATGTTTGTTTTTTGTTAAGAGAGAGTGTGCACATGTATGTATGTGAGTGGGGGAGGGGTAGAGAGAGAGGGAGACAGAGAATCCCAAGTAGGCTCCATGCTGTGACTGCAGACCCAGACATGAGGCTCAAATCCACTAATCAGGAGATTGTGACTTGAGCCAAAATCAAGAGTAGGACGCTTAACTGACTGAGCCACCCAGGCGCCCAGACTCCAGATCTTATTTAGATCTTGTGTTTTAGCAGGCCTCCTCCACTCTGATGGGTAAAGAGGTGTGCTACCTCATTATTGCCAGGTAAGAGTGAAAGTGTTCGTTCTCTTCTATGATACCATGGGTGGAGGAAGGGGCATTTGATTACTGTTGAGTAGGGGCAGGAGTTCTGGCTCCCTATGTGGCCTCCGCTGACACCATGGAGGTATTTATGGCATTGGTACCACTGACAAGTGGTGAAAGTCCTGACTCTATTAGGCCTATCCTGACACCAGTGACAAGGAGAAGGAGTGTTGTGGGTGAAGATAGAAGTCCAGGTTCCCCATATGGTCTCCACTGACATCACAGGGAATCCTATGCTCTTAACCACCAAGCAGAGATGAAAGTCCTAGCTCTTCACTTGGCTTTCTCTGACATTTACCCAGGTAGGGGGATTGGGATGACTCATTGGGATGACTGGAAAAAGTGGAAAGGCTCCCCACAGGGCCTTTGCTGGTGATTGTGTGGGTGGAGCCACAGTTTGTTTTCTGTGATGTTTGTATAATGTTAGAGCAGTTACTGTTTAAAGGTTGTTTTGTCTAGCAAACTATTCCTTTCCTGGTCCTTTGGCTAGAGAGAACAGGCTTTTCTTGGGGACATTCTTTTTTAAATCAGTGTCCATTGGTAGTTCCAAGGTGCTGGTTTTTCTAATATCCAGTCTGGAATATATGCAGTGAAAAGAAAACCTGGGAACTCAGCACCATGTTATTCCTTGGGTCCTAACATTGTTAACTGGTTAACTTTCTCCTCTCCATGTATCCAGCAATTTTAGTTGCACTCAGTGGAAGGAATAGGGAAAAGTACATCTATTCCATTTCTTCCTGGATGTAGAAGTCTATGCTAACTTTTAAAATCCTCTAACTTTTAAATACCTCCATCAATCTGAGGAGGTAACTACTATTATAGCCATTTCAGATGGGGAAAGTGAGTACAGAGAGGTTAAGTCATTTGCCCAAGATCACCCAACTAGTAAATGGGGATATGAGATTCAAACTGAAGCAGTCTGGTTTGAACCCATGCTCGTGACCACCACATGGGCTTCTGACAACTATTTATTGATTGATCGCTCCATTTTGGTCAAAGTATCATCACATTTAATTTTATTCATTAATTCAAAAAATATTTATTGAGCACCAATTATGAATCACCTTGTACTAGATATAAAGATACAACATTAAAGAGACATGGTCCCTGGCCATAAGATGATTACAGTCTAGTAAAAGGCGTAGAAATTTAAATAAATAATCATAATTGAACATTATGAATGCAATAGTAGATATATGTGGTAGATATGGTGGCTGCACAAAAGAAGACATAAGTTTGTTTGGAGAAAGAAGGAAAGCTTCACAGATGTTTAATTTGGATCTGGAAAGAATAGTATTTCAGTAAATGGATGAGGTAAAGAAGGAATTCCAAGCAGAGAGAACAGCGTACACAAAGGCATGAAAGCATGAAAATAGATAACATTGCATGGTTGGGAAGCAGAAAATAGAATGACATAGCTGTTGTTCATGGTGCATTGTTGTGGGGTAGAAGGTAGCATTTTTCCCCCAAATTATCCTGACACTATTAAATAGTTCATTATTTCTCTACCAATTTGAAATGCCACATGTACTGCATCCCAAATCTTTATGAACTGTTGAATCAGTCCATTCTATCTATACTACCTATTCAGAAAAATGTTTTGATTCTCAACAGCTTTAAAGTATATTTTAATACCTAGTAGTGTCTTTCTTTTCCAAAGATGCTTAGATTTAGGATGAAATGGTTCAGCTGAGAAAAAAAAGTCCCCTTAGAATTTTAGTTGGAATAGCATTAAATTTATAAATTATTTTGGGAATAATTACTAAGTTATTAATAATTTATGGGATAAGATGGGAAAATCATTAGAAATTTGAGTCTTCTAATAAAGAAATGTGTGTTTTTTTTGTCTTCTCAATAAAATTTCATGGTTTTTCTTAATGTGTTATGTAATTATAGTGTTTATTGCTAGATAATTATTTTCGTTTTATCTTGTGAAAACACAATTCTGAAATTGACTTTTTAAATTATTATCCAAATACATAGTGAACTCATGTCAAAGTTTTGTTTAATTCATTAATGAGAAAATCAGTTAAATTCTGAGCTGTTTCAGAAAAGGAGAAGTAGGGGTTCCTGGCTGGCTCAGTTAGTAGAGTGTGCGACTCTTGATCTCAGGACATGAGTGTAGAGATTACTTAAAAAAAAAATCTGGGGTGCCTGGGTGGCTCAGTTGGTTAAGCATCTGACTGTGGCTCAGGTCATAATCTCATGGTTCATGAGCTTGAGTCCTGTGTCAGGTTTTGTGTTGACAGCGAGGGGCCTGCTTGGGATTCTCTCTCTGCCCCTCCTCCACTTGTACCTTCTCTCTCAAAATAAATAAACATTAAAAAAATAAATAAAAACCTTTAAAAACAAAGGAAAAGGAGAACTAGAAACATATAGCTAGTGGAAAATGGAATGCTGAAATAAGATCACTAAATTAGATGCAAAAATGGTCAGTGTGCTAAAAGACAATAAAATATAATCTTGGGCTTATCCTCACTACCAACAGAAAAAAAAAATCATTGCACCCTATTCATTCCTATGCATTCAGTTCAACTATTACAGTAAAAAATCTGGTCCCTAATCAATTAATGGTCAGAGTTACAATTTCTGAGTCAGATGATCCTTGGGCAGCTTATTTTAAAATGCTCTAAGAAATGCTGAAGCTCAGAAGAGCCAACATAGTATGAAGAAGAAAAACAGGGGCACCTGGGTGGCTCAGTTGGTTAAGAGTCTGACTCTTGATTTCAGCTTGGGTCATGATCTCATGGTTTGTGAGATCAAGCCCCACATCAGGCCCTGCACTAACAGCTCGGAGCCTTTGTGGGATCCTCGCTCTCCCTCTCTCTCTGCGTCTCATACCCCCTCTCAAAATAAATAACTAAACTTAAAAAAACAAACAACAACAAAAAAAAAACCAAACATAGTCTAACCATATACTTAGGATATAACCTAGCAATTAGTCTCTTAGGTATTTACCCAACACAGTTGAAAACTTATGTCCACATAAAAATCTGCAGGTGAATGTTTATAGAAGTTTTATTCATAATTGCCCCAAACGAGAAGCAACCAAGATGTTCTTTAGGAGGTGAATGGATAAACTATGGTACATCCACACAATGGAATGCTATTCAGTGATTAAAAGGAGATAGCTATCTGGGGCGCCTGGAAGGCTCAATCAGTTAAGGATCCAATTCTTGATTTCAGCTCAGGTCATGATCTCACGGTTTGTGGGATCGAGCCCCACAACAGGCTCTGTGCTGACAGCATGGAGCCTGCTTGGGATTCTCTCCCTCTCTCTCTGTTCCTCCCAGACTTGTGCTCGCTCTCTCTCTCTCTCTCTCTCTCTCTCTCTCAAAATAGGTAAACATTTTAAAAATTTTTTTTAATTTTAAAAAGGAGATAGTTATCAAGCCAGGAAAAGCCACAGAGGAATCTTAAATACATATTGTTTAATGAAAGAAGTCAGTTTGTAAAGGATACATACTGAGTGATTCCAACTACATGACAACATGGAAACAGTGAAAAGGAGACAGTGAAAAGATCAGTGGTTACCAGGGGTAGGAGAAAGAGGTGGAAGAGGGATTAATAGGTACACTACAGAGGATTTTTTAGGCAGTAAAACTCCTCTGTATGATACTGTAATGGTGGATACATGATATTGTGCATTTGTCAAAGCCCGTACACACAAAACCCCATATATACACAGAGTAAACTCTAATGTGACCTATGGACTTCAGTTAATAATGATGTATCAGGATGTCTGGGTGGCTTAGTTGGTTAAGCATCCAACTCTTGATTTTGGCTCAGGTCATGATCTTAAAGTTCATGAGAACTGTTTAGAACAGGTTTAGAGAAAATTCAGTAAATACTACTGAGAGTTCCCATATTACATTTTCCCCATCCCTCACAGTTTCTTCTACTATTAACATTTTGCACTAGTGTGGCACATTTGTTATCCTCGATGGACAAAATATCCTTTGCATTATTTCTTAAAGTTTATAGGGGCACCTGGATGGCTCAGTTGGTTGAGTGTCTGACTTCGGCTCAGGTCATGATCTCGCAGTTTGTGGGTTTGATCCCCACATTAGGGCTCTGTGCTGGTAGCACAGAGCCTGCTCGGGATTCTCTCTCTCCCTCTCTCTCTTTCTCTCTCTCTCTGCTCCTCCCCCATATACACTGTCTCTGTCTCTCTCAAAATAAATAAATTAATTTTAAAAAATTCTCAAATACTTGTTATTTCTGGAGCAGTGGTTCTCAAATGTTTCCCTGTCCCAGAATCACCTGGAGGATTTATTAAAACATAGATTGCTAAACTCGAATTCACAGTTTCTGATTCAGTAGCTCCGGGATGAAGGCCAAGAATTTGCATTTCTAACAAGTTCCCAGGTGATGTTGATGCTACTGTGAACCACTGTTTTAGAATAGCCTAACCTAAGTAGTCTACCCCCTTCCAGTTCCTCTCCATTTCATTTCAGGTTACTGAGAGCTGCCAGTATCAATCTTTCTAAAATTCAGTTTCCATATATCACTACCTTAATAAAAAACCTTCAATAATTCCCTAATGCCTCAGATATAAAAACTCACACTCTTTTGCATGGCATCAGATAGGATTCTACAAACTTAAGACAAACAGGTCATTTGATCCAAACAGTAGTTCCTTTTGGATTACAAATTAGTGTCTTTTTTTTTTTTTAATGTTTATTTATTTTCAAGAGACAGAGAGAGACCCAGCGAGAGCTGGGGAGGAGCACAAAGACCAGGAGAAACAGAATCTGAAGCAAGATCTAGGCTCTGAGTCATCAGCACAGAGCCCAATGTGGGGCTCGAACTCATGAGATGTGAGATCAGGACCTGAGCCGAAGTAGGATGCTCAACCAACTGAGCCACCCAGGCGCCCCACCAATGTATCTTTTATTTCTTTTTAAATAACTGCTTTACTGAGGTGCAGTTTGTATACAATAAAATTTACATTAAAATTTTTGTTTTTATTTTGGAGAGAGAGAGCATGAGCAAGGGAGAGGGACAGAGGGAGAGAGAGAATCTTAAGCAGGCTCCATGAGTGTGGAGACTGACAGAAGGCTTGATCCCATGCCCCTGGGATCATGGTGAACTGAGCTGAAATCAAGAGTCAGATGTTCAACTGACTAAGCCACCCAAGTACCCTCAAATTTACATTTATTTAGGAGTGATGAGGCTGGTGAGGCTATTTGTTTTTTAAAATAACACCTTTATTGATATATAATTTATATACCATACAATCCACCTGTTTAATGTGAACAACTCCATTGTTTTTAGTATAGTCATAGAGTTGTGCAATCATCATCATAATCCATTTCAGAACATTCTCATCATCCCAAAAAGAAATTCGTAATTCCATGCCCATTTGCAGTTACTTTCCATTCCTCCCTCCTTGCTTCCACCTCTCCCCTCCAGGCCTAGGCAACCAGTAATTTATTTTCTGCTTGTATAGATTTCTCTCTTCTCAATATTTCATATAAATGGAATAACACAATATATGGCCCTTTGTAACTAGTTTATTTCACTTAGCATGATGTTTTTAAAGTTCATCCATGTTGTAATATGTGTCAGTACTTCATTTCTTTTAATTGGTGAATAATATTCCATTGTATAGATACACCACATATTGTTTATCCATTCATCAGTTGATGGACATTTGCACTGTTCCCATTTTGGGGCCATTATGAATAATGTTACTATGAACTTTTGTGTATATACTGATTGGTATCTTAACATTTAAAATTAATTCCTAAAACCACAGCCTCTGAAGTCCCAACACATGTAATTTCTGTGCCACTTATTTTTATTTAATTGTGTTTTAAAATTTTAAGGTTTTTTTTTTTAATTTTTTTTAACGTTTATTTATTTTTGTGACAGAGAGAGACAGAGCATGAACAGAGGAGGAGCAGAGAGAGAGGGAGACACAGAATCTGAAACAGGCTCCAGGCTCTGAGCTGTCAGCCCAGAGCCTGACGCGGGGCTCGAACTCACGGACCGTGAGATCATGACCTGAGCCGAAGTCGGACGCTTAACCGACCAAGCCACCCAGGCGCCCCTTTAAGGTTTTTTTTTAAGTTTATTTATTTATTTTAAGAGAGAGAGCGGCAGAGGAGCAGAGAGAATCTCAAGCAGGCTTCGTGCTGTCAGCTCAGAGCCCAACTCAGGGCTTGAACCCATGAACGCTGAGATCATGACCTGAGCCAAAATCAAGAGTTGGATGCTTAACTGACTGAGTCATCTAGGTGTCCCTATTTTATTTTATTTTTTTAAGGGAAATTTTTAATTTTCAGAGGAGGGGGGTTGGTGTTAATTTATCTTTGAGAGAGAGAGACAGAGCATGAGTGGGGAGGAAGAACAGAGAAAGAGGGAGACACAGAATCTGAAGCAGACTCCATGCTCTGAGCCGTCAGCCCAGAGCCTGACATGGGGCCCAAACTCAAGAACTGTGAGATCATGACCTGAGCCAAAGTCAGATGCTTAATAGACTGAGCCACTCAGGCATTCTCTCTCTCTCTCTCTTTAATGTTTATGTATTTATTTTGAGAGAGAGAGAAAGAAAGTGGGAGAGGGGCAGAGAGAGAGGGAGAGAGAAAATTCTAAGTGGGCTCCACAATGTCAGTGCAGAGTCCGATGAAGGGCTCAATCTCATGAACTGTGAGATCATGAGCTAAGCTGAAATCAAGAGTTGGACACTTAACTGGCTGAGCTACCCACGTGCCCCAAGATTTTATTTTTAAGTAACCTCTACACTTAACATGAGGCTCAAACTTAGAACCCTGAGATCAAGAGTCACATACTTTACTGACTGAGCAATAAGGTGGCACTTATTTTTAAACTACCATATGCTATCTTGTATTTGTATGTATTTTAATGAGATATTCTACTTCCCCCAATAAATTGGTAGTTTCATGAGCAGAGTCCATATCTTACTCCTCTATGTATCTCTAACATCTAATATAGTTACTTGTATACTCATAAATGGTGATAATAGTGGCTTTTATTCAAAGGTAAGCTTTGCTTGGGAAGAAAGAGAAGAATAATCCTCTGCAGTTAAAAGCTTGAGATGATCCCTCACATATATGGTCAAATAATTTTCAACAAGGGCCAAGACCATTCATTGGGGAAAAGACAATCTTTTCAACAAATCATGCTGTGAAAACTGACATCCACATGCAAAATAATATAGTGGGACCTTACCTTATACCATATTCAAAGATTAACTTAAAATGGAGCAAAGACCTAAAAGTAACAGCTAGGGGTGCATGGGTGGCTCAGTCGGTTATGCGTCCGACTTCGGCTCAGGGCGTTTTTTCTCACGGTTCATGAGTTCAAGCCCTGCGTCGGGCTCTGTGCTGACAGCTTAGGGCCTGGAGCCTGCTTTCAGATTCTGTATCTCCCTCTCTCTCTGCTCCTCCCCTGCTCACGCTCTGTCTCTCTCTCAAAAATAAAGATTTAAAAAAAATTTTTAAAAAGTAACAGTTAAACCTATAAAAGTCTTAGAAGAACTTTTTAAAATAAATAAATACTCCCTACAACTCAACAAAAACAAAACAAACAACCTGATTTAAAAATAAGCAAAAGGGGGCGCCTGGGTGGCGCAGTCGGTTAAGCGGCCGACTTCGGCCAGGTCACGATCTCGCGGTCCGTGAGTTCGAGCCCCGCGTCGGGCTCTGGGCTGATGGCTCAGAGCCTGGAGCCTATTTCCAATTCTGTGTCTCCCTCTCTCTCTGCCCCTCCCCCGCTCATGCTCTGTCTCTCTCTGTCCCAAAAATAAATAAATGTTGAAAAAAAAAAATAAGCAAAAGAGGGGAGCCTGGGTGGCTCATTCAGTTGAGCACTCAACTCTTGATATTGGCTCAGGTCATGATCTTGCTGATTGTAGTATCAAGCCCCGCATCAAGATCCGTGCTGAACATTGAGTCTACTTAGGATTCTCTCTCCCTCTCTCTCTGCCCCTCCCCAACCCCATCTCTCTCTCTTTCTCTGTAGATAAGTAAATAAACATTAAAAAAAATAAGCAAAAGACTGGGGTGCCTGGCTGGCTCAGTCAGAGAAGCATGAAATTCTTGATCTCTGGGTTGTGGGTTCAAGCCCCATGGTGGGTACAGAGATTACTTAATGAAAAATAAAATATTATAAAAAAATAAGCAAAGGACTTAAATAGATATTTCTTCAAAGAAGGTATACAAATGGCAAATAAGCACATAAAAAGATGCTTGACATAACTAATCATTAGAGAAGTGCATATAAAAAGCACAATGAGATACCACCTCACAGCTGTCATGATGGTTATGAACAAAGAAACAAAGTAAGAAATGTTGGCAAGGATGTCGAGAAATTGGAAACCTGTGCACTGCTGGTGGGAATGTAAAATGGTGCAGCTGCTGTGGATAATTTTGTGGTAGTTCCTTTAAAAATTAAGTGTGTTGGGGGGGGGGCACCTGGGTGGCCCAGTTGGTTGAGAGTCCAACTTTGGCTCAGGTCATGATCTCACAGCTCGTGAGTTCGAGCCCTGCGTGGGGCTCTGTGCTGATAGCTCAGAGCCTGGAGCCTGCTTTGGATTCTGTGTCTCTCTCTCTCTCTGCCCCTAACCCACTCACATTCTGTCTCTGTCTCTCTCAAAAATAAATAAATATTTTAAAAAATTTTTAATAAATAAATACATTAATTAACTAATTAAATATGGGGGCACCTGGGTGGCTCAGTCAGTTAAGGGTCTGATTCTTGATCTCAGTTCATGATCTCATGGTTCATGGGATCGAGCCCCACATTGAACCCCACATTGGGTTCTGTGTTGACAGCATGGAGTGTTCTTGGGATTCTCTCTCCCCCACTGTGCTCTCTCTCTCAAAATAAATTAAAAATAAAAATTAAAAGTGCCTTTTTAAAAAAAAATAAATACAGGGCGCCTGGGTGGCTCAGTTGGCTGAGCATCCGACTTCAGCTCAGGTCATGATCTCACACCCTGCGTTGGGCTCTGTGCTGACGGCTCAGAGCCTGGAGCCTGCTTCGGATTCCGTGTCTTGCTCTCTCTCTGCCCCTTACCCTGCTCATGCTCTCTCTCTCTCTGTCTCACTTTCGGCGCCTCCCCGAAAAAAAATTTTTTTTAATTAAATATGGATAGGGCACCTGACTGACTCAGTTAGTAGAGCATGTGACTCTTGATCTTGGGGTTGTGGGTTCAGGCCTCACATTGGGCCTGAATGTATGTATGTATATATATATATATACATATATATATATATATACTTTAAAAAGTATATATAATATATATATAATATATGCTTTTAAAGTATATATATATAATATATACTTTATATATATATATACACTTTAAAGTATATATTATATATATATACAAAGGATATATATATACAAAGGATATATATATATACAAAGGATATATATATACAAAGTATATATATAGTATATATATATTATATATATATACTTTATATATATAATATATATATACTTTAAAAGTATATATAATATATATAATATATGCTTTTAAAGTATATATATAATATATACTTTATATATATATACACTTTAAAGTATATATTATATATATACAAAGTATATATATATATACAAAGTATACATATATATACAAAGTATATATATAGTATATATATATAAAGTATATAAAGTAATATATACTTTAAAGTATAATATACACTTTATATATATACACTTAAAGTATATATTATACTTTATATACTTTATATATATACTATATATATATACAAAGTATATATATATATACTTTGTATATATATATATACTTTGTATATATATATAATATATACTTTAAAGAGTATATATATATAAAGTATATATTATATATACTTTATATATATATACTTTGTATATATATATAATATATACTTTAAAGTGTATATATATATACAAAGTGTATATATATATTTAAAGTATATATATATACTTTAAAGTATAAAGTATATATTATATATATACTTTAAAAGCATATATTATATATATGTATATATAAGTATATATACATATACTTATGTATATAAGTATACATATATGTATAAATATATGTATATGTATGTATATATGTATATATATGTATATATATGTATATGTATACATATATATACATATATGTATGTATATGTATAAATACATATGTATATATGTATATATAAGTATATATATATACTTTAAAGTATATATATTATATATATATACTTTGTATATATATTATATATACTTTATATATTTTATACTTTATATACTTTATATATATAAATATATATATTATATATATAAAGTATATATTATATACTTTATATACTTTGTATATATATATAATATATACTTTAAAAGTATATATTATATATATATCGTATATATTACTTTAAAAAAAAGTTAAAAAATTAAATATGGATTACCAAGTAGCCCAGTAATTTTACATCCAGGTACAGACTCACAAAATAATTGAAGCAGGGTCAAAGAGATAATTTGCACATATATGTTCCTAGCGGCAGCCAAAAGATGAAAACAACTGAAGTGTCCATAGATAGATGATGAATAAACAAAATGTGCCATATATATACAATGGAATATTATTCAGTCTTAAAAAGGAAGGAAATTTTGACACATGCTACAACATGGATGAACCTTGGAAACATTACAAATGAAATAAGTGAGATACAAAAGGACAAACATTGTAGGATTCCATTTACTTGAGTACTTAGAATAGTGAACTTCACAGAGACAGAAAGTAGAATAGTGGATACCAGAGGCTGAAAGGAAGGAAGAATGAGAAATACAGAGTTTCAGTTTGGGATGATGAAAAAATTCCAGGTGGTGATGGTTACACAACAATGTGAAGATAATGCCTTGAACTCTACACTTAAAAATGGCTAAAATGGTAAATTTTATGTTATGCATATTTTACCACAACTTTTAAAAATAAAAAATAAAAGGCTGGGGCACCTGGGTGGCTAGTTGATTAAATATCTGACTTCGGCTCAGGTCATGATCTCGTGGTTTTTGGGTTCGAGACCAGTGTTGGACTCTATGCTGACAGCTCAGAGCTTGCAGCCTGCTTTGAAGTCTGTGTCTCCCTCTCTCTTTGCCCCTCCTTAACTTGCACATACCCTCTCTCTCTCTCCCTTCCTCCCTCTCTCTCTCTCTCAAATAAATGAATATTAAAAAAAAAATTTTAAATAAGAAAAAATTGAAAGCTTGAGAAGAAGTGTTGTAAGGAAGCCTAGTGAGAGCCTGGTATAAACCCTTGGTACTTAGGTTTATGTAATGACAGAAATCTAAAAACCTAATTATCTGGTGTAGAAAATAAGGTTTTATTGTTTTTTAAAAATAATATTATTTATCAATAAGTGTGCTTAGACTACTTACTACTGCAGACATATTCAAAGCTCTAATTGTGGTAGTATCTAAGTGCTTTCCTGCACTTTTCAGATGGGAAATATGGGAATGTATGTTTCTTAATCAAATACACAAAATTGTGGAATAATAAATTATCAAATTTTTAAATTATGCTATTTAAACTATTTTTATTTAATTTTTTTTCAACGTTTATTTATTTTTGGGACACAGAGAGACAGAGCATGAACAGGGGAGGGGCAGAGAGAGAGGGAGACACAGAATCGGAAACAGGCTCCAGGCTCCGAGCCATCAGCCCAGAGCCTGACGCGGGGCTCGAACTCACGGACCGCGAGATCGTGACCTGCCTGAAGTCGGACGCTTAACCGACTGCGCCACCCAGGCGCCCCTAAGCTATTTTTATTTAAAATTAACCTTCTGGGGTGGAGGGGAAAAAAGAAAATTACAAACACAAAACTAACCTTCCTAATGTTAACTTAAAAATATATTATACTATTAGGTTAAAAATGTGTAAGAATTCACAACATTGTTAATACATTGACATCATAAAAAGAAGGATAAGATGTAATTTGTAATTGCATCAAATCCTGAGCACAGTGCTTTTGCTGAGATGTTCACATGATAAGTCTTCCTCCTGCTACTTTGGATTATGCTTTTCATTACAGCTCTCTTACGCAGAGAAGCCTGGCCTCTGTAGGGTCTCCTGAGAGTGCCTAAGTCATGCTGCTCACTAGCTTCAGAGGGCACAGGGGGGAATCATTTGCATAATGCTCCCCTAAATCTCTCGGAAGAGACACTAAAAGCTGGATCCTTCACCTTGGAAAGGAGCCATTCCCTGGGATGGTGCAGTTGAATGCTCAGCTACAGACATCTGCAAGTGGCTATGAATTTCTACTCCAGGAAGCACCAAGAAAGGGAAAGATATTTGTCTATTATTCATAGAGCAATACCTGAAGTGGTCACTTTCAGTTGGTCCTTCTGAATTAGGTCATCACCCTGGTGGGGAAAGTTGGAACACTGGCCTCCTCTAAGTAATCCTAATGCAGAGCCTACAGAACAGTAGAGACAGAGTGGCAACTTTCCTCAATAACAGCAATATCCAGGAAAGTAAGAAATAATGGTTATACCTTGGTATATCAGACAGGGCCTTGGCAGGAAGCAGGTGGTTTATCAGAAGAGTTTGTTAAAGATACTATAAAAGTTACAGGAAGCTGACAAAGGCTAACAGTAAGGACCACATGGTACCTCCAGGTTTGAAAGGGTAAAGGGAGCAAGATTATCAGAATCCTGGAAGAGCAATGGCAGTAGCTATAGCTGAAAGGGAGCTCTTGGACAGAAACTTTAGCCTTTGGTAGCCAATACGGCATTGGTGAGCCTTGGCCTCATCTCCTGCCAGAGCCTCCCATCCATTGACCACATTCAAGTGGAATCCAGAAGATAATGAAGTCTTATTGATGTGAAGACAATATTATAGATCATACTTTCAGGTTCTGGGGGCACAGAGTAGAGAATGTTGGAGAGTAGATTTGCAGAAAGCAAACAAAGACCATCTGACCAACTTAATGAGGCTGATATGATTTATGAAATTCTGTATTCTAAATGAATAATAAATAATTGACATAATTGACATAATCAAGTAGGTAGAACTAGTTGTGGATTTTATTCAGTGGGAAGTTCATGGCCTTTGAGGTGACCAAAGGAAGGGGATTTTGAAGAGTGGCTTCTAAAGGATTAGGATCTTTTCACTGGAGCCCCAGAAATTCTAGGCTCTAAAATAAAGGACTCTGGTGTAGAGGACAGAAAGAAATTAACCAACTCAGCAAAAACAATTGAGATGGTCAGCAGAGGGTAGTCTATGGGAAAGGTGGATAGTGTCTTAAACATGAAGTATGAAGGCCCTGTAGCCTTGTCCCAGTTGTAGCTGCATATTCCTTGGAAAGAGTGAAATGATAAAGTCCTTCCCTTAAAAAGTCTCACCTATAGAACCTCTGCACCTAACAGGAAACAAATCAGTAACTTAAGACAAGGAAACATATTCTATTCTATTAAAATCAGCTTTCCACCCCATGCTGCAGATATCCTGAAAGCCATAATGGTGGGAGTTATGCTTTATTCTCTAAATTTAGAAAAATACAGTGTGCATTACAATCAATACTGTGGTGCCCACTGGCTTGGGGCTAAGTTTAGAAGTTCGACTCTGGATCTAAATGCTGCTTTCCACTCTTGCTGCTAGAGCTCCTCACCCCAGCTGGGGCGGGTAGGGGAGAGAAGCTAACAAGATGGGAAGGGCAGAATTCAGTGAAAGAAAAAAGGCAAAATGACCTCAGAGTTATGACTGGGTGTTTCAAAAAAAAGTTAAATGAGAGGCTTGGGTAGAACAGGCAGTGATGAGAGAAAAAAAGGAAAAAAGCTGGCAAACACAAGGTCAGGAAAGAGCAGTAGGGAAAAAAATTGTTCTGCCTTCTGAACAACAGGAAATTTAAATCTGAAGAGCAGTAATAGTAACTAGCAGGAATTACAAAAAAGGAAGACTGGCTATTATTATCAGGAGTTAGCAAAGCACTATAATGCCTTACTTCATTTTTTTTTTTCTTACGTGAATCAACACATCAAAACATATTGTTCTGTTAGACGTAATGGAAGAGTTACTAGATTAACTCCATTAATCTGAAACCAAGTTTACAAATTTCACATATATAACAAGTTTATGTAAATTATATATTCTTTTTTTTTTACAGGAACTTTTTTTAATTTTAATTTTAATTTTTAAATTTATATCCAAGTTAGTTAGCATATAGTGCAACAATGATTTCAGGAGTAGATTCCTTAATGCCCCTACCCATTTAGCCCATCCCCACCTCCCACAACCCCTTCAGTAACCTCTGTTTGTTCTCTATATTTAAGAGTCTCTTATGTTTTGTCCCCCTCCCTGTTTTTATATTATTTTTGCTTCCGTTCCCTTATGTTCATCTGTTTTGTATCTTAAAGTCCTCATATGAGTGAAGTCATATGATTTTTGTCTTTCTCTAATTTCGCTTAGCATAATACCCTCTAGTTCCATCCACATACTTGCAAATGGCAAGATTTCTTTTTGATTGCTAATATTCCATTACATATATATATATATATATATATGTATATATATATATATATATATATATATATATATATATATACCACATCTTCTTTATCCATTCAACTGTCAATGGACATTTGGGTTCTTTCCATACTTCGGCTATTGTTGATAGTGCTGCTATAAACATTGGAGTGCATATGCCCCTTTGAAACAGCACACCTGTATCCCTTGGATAAATACCTAGCAGTGCACTTGCTGGGTCATAGGGTAGTTCTATTTTTAGTTTTTTGAGGAACCTCAATGATGTTTTCCAGAGTGGCTGTACCAGTTTGCATTCCTACCAGCAGTGCGAAAGAGATCCTCTTTCTCTGCATCCTCGCCAACATTGGTTGTTGCCTGAGTTGTTAATGTTAGCCATTCTGACAGGTGTGAGGTGATATCTCATTGTCATTTTGATTTGTATTTCCCTGATGATGAGTGATGTTGAGCAGTTTTTCATGTGCCAGTTGGTCATCTGGATGTCTTCTTTGGTGAAGTGTCTATTCATGTCTTTTGCCCATTTCTTCACTGGATTATTTGTTTTTTGGGTGTTGAGTTTGAGAAGTTCTTTATAGATTTTGGATACTAACCCTTTATCTGATATGTCATTTGCAAATATCTTCTCCCATTCTGTCGGTTGCCTTTTAGTTTTGCTGATTGTTTCCTCCACTATGCAGAAGCTTTTTATTTTGATCAGGTCCCAATAGTTCATTTTTGCTTTTGTTTCCCTTTCCTCTGGAGCCATGTTGAGTAAGAAGTTGCTGCGGCCAAGGTCAAAGAGATTTTTGCCTGCTTTCTCCCCTAGGATTTTAATGGCTTCCTGTCTTACATTTAGGTCTTTCCTCCATTTTAAGTTTATTTTTGTGTATGGTGTAAGAAAGTGGTCTGGGTTCATATTTCTGCATGTCCCTGTCCAGTTTTCCCAATGACATTTGCTGAAGAGACTATCTTTATTCCATTGGATATTCTTTCCCGCTATGCCAAAAATTAGTTGGCCATACGTTTGAGGGTCCATTTCTGGTTTCTTTATTCTGTTTCTCTGACCTGAGTGTCTGTTTTTGTGCCAGTACCATACTGTCTTGATGATAACAGCTTTGTAATACAGCTTAAAGTCCGGAATTGTAATGCCTCCTGCTTTAGTTTTCTTTTTCAGGATTGCTTTGGCTATTTGGGGTCTTTTCTGGCTTTACACACATTTTAGGATTGCTTGTTCTAGCTCTGTGAAGAATGCTGGTGTTACTTTTTTTAATGTTTATTTATTTTTGACAGAGAGAGAGAGAGAGAGTGACAGAGACAGAGACAGAGACATAGCATGAGCGGGGGAGGGGCAGAAAGAGAGAAAGACACAGAATCTGAAGAGGCTCCAGGCTCTGAGCTGTCAGCACAGAGCCCGACGCGGGGCTCAAACTCACAAGCTGTGTGATCATGACCTGAGCCGAAGTCAGACGCTTAACCAACTTAGCCACCCAGGTGCCCCAAAATAGTGAGGGTTCTAGGGGCATCTATACGACTCAATTGGTTGAACATCTGACTCTTGATTTTGACTCAGGTCATGATCCCAGGGCTGTGGGATCAAGCCCCGTGTTGAACTCCCACCCCCACCGGCACTGAGCATGGAGACTGCTTAAGATTCTCCCTTCCCACTCCCACCCCCATGGCGCACACACAAGCATGCACTCTCTCTCAAAAAAATTAAAAAATTGAGGATTCCAAACAGCATTATTTACATGGGCTAAACAATATTTGTTAGAAATTAAAACAAAATAAAACAAAACAAAGAAATTAAAACAAATTATTGGAACATATATTTAAACATATATTTAAAATAACTATAATAAACCTATTACATACTTACATAAATATCTTTAGTGAGAAATAGGCTATATTTTCTAAGATAAAATCTCTTTAATGCCTGATTTAATAGAATGCAGCTGGATTTTCATATATGTTTTTGCATTCAGTATGTTGCATATATTGTTTTTGTTGAAGTATATGAAGAAAATCCAACCTCACACAGATATGTAGTTGGAAAGGGAAGAAATACTTTAATAACTTTTTCAGATATTTGTGGATCTTATTCTTCAGTACTACACTAAATCCAGACAAGGGGTCCTTCCTCAAAGGTTAGTTGCAACGTGGAATCTGAAATATTACCAGTGAACTTTTTGTACTCTGTTATATTAAATCTACTGGTCTGTCTCAAACCTTGAATGGATGCTTTACCCATGCATGATTTTGTAACATCATGCCTTGGTCATTTGGAAAATATTGGTTCACTGACTTAATGCGGATCTTCCAAATATGAACACATTTCATTGTACAATTAAAAGCATTCATATTTGTTGCAATCACCACCAATTTAATCAGAAATATCTTTGGGCGCCTGGGTGGCTCAGACAATTAGGCGTCCGACTTCGGCACAGGTCATGATCTCACGGTTCTTGAGTTCGGGTCCCGCATGGGACTCTGTGCTGACAGCTCAGAGCCTGGAGCCTGCTTTTGGATTCTGTGTGTCCCTCTCTCTGCCCCTCCCTCACTTGTTCTCTCTCTCTCTCTGTCTCTGTCTCTCAAAAATAAATAAACATAAAAAAAAAAGAACAGATGACTTCTAATTTAAAAAAAAAAAAAAAAAAGAGGGGAGCCTGGGTGGCTCAGTCAGTTAAGCGTCTGACTTCAGCTCAGGTCATGATCTCCCGGTTCGTGAGTTCGAGCCCTGCGTCGCACTCTGTGCTGACAGCTCAGAGCCTGGAGCCTGTTTCAGAATCTGTGTCTCTCTCTCTCTCTGACCTTCCCCCCTTCATGCTCTGTCTCTGTCTCAAAAATAAATAAATGTTAAAAAAATTAATTAAAAAAAAGAAATATCTTTAAGTGTATTGGGAAGCTGTCAAGTCACAATGGCAGATATATTTTCTAAAGCTCAAATTTTCAGTTGAAAGTTTAACTTTTATCATTGGCAACAAATTCTGCCAGTTATGTTCCTTGAAGTGACAGGCTTACCTAGTTCATTTTTGATAAAATATTGCCAAATACCCAACCCTTGATAAACATAGTTTGTCTCAATCATTATTTTAAGTAAAAATGGTGTTCCATGGAAATAGTGTCTAATTTAGTTCACAACCAAACCAATTGCACAGACTTTACCATGTGCCTTATGCAGCAGAAGTGCTTTCTCTATCCTTCCCATAAATCACACAGAATATGAAGAAGGCATGTATTCAAAAGTTTAAGTTTAATAACATCAACACTTTCTGCTGCTTCATCAAAGGCATTCTAAAGTGAAACTGGTTAAAAAAAAATAAAACAGGGTGGGGGTGGTGCCTGGCTGGCTCAGTTGGAAAAGCATGAAACTCTTGTTCTTGAGGTTGTAAGTTCAAGCCCCATGTTGAGTGTAGAGATTACTTAAAAATAAAATCTTGGGGTGCCTAGCTGGCTCAGTTGGTTCAGTGTCTGACTGTTGATTTTGGCCAAGGTCATGATCTTATGGTTTATGGAATCAAGCATCAGGTTGAACTCTGTGCTGACCACACAGAGCCTGCTTGGGATTCTCTCCCCTCCCCCCAACCCCTCCCCAGCTCACTCTCTCTCTCAAACTAAATAAACATTAACAAATAAAATAAAATCTTTTTTAAAAAGTGAAACTGGTATTTTTTTTTTAAAGTAAGTTCCATGCCCAATGTAGGGCTCAAACTCATGATCAAGAGTCTCATGCTCCACCGACTGAGCTAGCCAGGTGCCCCTAAAACTGGTATTTTTAACATTGAGTGTGTGATATTAATAAAATTATTACTCGTGTAGTAATTGTTTTTGTCTACTATTGCTTTTATATCATCAGTGCAAATGTCAACACAGTATTAGGCAAATAATGCCTTAGTTGTACAAAGATTATAGTTTGGTCATTGCAGACTGACCCCTGAAAACATCTCAGGGGCCCCGACATTTCTGTGGATTACACTTTGAGATGAATTCTCCCTATCCCTGACAAAATGTAATTCCTGCAATTCCAGAGGTGTTCTGTTTCTTGTTCATTGATACACCTTTAGGGCCTAGATCATGCCTGGCACATAGTAGACACTCAATAAATAGTTGATTAACTAATTAATTTTTAATGAAGTAACCAACCAGAACTACATCATGAAGAGTTTATAACTGCATTACTGGAAACTCATTTTTAAAAAATTAGTTTTGAATAGGTGAAATATACAAGAGGTTACATGGTGAAAGTCTCCCATTTTGCTTTCTCCAAGGCATTTAAGCTGCTTTCTTAGAGATAACCAATACTGTCAGTTTCTTATGCATTTTTCCAGTGATATTTTGAGGATTCACAAACATTATATACACAAGCATATTCATTTCTTCCCTCACATACATGGTAGTATACTGTACACAATATATCCTGCATAGTGCTTTTCAAAAAGTAAACTTTGGGGTGTCTGGGTGGCTCAGTCGGTTAAGCGGCCGACTTCGGCTCAGGTCATGATCTCATGGTCCGTGAGTTCGAGCCCTGCGTCGGGCTCTGTGCTGACCGCTCAGAGCCTGGAGCCTGTTTCACATTCTGTGTCTCCCTCTCTCTCTGCCCCTCCCATGTTCATGCTCTGTCTCTCTCTGTCTCAAAAATAAATAAGTGTTAAAAAAAATTTTTAAAAAGTAAACTTTTTGTGGGGTGCCTGGGTGACTCAATCAGTTAAGTCTTCCACTCTTGGTTTAAGCTCAGATCATGATCTCACAGATCATGAGTTTGAGCCCCACATTGGGGTCTGCACTGATAGCGGGGAGCCTGCTTGGGCTTCTCGGTCTCCCTCTCTCTCTCTAGCCCTCCACCATTTGCTCTCTATCTCTCTCTCAAAAAATAAAGAAATAACTATAAAAGTAAATTTTTTCTTTTGGAATAATTGTAGATTTATAGAAAAGTTTCAGAGATGCTTATGTACTCTTTACTTACTTCTATTAATGTTAAGTCTTACATAACCACAGTACCATGTCAAACTGAGAAATTAATATTGGTACAATACTATTAACTAAGTTACAGAATTTATTTATATTTCACTAGTTAAGTCCTTTCAGTTCTAGGATCTAATTCAATACACCACATTGCATTTATCACAGTGCTTTTTTTTTTTTTTTTTGATTTTTTTTTTCCTTAAAATGTACTTTGGGAATTATCTCATATCAGTTAATATGCAGTTGCCTCATTCTCTGGAAGGACTGTAGAATGATTTTTTAGAAGTAGAATATCAGGACCAATGATTATGTGTATTTAAAAATGACCTAGCCTCTCTCCCCCAAAGAAATGACCATACTCTTCTAAGTAGACCACTCTGTGATTTGAGTGTTGCCAAGTTTCTTTGAAGTCCAAGATTAAGATTAGGGACTGAATGAAGCTGATAAATTTAAAGTACTCAAAACAGTTTTTGCACACTTCAAAATAATTACTTCTACTGTACCAACACAAATACACATAAAAATTGCATGATTTACATTACACCAATAACTCATTGTACCATGACCCACATGTATAGCTGGTTCCTCCTAGGACCACTAGGGGGCTCTGCTAGAAGGGTTTTTGTAATTTATGTTAGTTCACTCAGGGAAATGTTTCCAAATGATGCTTTAGAATTCTGACCTCTTAAAACCTCAAAGACATCATATAGTCCAGCTTCCTTATTTTGCAGATGAGGAAACCAAGGTTGGCTAAGATAGCTAGCATGGAAGAGAGCTGGAATCAAAAATCCCCTCTAGGTTCGTGTGGCAGAAGTTCAAGAATTTCTTTTGCATGTGCCTCCACTTGAATGATTCACTGCTAATGGCTATTTCCTTACTGTTGCCATAACTTTAGTAATTTTTGCTAAGACTGTATTTGTGATATTGTTCTAGGATACTTTACTAATTGATTAGGTGAACGGAGTTCATGAAATGAAATAAAAACTTCTAAATAACCTTTTTTTTTTAAGTTTAGAAAAAATTTTTTTAATTTTTTTTTTTTTTTACTTTTGAGACAGAGAGAGACAGAGCATGAGCAGGGTAGGGTCAGAGAGAGAGGGAGACACAGAATCTGAGGCAGGCTCCAGGCTCTGATCTGTCAGCACAGAGCCCCACACGGGGTTCGAACTCACGAACCGGGAGATCATGACCTGAGGACGCCCAACTGATTGAGCCACCCAGGCACTCCTAAATAACCTTTATTACTTATTTCGGAATGTTCTACTTAAAGTACCTCTCAGCACCAAAACCATATTGCTTACTGAAACCCTAGCAACCACTTTCAAATTGCCTTTCAAACTTACTTTCCACTTAAAACATTTTACTCTTATCTTCATTTGTTCGTTCAATAGTTATTGAGTGCTTACTAGTGCCAGACACCATCGTAGGCCCAAGGCTTACGGAAGTAAAGCTGCCCTTTCCACACCAGAAGCATATATTTCTCCATTTTTCACTTTAATATACAAACTATTTTCACATGCTTTAGTGTAGTGGTTCTCCTAGTGTGGTCCCTGAATCAGTAGCAGGAGCAATATCATTTGAGAACTTGTTAAGAGATGCATGCAGATTGTTAGGCCCACCCCCCACACTAGGGATGGGGTCCAGGAATTTTTTTCTTTTTTTAAGAAGCTCTTCAGGGATTCTGATGTACACTCATGGTTAGAAACCATTAAAAGTCGGGATTAATTATCTAAGTAGTTCAAAGATCAACATCTGACTTCTAAATCCATCTCAGGCATATCCAATGAGTACCTGTTTCAAATACACCTGCTGGGACCCAACAATGACCACTCTTAATTCAGTGATTTGTAGTACCTGGAATGATCGTAATAATACTGCCACCACAATGGCTTCAGAAGGAAAACGAGCACAGTGGATTTTCTGGGCTTATACCAACAGCAAATGGGCCAGATCGAGTTCTGGAATGGTGTTTTTATAGACTAGACACAACCAGGCACATTAAGCCCGTGGGTTCTGGGACTGGCTGAGTCAGGACGGCGCTCACAGCCGAGTGGGGCCGCGTGAACCCGTTGGGTCGGGCTCAGCCTTTAGTCAAAGGCCACGGCTGGAAGCGACGACCACACCACAGAGGCTGAAGAGGGGCGGAGGCACAGGAGAGGACCCAAGAGGCCCGGGCAAGGCTGGCCAGCGCGGAAGCCGCACCCTCCTGGCCCCAGACGCCGGCAGGGCGGAGCCACGCGGCCGCAGCTCCGGCAGAGACGCGCTGCGCTGCGCGGCGCGGCGCGGGCTAGCGTTTGAGGCGTATGGGGCTACAACGGGAGCGGCTGCGCCGCTCGGCCGGGTCAGCGTCTTGCGCATGCGCGGATCCGGCGCCATTTTGGTGGCCGGGCGCGGAGGTGATTCCACACTGAGGAGAGCGCGGCGGCCGGGGTGGCGGTGGCAGCGTTCGTGTGCTCGGGTGTGAGTCGCCGAGGGAGGAGGCGGTGGTGGAAGAGGTGGCGGCGGTGGCGGTGGTCGTAGCGGTGGCGGAGGAGGCGGGTACGAATCAGCTGCGGGCGGAGACATGGCCAACATCGCGGTGCAGCGAATCAAGCGGGAGTTCAAGGAGGTGCTGAAGAGCGAGGAGGTCAGAAATGAACTCCCGGACATCCCCCACCTCAGCCCAGGGTGGGAGGGTTCTTCCAGTAGCGACTTCAATGTCCCCGGTAACCCCTGGGTGGCCCTCCTTGCGGTCGACAATCTGCCTGTGGGGAAGCAGCAGTCTCCCCCTGCTTCCGTCGCCTTCCCCTCCCCTCCCCGGGCCCTGGGATGGACCGTCTCGCGGGCGGGTGGTCTGGAGAGGAACACGGTTTGGGGGGCAGATGGAGAAGGGGGCACTTCTTGGAGGGGTGTGAGCTCTAGAGAGAGCCCTGAGGCTGTGGCAACAGCTGGAAGTGTGGCTGTAGGGTGTGGAGGGAGCAGGCCGAGCCTGAGAAAACCCGGGAAGTGGGTTGGGGGAAGGGGAAAGGTGGTAACTGGATCCGGAGAGCCGCGCTGCTCAAAGGCCCACACTTTTAAGGGTATTCTATATTATAGCCTGTTTGGCCTCCACTGTCCTTTCCTTAGGGAAGGAAGGAAGGAACGGTAAGGATCTTAGGTGTTGATGAAAAGAGACGATCAGAGTTACTCCTCTTAGTTCGGTGTTGGGAGAGAAGAGGAGACATAAGGAATACTATTTTATTTGAATGGGGGGATAAGGGAATTTTCACCTGAGGTAGGAAATTAATTCCAAATTAGATTGTCTCGTTTTCACGCTCCCCCCTCCCCCCCCCCCATTCCTAGGCCTCTTCTGTTGACATCTAAATCTTTTTGACTGGGTGAAGGCAAGTTGTTTGGTGTATTAAAGGCATTTAAATATTTTTCGTTAGGAAAAAATAATGGAGAGTATAAGTAGCTTATTTCAAAATACTGTTTACAAGTTACATATCAGTCTCTCTTAACGCAATGCCTCTGTGACTGTTGGGTTGTGCCATGAAACTTCATTATGATGTCCCTCATAGTTAACTTCTTACTTTTGAAAAACAGCCCTATTTAAAACATGAGATTTCACCAGATATTAGTACATTATTATATCTCCTTATTGAGTAGGTTTATCCCTATGTAACCTGAAATTATTAAAAAAAAAATTTTTTTTTTGGTCTCAAGCTGTTTAAATTAGCTGAATTTAAATACTTTAGTGTTGGCCATATTTATGTATATAACATATTCACAATATCCTAGTGATTTGACTCAAAACTATGCAATTATCGGTACAATTTTTCATACCCAAATCAACAAGAATGTCAAGTTTTTCCTCCTTGGATTTAACAGAGATGAAAAAGTAATACTGAAATAGTTATTTTCAAGATGTCACATACCATTATAGAATGTATCATTGCTATTTGTATTTTTCTTATGTTGAACTTTGATAATCCCAAAGATTTGTGAAATTCAGCATTCTAAGTATGTGATGAGTAATTAACATAAATGATAACACTTGAGCTTTATATCACTGATTCTACAGTTATTATCTTTCCAATTAGACTTGGAGAATATAATTCTTTAAAATTACTTAAAAATAACAAATACTAGCAGATTTACTGAAGGTTGTAGTATATAAATAATGATCTGTTTTACAGAGCATGTGTATGAACTCTGACCTCTGTATTTGTTCAAGTGCCAAAACTCTGAATGGAAGGATGACTTTGTATTTTTTGTGGTACAGTGCAGAAATAGGGTCATAAATGTCTGTACTGATAAACAGTGAAACAATGATTCTAACTTTTTATTTGCAAGAAAATATATTCCAGCACAGTTGACATATATGTTCCTAGTGAAAGATTCATCTAATACTGTTGCCAACAGCCTAAAACATTTTTTTCTATAAAGTTGTACATGCCTGAAACTTAATGTAAGACTTCTAATACTTTATTTTTTATTACTTAAAAATGGTAAGTTGCTGCTTGTAATTCATATGGTCTCTTTGCTTTATACGAGGAGGCTTTCACCATATTTTTAGTACTTCCAATTAAAGCTTAAAAAAATCTTGTATTGCTCTCGCAATGCCTATTGTTAAAATAATACTGCTCTTTATATGTAAGGGATGATGAGGGCTGGCTTCAAGTAAGCGTTATAGTTTTTCAGACGAAGAGAACAGGAAATGCAAACACAAATTATTTTAAGAAGAGTGCCTTTATAAATTTGGAAGGAAACTTCTTCCAGAAAAGAAGTTGCAAAGAACATTAAGGAAAGGGTCAAATAATTTAATCTGGATTATAACCAATAAATAGCTTTATTTTAACCAATATTGTATTTCATCCTATTTTAGTAGGCCCAGTTCTAAAGTGTATTATGTTGGTTTTTTATTTGGAGCTCTTTGAAGGACTTGTACAATCCACATGTTTCCTTATTAAGTGTGTAAATGCAGTATTTTGAGCGTCTGGTCAAGTAATCAAGTATTTCATCATGTCATCTATGTAAATCTCCAGTTTACAAAGTTTGTTTCATATGCTTGTATTTACTAAGAATACTGACTGATTTAAGGGCTTTTTTTTTTTTTTAAGTTCTTTTATAAAGATAGCTGATACCTGCTGATTCTGACCTTAAGAAGTTATAAGTGGGCATTCTTGGAGTGTGTTAATTAAAATATAGCCTCCAAGATAAATCACATGTGAAAAGCAAGGTGCAGAATAGTGTGGAGGAGGCCACTATTTGTGTTGGAAGAAGGGGGAAATATGTGTATTTGTCTCTGCAGGTGAAAGGATTAGTGAGGAGAAATTGCTAAAATGTATTAGTTATGTATAAAGGATTTGGGTGTCTGGGGTAACTGGCATCAGAGGATCCCTTTTGAATTTTGAGACATGCAAATATGTTATTTACTTAATAAAAGCATCTAGGCCTTTTTTTCCTGGAGACTGTTTGGAAATCCATCCTTTTATGTGTCAGACATTAATTTTAAATCTGTGTGAATTTTAAGTAGTATTTCAAATTGCCAGGAATGGGAAATTGATTAAAGTACCTTTTATAGTTACTTTATGAGTCGAATTACATAAGTGTTGATTGTGAGGATATAATAAAACTATAATCTATATTCACAGATTGTGTTATTAATTATTACTACTGTTAACAATAACCACTATTTGTAGAGTGGCTCTCAGTACCATTTATTTATGCATTATTGCTAATTTTCAAGAACAATTCTTTAAATTAGATTTCTTATTTCTTAGATGAGGAAATTGAGATTCAAAGAAGTTAGATAATTTGTCTGTAAACATACAGGTTTTGGGTTTGGATCTAGATCTCCTAGTTTTTATATTGTATCACACTATCATGACTTTCCAAGGATAGGCATACTTTAATTATTTAAAAATAGTTGAGACTGGTTTGTGTTACTGGTTAAAGGATTTAAACCAATCTAATAGTTTAAACATTAAAATAAGTGTTACCTGTAATTAAAGATTTATTTGCATTTCAATACGCAAAATCCTTTTAAATTTGAAGCTCAGTGAAGTAAAATGCCCTTAGGTCAATGCACGTACTGTTGTTTGTTTTTGTGTTATATATTACCTGTAGTTTTTTCATATTGTAGCTGCACTTTGCTAACATTCTTTTTAGGATTCCAATAGGGAATATTTAAATCTGTGGCATTAAAAATTGGTTTCATGAAAACTGTTACTGTGTAAGTTTTCTTTTAAGTGTTTAAATGGATTTTGTATTTAGTGTCATTTTAAGTTTAATATATTTTATCTATAGAGCTAGTAGGCAAATCTTTAGAAGTTAAAGCCTTGGTTACTGTAGACCATAGTTCCTCATTTTTGGCACTGTTGACATTTTAGGCTGATAATGAATTCTTTGCTGTGGGTGGCTCTCTGAGTTGTAGGATGTTAAGCAGTATCCCTGGCTTCTATCACTGGTGGCCGGTAGCATAGCCAACCCTCCTCCCTACCCCCCCTGCCAGTTATAAACTAAAAATGTCTGCAGACTTTGCCAAATGTTGAGAACCACTGCTATAGAAAAAACTCTTTAGAAGAACGTTTCAGACTATTAACTATGTAAGATGTGTGGTATAATTTATTGAAAGGATGAATGAACAGTAAAGGTACAAAAAAATTTTATAACATGGCTATTACTAGCTTTGAATGTTGTTTTGTTTTTAAGACTTTTAAGTTTTTCCCTTTGTAAATTAATGATCATCTTTTTCTTGTAAACTTTTTCCTTTTTGATTTAAAGAGAAACGTGAAATTCCCTGCTGAAAATGAATGTAACCAGAATTTGAACGATATTTTTAATAAGAGTACAAAAGTGGTTTGCTTTCACAGTTACATAAGTTATAGCTCTGTATAACTTAAATAGTGTGCGTTATGGGGTTCTCTGTGTGGATTGAGTGAGGAAAGCTTTTGATTGGGTAAAAAAAAAAAAGGAGTCTAGCTCAATAATACTGTTTGGGTTGCATTTCTTGTTTTATTTCACTATTATAAAGATTTTGATCAGGCATAGCTTAAATTTTTTTTTTAGTGTTTATTTATTTTTAAGAGAGAGACAGAGCATGAGTGGGGGAGGAGCAGAGAGAGGGGGAGACACAGAATCCAAAGCATGCTCCAGGCTCTATGCTGTCAGCACAGAGCCCGACGTGGGGCTCGAACCCCCGAACCATGAGATCATGACCTGAGCTGAAGTCGGGCACTCAACCGACTAAGCCACCCAGGCGCCTCTGATCAGGCATAGATTTAAATGCATAGGGGATTCCCTAGCATGTCACCGTTTTGTAAAGAATATGTGTTCTTATTTTCCAGTAAATAATGATATTAACAGTTATTGAGCATATTGACTATAGCCCCAAGAGACTTGGTTGGAGATAGATTAAAACTTAGTTAAATACAAAGGGTAAATATTATGGGAGTTCTGAGGGTGTGTGTATGGAGGGAAGGTTTTTTTTCTTTTTTTTTTAAGTTTTCATTTTAATTCCAGTTAACATACAGTGTTATCTTAGTTTCAGGTGTACAATATTGGAGGGAGGTTTTTGAGCTAGGGTCCAAAGGAAGGTTAAGACTGACCTCAAATTTCAGAAGACAGTGCCAGAGGAATTACAGGAATACTGGAATTTAGAAGTACATTTTTTTTTCTGTAGGCACCTGAATTGGAACTAGGGAGCAGAGATGATTGGCAAAAATTAGGCAAGAGACACATTTTCATATTTTGAAAGATTGCATACACAGCCCTGATATACTGTAAACACGGTTGTGGAATTAGCACCTAAGTATCTTCACTGTTATCTTTAGGAAAAAACACCTTTTTCATATCAAAGTAAAATTTAACAATAAGGTGTGACCAGCACCCAGATCAGATCTGAAACATTATAAGCACCATAGGAACCCCCAACTGCCCCTTTCTAGTCACTTTCTGACTTGTTTTTTGAGAGAGCGATGGAGACAGAGCATGGGAACAGGGGAGTGGCAGAGAGAGACTCCCAAGCAGACTCTACACTGTCAGTGCGGAGCCCGATGCAGGGCTCAAACCCACAAACTGGGAGGTCATGATCTGAGCTGAAACCAAAGGTCAGACACTTAACCGACTGAGCCATCCAGGCGCCTCACTTTCCTGACTTCTAGTAGCACAGATTAACTTTAAATATGTTTGAGTAAAGAATAGACACAAGTGTATACTATATGTGTTTTAATTTTGAAGGTTTTCAAAAGATAACCTTTAAAATATTTGTTCAAAAAATATATTAGTGGTGTGTGTGTATATATATATACATACACATACATAACGTGTACAGCAGACTATTGGCAATGAAAAAGAATGAAGTCTTGCCATTTGCAACAATGCAGATGGAACTACAGCGTATTATGCTAAGCGAAATGTCAGAAAGACAAATACATGATTTCACTCAAGTGGAATTTAAGAAACAAAACATGAACATAGGAGAAGAGAAGGGAAAAGAAGATAAAAACAGGGAGGCAAACCATGAGACTCTTAAATACAGAGAACAAGAAATTGAGGGTTACTGGAGGGGAGGTGGGTGGGGGGATGGGCATTAAGGAGGGCACTTGCTGGGATCAGTACTGGGTGTTGTATGTAAGTGAAGAATCACTGGATTGTACTCCTGACACCAATACTACACTGTATGTTAATTTGAATTTAAATTAATAGTGTACTATATATATCTACTCATATGTACTATATACTACATATAATAGTGTCTTAGAAAACATGTTAAAATGCATGGAGTATTAGAATTGAAAGACACCATACATCTAGGCCAAATTCCTCATCTATAAGATCAGGAAACAGGCCTAGAGAGAGATTGATTGTTGTTCAGTGACACAGATCTGGTTAACTAACCCAGGCTTTTTGCATACCAGTCCATTCCACCCTTTATATATGGTTACTTTACTGGACTTTTTTTTTATAATGTTATTTTTGAGAGAGAGTGAGGAAGGGACAGAGAGAGGAGAGGAACAGAGGATCCAAAACGGGCTCTGTGCTGACAGCAGCGAGCCCAGTGGGCTCCAGCTCAGGAACATGAGATCATGACCTGAGCCAAAGTCAGATGCTTAACCAACTGAGCCACCCAGGTGTCCTGGTACTGTTTTTTTTCCATGAATAATACTATAAATGCTAATAAAACTTCAAGTAAGAGTGACAATTTAATATTGGCTATTGTATTTAAGTATATCTTGCTTTTTTTTCCCCTTTCGGTGTTAGAACTTAAATTTGGGAGGAGGCAGAGATATTTCACTCCTTAAGCATGATACAGTAAATTTAGCTTAGTGATTAAGAGCGTGGGCTTCAGAATTTGATTTGATTTGAGTCCTGACTTTTCTACACTTAACCTGCAGCACTGACTCTGTATCTTAGTTTTCTTATTTGTAAGAATGTAGGAAGATTAAGAGCATCTGTACAGTGCTTAGATCAATGCCTAGGACATATAAATGAATAGCCTATAAGATACCAAAGTTAGTGATATGTTCATATTCTGCTTATTGTTGTTCTTGGATCCTTCAGTGGTGTAGTGATAGCTCTATGAGAATTTGCCTCAAGAAAAGATTTAAGATGAAGGAGCTTTAGTACTTCTGATAGTGATTCTTTGTCATCTGTTTGCAAACAACCTGTGGCCAAGGGGAATTCAGAAGGATATATCTGGGTTTTGTTCTCAAGGTGTTAATCTTTCTTTAGGAGACAGTTAAAAATTGGGGAAGAGTTTGTTAAAATGTGATCTTTTTAAGTGAAAAAGAAATACATTATTTGGAAGCCTTTCAGATAATACAGTGGATTATTTGGGATTTCTTGATATGGCTTTGGTTGCTTTGAACTGAACTAAGAAAACCAGATTCTAATTCTATGGTCTATGTAATCTTCAATCTCTTCGTAAAATTCCTAATTTATTATTTATTTATTTTTTTATTTTTTTAAATTCCTAATTTAGGGGCGCCTGGGTGGCTCAGTCGGTTGAGCGTCCGACTTCGGTTCGGGTCACGATCTCGTGGTCCGTGAGTTCGAGCCCCGCATTGGGCTCTGGGCTGATGGCTCAGAGCCTGGAGCCTGCTTCCGATTCTGTGTCTCCCTCTCTCTCTGCCCCTCCCCCGTTCATGCTCTTTCTCTGTCTCAAAAATAAATAAACATTAAAAGTTTTTTTTTAATTCCTAATTTAAAATTGGGTCTTGGAAGCTAGAAAGTGGCAGTCACATCCATCTAACATCCGTGGTGGTCTCTTAGTAATTCTGAGATGAGATAACTTCATTTCATCCAAAATTCTTGCCCTTTTTCTTCCTTTAGTTCTTTGTTTTTATTACAAATTTAAAATAATAAATACCTATAGTTGAATGCATGTTGTCTGCCGTTTTATGTGTATGGCAGCCTTATGAGATTGATGTTATTCTTGTTTTCCAGATTAGAAAATTGGAGCTCTGAAGAAACTAATTTACTCAGTATCAAGCAATTTATTGGTGGAACAGGGGTTTGAAACCAGGTCTCTGACTCCCAGACATTTACTGATTAAGGTGTAAAAAAGAGTGTACAATCATATCTTCTGCTTGCTTCCTGCTCATTATTATTAAAGATTTTTTTAAAATTATGGAATATTTTACACTTAGAAGTTTAGAAGACAGTCGGTGTGAACATCTTTTATGTCCATGGTATAGATTTAACAGATCTTAACTCTCTCATACTAGATTAACTCTTAACTCTCCCCTCTCCCCCAAGAAATAAAACAAAACATACAGATGAAGATCACTTTGTAACCTTTTCCCTATTCCATTCTATTAGAAGTAATCACGTGCAGAAGATGGCCTATATCCTTTCCATTCATACTTTTGTTTTTACTATTGAAACCATAGTATTTTTGAGTGTAAAAATACTTTTTAGTGTTTTTAAAAGTTTAAAAAATTTTTTTCATAGTTGACTAATATTCTAAATTGGCAACTTTTCTTCTTAGCCTTTTTTTTTTTTTTTTTTTAGAATTTGTCCATGGCAATGCATATTGCTTTAGTTCTTTAAATTATGTAGAATTCCACATCAGGTTTTGTTTGTTTCTTTATTCATTCTCAATGGGCAGCATGAACTTTCAACATTTAGCCCTTTAAAAAAAGAGAAAAAAAAAAAGAAAAAAATCAAACATTATTATGTTTTCTTGGGCACATAAGAATTTTCCTAGGAAGTAGAATTGCAGGATCTGTGTGTGTTTTGCATCTTTTACATCACTGGGTGTTGCTTCATTGTTCTATGGATGATTGTATCATTACACTTCTCTAGTGGTGTATAGGTTCTGGTGACCTGACATTTGTAAGACTTAGATTTTTGTCAGGGCCCCTGGGTGGTTCAGTTGTTTAAGCGTCTGACTCTTGATTCCAACTGTTAATTTTGTCTCAGGTCATGATCTTGGGGTTTGAGAGATTGAGCCCCATGTGGGGCTCTGCTCTTATAGTGAAGAGCCCACTTAAGATTCGTTCTCTCTCTCTCCCTCCCTCTCCCCCCCTTCTCATACACACACACACACACACACACACACACACACTAAATAAGCATAAAAAAAAGGACTCAGATTTTTGTCAGTCTGATGGATGTGGAATTGTAGCTTATTCTAATTTTAATTTCCTTCACCAGTAGAGATATTAAGCATATTTTTGTGTTTATTGGCCATTAGGCGTTCTTTTGTGAATTTAGTGTTTTCATTCCTTACCCATTTAAAAAAATTTGGATAGTTTGTATTTTTCTTATTGATTTGCAGAAATTCTTTATGTATTTATATGTATTTATATGTATTTACATTATGTGACTTTTTTTAACTTTTGTGCTCTTTTAAAATTGTGGTATGCTATACATGTAAAACTTAAACATCTTGTATATTTTTAAGTGTACAGTTTTAACGGCATTCATTAACATTGTACAACCATTACTACCATCCATTTCGAGAACTCATTTCATCTTGTAAAACTGTGAAACTCCCACCAAAAACTCTTTACTTCTTTGTTGCTCAGTCCTGGAATTCATCACTGTACTTTTTGTCTATGAATTTGACTATTACATGTTAATTTGTCCTTTTATGACTGTCTTATTTTGCTTAACTTTGTCATATTTATTATCTAACTGAAGTTTAATTTTTAAGTAGTCACATTTTTTGGGCAGTACCTCTGCCTCAGTTGAGTGTGCAACTCGATCTTGGGTGAGTTCAAGCCCCACATTGGGGGTAGAATTTACTTGAAAGAAAGCAAGAAGTCACATTTTTCTATCTTTTCCTATATGGTATGCTTTTTGTATTTTGTTTAAGAAATCTTTTCCTACTTTGATTATTTTAAAGATATTCTATGCTTGGTTATAGGAACAAATATAGGTTATATTCCCTAACTTTTTTTTTTTTTTTTAGCGTTTATTTATTTTTGAGAGACAGAGAGAAACAGAGCACAAGCAGGGGAGGAGCAGAGAGACAGAGAGAGAGGGAGACACAGAATCTGAAGTAAGCTCCAGACTCCCCAGCTGTCAGCACAGAGTCTGACGTGGGGATTGAACCCACGAACCGTGAGATAATGACCTGATCTGAAGTCAGATGCTTAACTGACTGAGGCACACAGGTGTCTCCCCACCCCACCACCCCCGGTTTTTTTGTTTTTTTTTTTGTTTGTTTGTTTGTTTTGTTTTGGTATTCCTTAACTTCTGCGTTCAGGCTTTTATCCTGACCATATCATATGGAAGTTACTTCAGGCATTACCAGTATCTTCCGATACATCAGACTAACTTCTCAGCGGTCCATTTTGTATACCTTTCACTTCCATTTCTGTATCAGAACTTGCCTCTTTTGGTTACTCTGATCCTGCTTTTCTGGTTTTCCTTGAATACTATCATTTATTTTTTGTTTTTGTTTTGAGAGATCACACATGCACTAGGGAAGGGGACAGAGGAGCAGAGGGGGAAAAAGAATCTTAGCAGGCTTCCTGCCTAGTACAGAGCCCGACTCAGGGCTTGATCTCATGACCATTAGGTCATGACCTGAGCTGAAATCATGAGTTGGACACTTATCCAACTGAGTCACTCAGGGGCCCCTGTGTCACTACTCTTGGTAAGTTGATTTCTTCTCCCATTCTCCATTTATCTTCTAAATCTTTGTTTCCTCTTTTACATTCCTTTTAAACACTCTAGGTCAAGTTTGCAAAGCTCAGATGGGCTATTTATAGTAAAACTGTTTGCTTATTTACACTTACTTCTCTGCAACCTCTGTTCAACCCTCCTAGTGCCACGCCACAGAATTTAATTTTTAAAATATGATCTTGTCATTTTCCTTTAGGTTTTCTACTGCCCATTGTACAAAGTCAAAACTTGTATACTTTTGTTCTAGTCTATCTTTCCTGACCGATATCCTGTCAAGTCTCAACACAGTTGCATGCCTACATGTACTTCACTCTCTCAGACCTTCAGCTACACTAAATTGCATACTGTTTAGTGCTGTGTCTGCCTGGGATAAGCCCTTACCTCCTCCTTTGCCTTTTGAAATTTACTTACCCTAAGATGCCTCTCCTGATAAATCTCTCATGAAAACACAGTTTACTTTTGTTCTCCAGTGTCACTTAGTCAGGATTTTGTTAGAGCAGTTACTGTATTGGTAACTGTACATATGTTTTTCTGCTCCTACTCGATATCATTGAGCTCCTTGAGATACTTACTCATCTTTATTTCTTCACCTTGTATAATGCCTGGAATGTAGTGTGGGCTTAGTAACATTTAAAATAAGCCACGGTGGGGGCACCTGGGTGGCGCAGTCGGTTAAGCGTCCGACTTCAGCCAGGTCACGATCTCGCGGTCCGTGAGTTTGAGCCCCGGGTCAGGCTCTGGGCTGATGGCTCAGAGCCTGGAGCCTGTTTCCGATTCTGTGTCTCCCTCTCTCTCTGCCCCTCCCCCGTTCATGCTTTGTCTCTCTCTGTCCCAAAAATAAATAAACATTGAAAAAAAAATTTTTTTAAATAAGCCACGGTGCTTGGATGGCTCAGTCAGTTGAGTGTTCAACTCAACTCAGGCCATGATCTTATGGGTCTTGAGTTCTAGCCCCACCTTAGGCTTTGTGCTGGCAGCATGGAGCCTGCTTGGATTCTCTGTCTCCCTCTCTCTCTGCCCCTCCCCTGCTCATGCTTGCTCTTTCAAAAATAAACATTAAAAAAACATATTTTAAGCCAAAAAAAACTTTGATAGGCACCTAATATTTTTTTGGAGCTGCTGTCCAAAGTGCAAAACCTTTGCATAGGTTTAGGGCAGGCCTGTTAACTCGGTTAATTATTTTCAGCCTTTTTGCAATTACATATTTTTCTAGTGATTACAAATGCAGGACTAGTATATGTAACCTCTCAAGTGACTGGGTATTTTTAGGTTTCTTTGTTTTGTGTGGACTCTCCTATTTGGAATTGGCATACTCAAGTGTAGATTTCTGATACTATTGCTTTTCAGCAGTGATAATACATTTTGTGCTTCATTTTTCTTAAATCATTTTGTAGTAGTTCCTTTTTTCTTTAAATATATAGAATATACTGAAGTTTATGCATCTGTTGAACATTTGGTTATTTTCCAGCTTTTGCTGGTGTACATGGGTAAGAATTTTGGGTGTGTATCTTAGAGTCATTGGGTGTTTGAATGAGGTATTAGGTGGTTAGATGTGTCAGACATTGTATCTATAGGCTTGCTCATACTTTGGCTATATCCTTAGGTGTTTACTTAGGTGCTTTATCTCTATCTTCTGGCTCTTAGGAACTGTGAGTGTGAGTCATTGAAGGAAGAGACTTATCTTACATTTTCAGTTCTCCATTGTTTAGCACACTGCCAGGTAAGCAGGAAGCACTTGTTTTCCCGCATGAGTTTAAGGACTTTTTTAAGTGCCAGGGAGCTCATCCCCAATCACTGTAAAAGTAATACTGCTTATTCTGCTTCTGAGACTAGGGACTTTATAGTATATTGATAAAGGTGGCCTCTAGACGAAGTTGGGTTTCTGTTTAAGTGTTGATAATGTAGTCAGGTTGTGATTTGGGGTAATAGTCAAAGCCAAAAACTGGGAAATAAGATGGTGGAAAGGCAATCTATTTTTGTTTTATTCTGTAGTTTTCCCTGTTAAAGATTTCAAGGAGCATCTATTCAATATTATATATGACATCGTCTGTATCAGTGTGGGTTAACTCTTAAGTTTACGTTTTCTCCACTTATTCAACAAATATTTATTGAATGCCACCTATGTTTATTAGTAAGATATGGTCTATGCTATTATGGACTAAATTATGGTCTAGTAAGGCAGTGACACATTGACAATTCTATGTATGTTTGTTGAGTTTAAATAAGGAGAACTGTGGGGGTGAGGTAACCTAACCTCAGGGAAAGAGTTCCTAGGGAATAACCCTTAAACTGAAACTTGGGAGGGTAAATTGGAATTAACTTAGTCATACATTAGGATGATCAATTCTTATATGCCTATAGAAAGCACTAATAATCATTATACAGTCAAGAATGTAGAACCATTTAATTACTTTTCCCTTTTAAATAAATAGCCAATTTTTGTGAATACAAAAGTAACACATACTTGCTTGTTGAATTTTGGAAAATACATAGAACTATAATAAAGTAAAAATTATGTGTAATCCTACCCCTGGGGATAATCCTTTTCTTATGTTTTTGTTTTGTTTGTGATATATTTTAGATATACAGAGAAACATCTTAATTTTGGTTATTTCCTTCCATTGGTTTTTAATGTATGTTCATATATACACGTATTTAGAAGTGGTTTTTTGTTTTTTAAGCGAGGCTTTTCTTAAAATGTTTATTTTTTTTTAATTCTTTTATTATTTATTTTTGAGAGAGACAGGGTGTGAGCAGGGGAGGGGCAGAGAGAGAGGGGGAGACACAAAACCGGAAGTAGCTCCAGACTCCGAGCTGTCAGCACAGAGCTCAACACGGGGCTTGAACTCCCAAACCATGAGATCATGACCCGAGCTGACTGAGCCACCCAGGTGCCCCTAATGTTTATTTTTGGGAGAGAGACTGAGCGTGAGCGGGGGAGGGGCAGAGAGAGAGGGAGACACAAAATCCAAAGCAGGCTTCAGGCTCTTCTGCTGTCAGCATGACGTGGGGCTCGAACCTGTGGACCGTGAGATCATGTCCTGAGCTAAAGTTGGATGCTTAACCGACTGAGCCACCCAGGCACCCCCATATTTAGAAGCTTTTAAAAGACCTTTGAATATAATTCGAATTTGACTTGCATCCCATATTTGTAATTTTTAATGTCTTTTAGTCATTTGAAGCTGTCTTTCCCTACTAGAGTCCCTACTCTTGAGAAGCTCTAAAGTAAGCATCATGGCTCCTCTTTGTATCATCAGTATCAACACGTCTTTAATTTATTTAACAAATATTTGAAGGCTTCCTTTATGCTAGGTATTGATATGTGCTGAGAATATAGTGATGAGTGGGGCAAGGTAAGACAGACAAGTGATAAAAGTGCGGAGAAATATGTTGTATAGATGAAATTAATTAGTTGGGTTTTTTTAATGTGTATTTTGAGAGAGAGCGTGCGTGCGCGCAGGTGTGCGCACAGGTGTGCGCACAGGTGTGAGGGGGCAGAGTGAGGGAGACATTGAATCCCAAGCAGGCTCCATTCTGTCAGCGCAGTGAGATCATGACCTTAGCCTAAATCAAGAGTCAGATGCTTAATCGACTGAGCCATCCAGGAGCCCCTAACTGGTTGTTTTTGATTGGATGTTTAGAAAAGGCCTTTCCTAAGACTTTAGACTTAAATGGAGATCTTAATGATAAAGCTTGTTTCTAGGGGAAGAAAATTCCAGATCAGAGGGAATAGTTAATACAAAACCCATAAAGTAGGAATGAATTTGATATGTTTAAGCAAGCAAAAGGAGGTTATTGTAGCTGGAGTACTGTAGGTAAGAGGCAGAGAATGACGTAGGCAGGAGCCAGATGACATAAAACTTCTAGGCCCAAAGTAATGAGTTTGTATTTTAAGTGACTCTAAGAGTCATTTGAGGATTTAAAGAAAGAAAAGAACAAAATTTTTGATTTTGATGCCTTAAACTTCTGAGTAAGAAAAATAACGATTTGGGTGATGCCTGAATCCTCACTGCTAACGTGAGATGAGATGAATTTCTGAGTGGGTAAAGGTTGCCCCTAAGGTGACCTGCCTGTTTTGTGGGATCCTTGGGAGTCAGGATCTGCCTGTCCCCCCTTAAAAAAAGACCACTTTCGCTGCTGTGTGGAGAATGTATTAACCAAAGATGTAAGGAAGAAGGATTTAGGAGTTAGGGGTTGAGTTTGGCTGGATGTAACCAAAGAAATGGTAGTAGTGGGTTAAACAATATGTAAAGTCAAGAGAGAAGTATCCTAGAGTTGCATGGTTAGAGGTTTTACAGTGTTAATAGACTACTAACTTTCAATTTACCAGTAGGAGTTTGACCCTTGTCCTTAAACTCTCAAAATGCCTGGCAGAGGTTCAGACAACATTTCTGAATTTTCAGAAAGGGAAACGCATTACCTACATGTCCAGCTGAGTTCACCCTTTTTAAAGAGCTTTCTGGGGCGCCTGGGTGGCGCAGTCGGTTAAGCGTCCGACTTCAGCCAGGTCATGATCTCGCGGTCCGTGAGTTCGAGCCCCGCGTCAGGCTCTTGGGCTGATGGCTCAGAGCCTGGAGCCTGTTTCCGATTCTGTGTCTCCCTCTCTCTCTGCCCCTCCCCCGTTCATGCTCTGTCTCTCTCTGTCCCAAAAATAAATAAACGTTTAAAAAAAAATTAAAAAAAAAATAGCTTTCTGAGAAATCCCATTCAGTGACTTCTGTTTTTATTTATTTTTTATCCAGGATTGTGTCATAATTTCTTGGTTTAAGGAAGACTAGGAAATGTTTTTAGCGGAGCACATTGCTCCCCAGTTAAAATCAGCATTTCATTAGTAAGGAAAAAGAAAAGAAAATTGGTTAGGCATTTTGTCATGTGGGGGTGGGGAATGGCAGGAATGAATTTAGGAAGATTATTTGGGAAGCCTTTCTAGATAGCGTAGGCAAGAGATGATTGTAGCTTGGGGTTATGATAGAATAGGAGGCTGAAGAGAAGTATTTGGAATATGTTTTAAAGGTAGGGTCACAAGAGCTTGCTGATGTTACAGATGAAAAGTGAAGAAACGAGAAAAACACCTAGACTTTTGTCTTTAGCAACCAGACAGATGATGCTGCTAATTTCTGAGATGGGAAAGAGTGGGAGGAGCACATTGAAATTGTCTGGGAAGATTAAGATTTTTGCTTTGTTCTTGTTAAGTTAAAGCTTAGACTGGATGACTTAACTCTAGGAGAATTTAGTTAGAAAAGGAGGGAGTCTAGGACAAAGTCCTGGTTTTTGTCATGGACCCCTAGCATCTTTTGAAGTTGAGCCTAGAAGAAACAACAAAAGATAAGAACAGTGAACTATTAGTGATATATTAGGAAAACCAGGGAGTATGGTATCATTGAAACCAAGACAAGACAGAATTCCAAGTGTGGTCAACTTTATTATGGTGCTGAGTGGGAGAAATGACATTGAATTTGAGATGCAGTGATTATTGATGACCTTGACTGGAATACTTTCATTGGAATGCTGAAGATGGAGTTATGATTGGACAGAGTTAGTAAAAGAAAATGAGATAAGGAACCGACACCTTAAAAAGCTAAAGCAACTTTTTTAAGGCTTTGCTTTGACAGAGGAGCAGAGAAGAGAGGGGGAGCTGCAGAAGAATATGACTTCAGAGATCTTTATTTTTTTTTAAATGCTTCTTTATTTTTGAGAGAGAGAGAGAGAGAGAGAGAGAGAGTGGGGGAGGGGCAGAGAGAGGGAGACACATAATCCAAATCAGGCTCTAGGCTCTGAGCTGTCAGCACAGAGCCCAATGTGGGGCTCGAACCCACGAACTGTGAGATCATGACCTGAGCTGAAGTCAGACGCTTAACCAACTGAGCCATCCAGAGGCCCCAGCTTCAGAGATCTTTAAAAAAAATTCTGAGGGGCACCTGGGTGGCTCAGTCGGTTAGTCCTGCAACTAACTCTTCATTTCTGCTCGGGTCATGATCTCACGGTTCATGGGTTCGAGCCCTGCATTGGGCTCTGCACTGACAGTTCAGAGCCTGCTTGGGATCCTCTCTGCCCCTCCCTGCTTGTGCTCTCTCTCTCTCAAAATAAATAAACTTAGGGATGCCTGGGTGGCTCAGGCGGTTAAGCATTTGACTTCAGCTCACATCATGATCTTACGGTCCATGAGTTCGAGCCCTGCGTCGGGCTCTGTGCTGTCAGTTCAGAGCCTGGAGCCTGCTTCGGATTCTGTGTCTCCCTCTCTCTCTACCCCTCCCCCACTCACGTTCTATTTATATCAAAAAATGAATAAACGTTAAAAAATTTAAAAATAATAAACTTAAAAATTGATATTGATTATATTTATGTGTTGATGGATGGGAGAAATTGATTATACTAGAGAAAGGAGGAGTAATTGAATGTGTAAAGTTCTTGAGAAGAACGGAGGGGTGGTATCACTAGCATAAATGGAGGGATTAATCTGTAATAGGAGCAAAGACACTTAGGGCAAATGTTAAGTTTTCATTTGGGATTTGTGGTCTTCACTTGAACATGAGACCAATTAATGATGGTTGTGTGTTATTGTCTCCAACCCCAGCAGTGCTGCTTCAGGCAGACACAGAAAGGATTTTTGTTTTTTGTTTTCAAGTTAATTGGGGAATAAGTTTAACTAGCAGTGGGGCTTTGCCTTATGAGTACCTCCAAGGAACAAAAGCACCAAGGTTTGCAAGGGAGTGATTGGTAATGAGGGAGAATGGTGATGTTAGATTAAGCCAGCTAGTAGCTAGGTTTGGAGTACTAAAGGGAACTTGATTTCAAGAATTTCGGAATCTGAGAAACTTGAAATGGATTTCAGAGAAGGTGCAATTTTGGTGATGACAAAATCAAGTGTATGGCCATGGGTTTAAGATCTTATGGTCTGTAAATATCAGAAGCACAGTCTTTGTTTCCTTGTTCTTTTTTGAGAATTTAGAAATGTACAAAGATGACACATGTAAGCAACAATCTCATCAGTCACAGATATCTGTTGCTATTACCATCCTTTTTTTCTTTATACCAAATCGATGTCTTGGTTACATACTAAGTATTGTTTTGTACTTTTTTCTCTTAATATATCTTGTATTTTCTGTGTGACATTAAATATTCTTTTAAAACATTTACTGTTTAGGGGTGCCTGGCTGGCTCAGTTGGTGGAATATGCGACTCTTGATCTCGGGTTGTGAGTTTGAGCCCAAATTTGGGTGCAGAGATTACTTAAAAATAAGATCTTTACCTGGATGGCTCAGTGGGTTCAGTGTCCAATTGTTGATTTCAGCTTAGGTCATGATCTCATGGTTTGTGAGTTTGAGCCCCATGTTGGGCTCTGTGCTGACGGTGCAGAGCTTGGTTGGGATCCTCTGTCCTTTCTCTGCCTCTCCCCTGCTCATTCTCTTTCTCTCAAAAATAAACTTTTTAAAAAGTTTAAAAAAAAAAATAGGGGTGCCTGGGTGGCTCAGTTGGTTAAGCATCCGACTTTGGCTCAGGTCACGATGTCACAGTTGGTGAGTTCCAGTCTTGCGTCAGGTTCTGTGCTGACTTGTGTCAGGCTCAGAGCCTGGAGCTTGCTTTGAATTCTGTGTCTCCCTCTCTCTCTGCCCTCCCCTGCTCACACTGTCTGTCTCTCTCAAAAAAAAGCCATTAAAAATTTAAGTAAAAATCAGTAAAATCTTTAAAACAAAATGTTTACATTTTAAATATTAAATAGTATTAAATATTAATAGTAAGTTACATATTTAATATTTGGTATTGCCTGACTAAACCATCCTTTTTTTTTTATTATTTATTTTTTTTAAGTTTTATTTAAGTAATGTTTACACCCAACATGGGGCTCGAACTCCCAACCCCAAGATCAGGAGTTCTATGTTCTTCCCACAGAGCCAGCCAGGTGCCCCTAAACCATTCTTTTGTTGAACATTTAAAAGTTATTTTTTCCACTGTGTGTGTGTAGAGAGAGAAAATGGAATATCTTTACATAATTTTTATATGAGTTTATTTTCCTAAGATAGATTTCCTGGAAAAAAGTTACTGGGTCATAGTGTCTGAACTTTTCATATGCTTATGACCAAAGTGCTTCCCAGAAAGTTTGTTGTCAATTTCTGTAGTACTGGCACTGCATGAGGCAGCCCATTTCATCATATTCTCACCATTAATACAATCTTTTTTTAAGGTCAAGTAGAAAAATCAATTGTCCAATTTTATTTTTTTATTTAAGTTTTTATTAAGAAAACTTTTGGGGCACTTGGGTGGCTCAGTTAGTTGAGTCTGGCTTTAGCTTAGGTCCTGATCTCACAGTTGTAGGTTCAAGCCCCACATCGGGCTCTGCTGACAGCTCGGAGCCTGGAGCCTGCTTCAGATTCTGTGTTTGTCTCTCTCTCTGCCCCACCCCCGTTGTGCTGTCTCAAAAATAAGTATTTTAAAAAATTTAAAAATTTTTTCAAGTGGAAATTTGAAATATACTTACATTCTCACAACCTAGGTTGAACAATTGTTAATGTTGCTGTTATGAAGATAATTCACTACCAAAATCTTGAGCATATATCTCCTAAAAATAACATTCTTTTACGTAACCATGGTATCATTATCCTATCTAAGAAAATGTTAATTCCTTGATATCTAATATTCACATTACCTCAGGTAACTAAAAACTGTTTTCATAGTTTTTTGGGGGGCGGAACAGGATCCACTTACAGTTTACAAATTGCATATGGATGTAATTTTTAGTCTTTTAAAATTTACACTGGTTCTCCCCCACACACCCTTCTTTTTTTCCCCTTTTTTTTGACACTGAAAATCCTGGAGATTTCCTTATGGTGGTGCTTTTTATATTTATTATAAACTGGGAGTTTATGTGTAAAGCTTTGACTAGGTTCAGTTAGACATTTTTGACAAGTATAGTATATAGTTCATACTGAGTCAATTTAATAGATCTGTAATAATATCAGGTTGTTTAGTGATGCTAGGTCAGTTGGATCTTGCCTGAGTCAGTTGGGTTGCAGAAATTTGGTTTTCCTAATTACCAATTTTACATTTGTATAGCTAATTATATATATATGTGTATATATGTGTATATATATATATAATATGTCTACATATTATATATACGTATATGCACACACAGTATTCTTTTAGAAATGAGTTTTCTGTCACCAACTGGGATGAAAATTATTATTAAAGATTTGGTATAATAGTCATCTCCACTGGCAATAAATGGTCTTTCTTTCTTTCTTTCTTTCTAAGTTCATTTATTTTGAGAACTAGAGAGAGTGTGTGAGCAGGGGAGGGGCAGAGAGGGAGAAAGAGAATCTCAAGCGGGCTTGGCACTGTCAGGGCAGAGTCTGACTCAGGGCTCTAACAAACTGTGAGATCATCACCTGACCCCAAGTCAAGAGGCGCTTAACCAACTGAGCCACCTAGGTGTCCCATCCTCTTTCTCTTTCTTTCTTATCAGTGTGTGGATGTCTTAGTCCACCTGTGTTACCACAACAAAATGTCATAGACTGGATGGCATAAACAAAAATTAATTTTCTGACAGTTTTATTAGAGTTGGAGACTTCCAAGTCACAGCTTCAAAAGCAATTTGAGATTTGTTTCAGTTGTTTGAAATTTTTGTGGTTAAAATGACATTTACGCAAAATAAATTCATGTTGAATTTTATGAAAGTGTTTGTGTTTAGGGGTGCCTGGGTGGCTCAGGGTGTCCAACTCTTGATTTCAGCTCAGGTCATGATCTCCCAGTTCCTGTGATTGAGCCCCACCTTGGCTCTGTGCTGACAGTGTGGCACCTGCTTGGTATTCTTTCTTTCCCTCTTCGCCCCACCCCTGCTTGGTGCACATGCACTCTCTCTCAAAGTAAATAAACTTAAAAAAGAAGTGTTTAGATGGAAGGATTACTCTAAGTGATAGAAGTAATAGTATAGTTTGTCTTTCCCTTTTTTAAGAAAACTAATTTTGTCTCAGTTTTAGATACATATTCTTTGTCAAAGTAAAGGCTGTATTTGTCAGATTAAGGCATTTCCAGATACCTTTTTGATAAAAGTTTTCATGGAGTGAAGTCATTCTTGAATTCTTAGAATAAATCCCTCTTGGTCATATAGTAAATAGTACTTTACATTTGTAATGGTGTATCAACCAAGATTTTACTCAGAGTTGTATGTCTTTTCGGTGAGACTTGCCTGTATTTGTTCAGAATTGTCCTGGTTAAGTTTGGGGGCATCAAAGCCATATTTATTTTACAAAATGTGTTTATGATTGTTCTATCCATTTCATTGTTTTGAAACCATATGGGATTATTCTTTGTAAATTGGGGTGGATGTGTGTTTGAGAACCAGGTGGCTTTTTAGAGTGGTTGCTGAAAGGCATATTTTTTGTGAATCTTTCTTTTTCTGTGTTAATATTTTGTTCACATTCAAAATGTTTGTCAGTTTAGGTGTCTTTTAAAAAAACCTTTTACGTAATACATCTCATTATTTATGACGTTATTAATGTGTAAGTAAACTGAGGGCATGGTTTGCCTCAGTTTTTAGTTTCTTTTCTTTTTCCTGCCTTTAGTTTACTTATTCTTTGTCTTAACAGTTGAGCCTGTGACTTTTCAATTTTATTTTAGTTCCATGTTTCTCTTCCTTTTTGTTTCAGGTTTTTTTGTTTGTTTGTTTTTTACTTGTTTATTTTTAGAGAGAGAGAATCTTAAGCCTCCCTGCTCAGTGTGGAGTCCAAAGCAGGGTTTGATCCTACCATCCTGGGATCATGACCTGAGTCGAAATCAAGAGTGGATGCTCAACTGATTGAGCCACCCAGGCACCACATGTTTGAGTTCTTTAGTTTTGTTAGTGTTTCTTTTTTGTTGTCAGTACGTTTTATCATTTAAAGTTCCTTTGGCTTTAGGGCACCCGGGTGGCTCAGTCAGTTAAGTGTCCAACTTAGGCTCAGGTCATGATCTCACGGTTTGTGGGTTCGAGCCCTGCATCGGGCTCTGTGCTGACAGCTCGGATCCTGGAGCCTGCTTCTGATTCTGTGTCTCCCTCTCTCTACCCCTCCCCTACTCACGCTGTCTGTCTCTGTCTCTCAAAAATAAATAAATGTAAAAAAAAAAAAAAATTAAACTTCTTTTGGCTTTTTTTTTTTTAAAGCTTCTTTATTTTGAGAGAGAAAATCCCAAGCAGGCTCCACACTGTCAAGAGTTGGGTGCTCAACAGACTGAGCCACCCAGGTGTCCGTTAAAGTTCCTTTTTGACTTTCCTTAATGATACAGGAATTTGGGTGATTAAAAAAAAAAAGTTTTAAATTAAGGATATAGTGTCTTTGTGAAAAATTTTTTAGTACAGAAATAATAGAGTAAAATTTTTTGATACTTACCCTTTCCTTCCTCCCCTGAGTCCTCATCTTCTCTTTCAGAGGGAACTTTCAACAATTTTTTCTATGCATTTATATATTTAGTAAATACAGAAACTTTCACTTTATGAATTTCCATAAATAACAAGGGTATAGCCACACTGAAAGCATTTTAGCTCTGTGTGTGATGATAGTTGTTGTAAAGGAAAGCTTGTGCAGTATCCCAAGATTTAAGGAGAGCAACTTTTTTCAAAGTTTTATTTAAGTAATCTATATACCCTATGTGGGGCTTGAAGTCAGTGACCCCAAGATCAGGAGTTGCATGCTTTCCAACTGAGCCAGCCAGGCGCCCCCAGAGTATTTTCGTTGCTCTGGAAATCCGATGTCATCCTGTCCATCTCCCCACCACCACCACTGCTGACCTTTCTGCTGTCTCCATAGTTTTTTTTTTTTTTTCCCAGAATGGCTTATAATTGGAATTGCACAATATGTAGCCTTTTCAGATTGGCTGCTTTCACTTAATAATAGGCAGTTAAGCTTCCTCTGTATCTCTTCATGGCTTGATAGCTGTTTTTATTGCTGAATAATATTCCATTGTCTGGATTTACCACAGTTTATCTATTCATCTACAAGTATGTCTTGGTTGCCTCCAAGTTTTGGCAATCATGAATAAAGCTGCAATAAACATCCACATACAGGTTTTTGTGTGGACGTAAGTTTTCAACTCCTTTTGGGTAAATAACCAGGGAGTATGATTGTTGTATTATATGGTAAGAGTATGTTTAGTTTCTTGAGGAACTAACATTGTGTCTTCCAGAGTCACCGTATAATTTTGTATTCCCACCAGCAATGATTAAGAGTTTCTGCTGCTCCACAGTTTGCCAGCATTTGGTCCAGATTTTGGCTATTCTATTAGGTGTGTAGCAGTATCTCATTTTTTCTTTATATTTGTTTTGAGAGAGAGCTCGGGCAAGCGGAGTGGCAGGGGAGAATCTGTAGCAGGCTCAGTTCTGTGAGCATAGAGGCCAATGTGGGGCTAGATTCCATGAACCATGAGATCATGACTGGAGACAAAATCAAGAAATTGAGTCAGATGCTTAACCCACTGGGCCACCCAGGTGCCTCATTATCTCATTGTTTTAATTTGCATTTCCCCCATGACATATGAAGTGGACCATCTTTTCATATGCTTATTTGCCATCTGTGTATCTTGTTTGGTGTGGTGTGTGTTAATGTCTTAGCTCATTTTTTAATTGTGTTGTTTGTATTGTTGAGTTTTTACGAGTTTGTTGTGTATTTTGGGTAACAGTCTTTTATCAGATGCATCTTTTGCAGATACTTTCTCCCAGTTCCTTTTTCCTTCATTCTCTTGAGATTATCTTTTGCAGATCAGTTTATTTTTAAGAAGTCCTACTTATCAATTATTTCTCTTATGGATTGTAGCTTTGATGTTAACATGTAAAAAGTCATAGCCATACCAAGTTTAATCTACGTTTTCCCGTGTTATTTTCTAGTAGTTTTACACTTCTGTATTTTACATTTAGGTCTGTGATCCATTTTGAGTTCATTTTCTTTTTTTTTTTTTTTTTTAAGTTTATTTATTTATTTTGAGAGAGAGAGAAGCCAAGCAGGGGAGGGGCAGAGAGGGAGAGAGAGGATCCCAAGCAGGCTCTACACTGTCACCACAGAGCCCAATGTGGGGCTCGAACTCATGAACCATGAGATCATGACCTGAGCCGAAATCAAGTGAGACGCTTAACTGAGCCACCCAGGCACCCGGACCAATACCATGTCTTGATTACTGTAGCTTTATGCTAAGTCTTGAAGTTGGGTATTATCAGTCCTCTGTTTTTTTAGTTCTTTGATACCATTCATCAGAACTTGATGGTTTTCCTCATAGTTTTTGTTTTGTTTTGTTTTAATGTTTATTTTTAGAGACAGAGAGACAGCACAAGCAGGGAAGGGCAGAGACAGAGGGAGACACAGAATCCATGAAGCAGGCTCCATCCAGTCTCTGAGGTGTCAGCACAGAGCCCGACAGGCTTGAACTCACAGCAAGATCATGACCTGAGCCAAAGTGGGATGCTCAACCAACGGAGCCACCCAGGCGCTCCACCTCATATAGTTCTTTTACATATTTTGTTAGATTTATACTTCAGTATTTTAGGTTTTTTGGTGCTTATGTTAAGTGGTATTGTGTTTTTAATTTCAGATTCCACTTGCTCATTGCTGATATATAGGAAAGTGATGGACTTGTATATTAATCTTACATCCTTTAACCTTGCTATAATTGCTTACTAGTTCTAGGAATTACTTTTGTCATTTCTTTCAGATTTTCTGCATAGATGGTCATGTCATTTGTGAACAAAGACAGTTTTATTTTCTCCTTCTTAATTTGTATGGCTTGTCTTTTTTTCTTATGGCATTAGCTAGAACTAGTATAATGTTGAAAAGGAATGGTTAGAGGGGATATCCTTGCCTTGTACCTGATCTTACTGAGAAAACTTTGAGTTTCTGAGTATTCAATGTGATGTTAGCTGTAAGTTTTTTTGTAAATATTATTTATCAAATTGAGAAAGTTCCACTCTACTCCTAGTTTACTGAGTGTTTTTATTGTGAGTTGGTTTTGGATTTTGTGAAGTGTTTTTTTTGCATCTGTTGATATGAGTGTGGTTTTACTACTTTAGCGTATTGATGTGGTTTATTACATTAATTGACTTTTGAATGTTGAACCAGCATATATACCCAGGATAAATCCCACTTGGTCATGGTGTACAATTGACCCTTGAACAACACAGGTTTGAACCACACAGGTCCACTTTTACATGGATTTTTTTTTTAAGTTTGTTTGTTTAGAGAAAGAGAGCATGAGCAGGGGAGGAGCAGAGAGAGAGAGTGTGTGAATCCCAAGCAGGCTCTGCACTGTCCACGTGGAGCCCAGTGTGGGGCTCAAACTTCCGAACAAATCTCAAGATCATCACCTGAGCTGAGATCAAGAGTCAGACCCCTTAACTGACACTTAACTTAACACTTAACTGACTGCACCACCCAGGTGCCCCTTGACTTTTTTCTCATACGTATATGCATTCAATGTGACTCTTCCTCAAAGCACTATTTTTATCACATCCTGCAAATTTTGATAAGTTGTCTTTTTTTGTTTTCATTTAGTTTAAAATATTTTAAAACTTAAGGTGTCTTCTTATGTGTTATTTAGAAGTATGTTGCTTGTTTATATTCAATTTTTTATTTAAATTCTAGTTAACATATAGTGTAATATTGTTGTCAGGAGTAGAATTTAGTGATTCATCATTTACATACAACACCCAGTGCTCAACACAAGTGCCCTCCTTAATACCCATCACCCATTTAGCCCATCTCCAACCCAGCCTCCCTCCATCAACCCTCAGTTCTCTATTGTAGAGAGTCTCTTATGGTTTGTTTCCCTCTCTTTTTTCCCCCCTTCCCATGTGTTCCTGTTTTATTTCTTATATTCCACATATAAGTGAAATAATATATTTGTCTTTCTCTGCCTGACTTATTTCACTTAATATAATACACTCTAGTTCCATCAGTGTTGTCGCAGATGGCAAGATTTCATTCTTTTTGATGGTTGAGTAATATTTCATCGTGCATATATACCACATCTTAATCCATCAGTCGACAGATATTTGGGCTCTTTCCATAGTTTGGCTATTGTTGATAATGCTGCTAAAAACATTTGGCTACAGGTATCCCTTCAAATCTGTATTTTTATATCCTTTGGGTGAATACCTAGTACTGCAGTTGCTGGATCACAAAGTTCTATTTTTAACTTTTTGAGGAACCTCCATACTGTTTTCCAGAGTGGATATACCAGTTTGCCTTCCCACCAACAGTGCGAGAAAGTTCCCTTTTCTCCACATCCTCACCAGTACTTGTTGTTTCTTTTATTGTTATTTTTAGTCATTCTGACAGGTGTGAGGTGGTATCTCATCATGGTTTTGATTTGTATTTCCCTGGTATGTGATGTTGAGCATCTTTTCATGTGTTGTTAGTCATCTGGATGTCTTTGGAAAAATGTCTGTTCATGTCTTCTGCCCATTTCTTCACTGGATTATTTGTTTTTTGGCTGTTGAGTTTGATAAGTTCTTTATAGATTTTTGAATTCTGGCCCTTTATCAGATATGTTATTTGCAGATATCTTCTCCCATTCCATAGGCTGCCTTTTAGTTTGTTGATTGTTTCTTTGGCTGTACAGAAGCTTTTTATCTTGATGAAGTCCCAGTAGTTTGTTTTTGCTTTTGTTTCCCTTGCCTCCAGCAATGTGTCTAATAGGAAGTTGCTGTGGCCAAGGTCAAAGAGGCTGCTGCCTGTGTTCTCCTCTAGGATTTTGATGGTTTTCTATCTCACATGCAGGTCTTTCATCCATTTTGAATTTATTTCTGGGTATGGTATAAGGTAATGATCTCACAGTTCTTAGGGTCAAGCCCCCATGTTGGGCTCTGCACTTCTGTCTTATCTTTTATTGAGCATTTTATATGACTCCATAGTGGATTCATCTGTTTCCCATTATAGTTTTATTGTTATTGCCTGATGTATTTTGAAATTCGGTTCTTAATGCTCATTGACATCTTTATCATTATGTTTTTTATCCCTGGTAATCCTTCCCTCCCCCTCCCCCTCCCCCTCCCCCTCCCTCTCTTTCTTTCCTTCCTCCCTCCCTCCCTCTCTCCCTCTTTCCCTCTCCCTCCCTCCCTCTACACCCAACATGGGGGTCAGATTTATGACCTTGAGATCAAAAGTTGCATGCTCCTCCAGCTGAGGCCATCCAGGTGCCCCTATCCCTGGTAATTTTTCTTGCTCTGAAATCTACTTTGTCTGAAATTGAAATGACTACTCCAGCTTTCTTTTGATTACTGTTAACATAGTGTATTTTTCTCCATCCCTTTATTTTTTCCAAAATTGTGATAAAATACACTTACCATTTTATTATTCACATTGTTGTGTAGCTAATCTCCAGAATCTTTTCATCTTTCAAGATTGAAACTCTCTGTCTATTAAACAATAACTCTTTATCCTCCTCTTCCCCCAGTTTCTAGCAACTGCCTTTTTACTTTTTGTATCTGTAAGGGGACTCATACAATATTGTAGTTTAGTGAGTGGCTTATTTCACTTAGCATAACATCCTTAAGGTTCATCCATGTTGTAACATGTCAGACTTCTTTACTTTTTAAGGGTGAATAATATTCTATTATGGGTACGTACCACATTTTGTTTATTCATCTGTCAACAGACACTTGAGTTGCTTCTGCCTTTTGGGTTTATTGAATAACGCTGCCATGAAAGTGGGTGTGCAAATTATCTTGAGACCCTACTTTTTAAGCATGTACCTGGAAGTGGAATTGCTTGATCATATGCAATTCCATTTTCAGTTTTTTGATGAACAACCATACTGTTTTCCATTGTGGCTGTGCTGTTTTACATTCCCACCAGCAGTGTACTAGGTTCTGATTTCTCCACGCCCTTGCCAACACTTGTTATTTTCACCTTTTTTTTTTTTTAATAGTAGCCATCCTTGATAGATCTGTGTGTCTCATGACTTTGATTTGCATTTCTGTAATGATGTTGAGCATCTTTTTATGTGCTTGTTGGCCATTTGTATATCTTGTGGAAAATGTCTATTTAAGAACTTTACCCATTTTTTAAAGGGTTTTTTTTTGTGTGTTTTTAAAGTTTATTTTTTGAGAGAGGGGAAGGGACAGAGAAGAAGAGAGAATCTTAAGCAAAGCTCCATGCTCAGCATGGATCCCAATGTGGGGTTCAAATTCACGAACCGTGAGATCAGGACCTGAGCCCAAATCAAGAGTCAGACACTTAACTGACTGAACCACCCAGGTACCCTTACCCATTTTTTAGTTGGGTTCATTTTTTGTTGATTTTAGGAGCTCTTTTATATATTCTGGATATTAATCACTTGTCATTTATATGATTCGTAAATATTTTCTTCCATTGTGCAGGTTGCCTTTTGACTCTGTTGATTGTGCTCTTTGATGCACAGGAATTTTTCACTTTGATGTGGTTCCAGTTAATTTTTACTTTTGTTGCTGGTTTTGTTTGTGTCATATCCAAGAAATCATTGCCAAATCAAGTTGTCATGAAACTTTTCTTTTATGTTTTCTTCTTCGTTTTATAGTTTTACCATGCCTTTTACTGTTAACATGTTTTTGCCTTTATGTGTAAAAATGAGTTTTGAGACATCTAGGTGGCTCAGTTCGTTAGGCCTCTGACTCTTGATTTCAACTCAGGTAATGATCTCACAGATCTTAGGATCAAGCCCCCATGTTGGGCTCTGCACTTCTGACTTATCTTTTATTGAGCATTTTATATGACTCCATTGTTTCTTCTCTTAGCATATTATTTGTGCTTTTTTTAAAGTTTATTTATTTAGAGAGCACACATGAGTACACAAGCGGGGGAGAGGCAGAGAGAAAATCCCAAGCAGACTCCGCACTGACAGCATGGAGCCCCATGTGGGGTTGGAACCCACAAACCGTGAGATCATGACCTGAGCCAAAGTCAGGAGTTGGAGGTTTAACCGACTGAGTCACCCAGGTGCCCCCATTTGTGCTTGCTTTCTTTTCTTTTCTTTTTTCTTTTCTTTTCTTTTCTTTTCTTTCTTTCTTTCTTTCTTTCTTTCTTTCTTTCTTTCTTTCTTTCTTTCTTTCTTTCTTTCTTTCTTTCTTTCTTTCTTTCTTTCTTTCTTTCTCTTTCTTTCT
>NW_024412376.1:134947268-135345472 GCF_014898765.1 Herpailurus yagouaroundi | reverse complement strand
TCCTTCCTTCCTTCCTTCCTTCCTTCCTTCCTTCCTTCCTTCCTTCCTTCCTTCCTTTCGTAGTTGCCTTTGAATTTGCCATATACACTTATAAGTGCCCTTTCACATAACACTGTACTAGTTCACAGGTAGTACAAGTACTTCGTAACAAAATCCACATTTCCTCTCTCCTGTCCATTATAACATTTGGCATTCATTTCACTTACACATAAGGTTTAATCACCAGGTACTTCGTTGTTATTGTTTTGAACATAATTGATCTGTTAGATCAATTAAGAATAAGAAAAATCAAAGATTTTACCTTTTTCCTCTAATGCTTTTCCTTTCTTTATGTAAATTCTAAGTTTCTGATGTGTTTGTTTTTCCTACTTCCTGAAGAATCTCTTTTAATATCAGTTTTTTTTTATGTTTATTTATTTTTGAGACAGAGAGAGACAAAGCATGAACGGGGGAGGGGCAGAGAGAGAGGGAGACACAGAATCAGAAGCAGGCTCCAGGCTCTGAGCCATCAGCACAGAGCCCGACGCGGGGCTTGAACTCCCGGACCGCGAGATCGTGACCTGAGCTGAAGTCGGACGCTTAACTGACTGAGCCACCCAGGTGCCCCATGAAGAATCTCTTTTAATATTTCTTACAAGATAGGTTTGCTGGCAACAAATTTCCTGTTTTTTTAAAAACTTTTTTTTAACGTTTATTTATTTTTGAGAGAGAGAGAGGGAGACAGAGCACGAGTGGGGGAGGGGTACAGAGAGGGGAAGACAATACGAAGCAGGCTCCAGGCTCTGAGTTGTCAGCACAGAGCCTGACGCAGGGCTCAAACCCACGACAATGAGATCATGACCTGAGCCGAAGTCGAAGTCGGATGCTTAACCGACTGAGCCCCCCAGGTGCCCCTCCAATTTTTATTTGAGAAGTCTATTTATCTTTATGTCTGAAGACTAATTTTGCAGGATATAGAATTTTACATTGGTGGGGCTTTTTGCTTTCAGCACTTTACGTTTATTTGTTTGTTTGTATGTATGTATATTTGTACCCAGTATCTTTGCTCCTGTATAGGCAAGGGGTTTGGTTGGTTGGTTGGTTGGTTTTCTGGCTCCTTTCAAGTTTTTCTCTGTTTTTGATTTTCTTCAGTTTGAACATGATATGCCTAGCTATGAATTTTGGTGGATTGATCCTGTTTTATGTGTTGTTTTTTTTTAAGTTACTTATTTTGAGAGAATGTCTGTGAGCATGAGTGGGGAGGGGCAGAGAATTGCAAGCAGGTTTTGTGCTGGATTTCAAGAACCTTGAGATTATGACTGAGCTGAAATCAAGAGTTGAACGCTTAACTGAGCCACCAGATGCACCGGGATTAATCCTGTTTTATATTCTCTGAGTTTCTTGGATCTGTGATTTGGTGTTAGTCATTAATTTAGGGAAATTCTTAGTCACTATTGCTTCAAATATTTCTTTTTTCCCTTTCTTCTCCTTCTGGTATTCCATTACTTGTATGTTACACCTTTGAGTATTCTGTTTTGTCTTTTTCATTTGCTTTTCCTTTGCATTTCAGTTTTGAGAGTTTCTATTGACATTTCTTTTAGCTCACGGATTCATTTTTAATTTTGTTACAATTTTTTTTTTTTTAATTTCTAGCGTGTTCTTTTGATTCTTTCTTAGAGTTTCCATCTCTCTGCTAACGTTACCCATCTGATTTGGATGTCAAATTTTCCCATAATAGCACTTAGTATATTAATCACAATTTAAAATTTTTAGTCTGATTCTAGCATTTCTGCCATCAGAGTCTTTTTTTTTTTTAGTGTGCCTTATAATTCTTTTCTTGAAAGCCATGCATGATGTACTGGGTAAAAGAAACTGAGGTAAAGAGGCCTTTGGTGTGAGACCTTCTGTCTGTCTGACCAGGGATTAGTCTCTGTTTACTGATTGCTGTAGTGTAGATGTCAGAATCTAAAATCTCCTCTGATACCCTTCTTTTTGTCTCCCCTGTTGCCTTTGGGGTTCTTTAGAGACTTTTTTTTGTTTGTTTATTTAGTTTGAGAGACAGAGAAGAGGAACAGAGAGAGGAGAGAGAATTTAAAGCAGGCTCTGCACTGTCAGCACAGAAGCCTATGTGGGTCTCAAACTCACAAACTGAGATCATGACCTGAGCTGGAACCAGAGCTGGATGCTCAACCAATTGAGCCACCCAGGCACCATCTTTAAGTAAGGTCTGAGACCTGCAGTTCGAGTTATAACCCCTGTTATTGCACAGGAACCCTGTTGATGTGGTGGCTGGGGGAGGGAAAGCACTTTATAGTCTCAGTCTATATAGTCTCTATATTATTGGGTCTCAGTCTTTTTAGCTGTGATTTTAAATGCTTCTCAGTCCCCTTCCACCCTTAGATGTTACTGGAAGTCTGGAGGGATTTGGAACCGGATATTTTCCCGTAGCTTAGTTTGGTTAGATCTGTTAAAAAAAACTCTAGTTGGTTAGGGTCTGGTGAAAGTTTCTCTTGAGGAAAGGCCTTATTAGGCAGAATACCCTGGGTGTAGAGGCATCTGGGTGGCTCAGTTCGTTGGTCTGACTTTGCTCAGATCACCATCTCATGGTTTGTGAGCTCAAGCCCCACGTTGGGTTTTGTGCTGACAGCTCAGAGCCTGAAGCCTGCTTTAGATTCTGTGTCTCCCTCTCTCTCTGCCCCTCACCCATTCACACTTTGTCTCTCCCAAAGAATACCCTGGGCTTATTTCAAAATGGCTTCTTTCTCCTTCCTCCTGCCAGATGCATGAGGGCATTTTCTCTTATCTTCACTGTGTAAACGTGGTAGGGATCCTGGAGGTAAAAACTCAACAAAAGTGGGAAGGCTTCTTGGGAGTTTTTCACTTTAAAATTCATCCTGATTGTGTCTCTAGCAGTTTGTCAGTTACAGTTTAGGTTTTCCTGCCTGAGTAATGGTTCATGCAGAGATGCTTGTGAGCTTTTGCCCTGGTAAGTTTTGAATGTTATTTTCTGTCTTCTCAGTTTTGGGGGCAGCAGTTTGCCCTGAGACTTCAATTCTCTGGTGGATTTAAGAAGAGTTGTTGGGGGTGCCTGGGTGGCTCAATCGGTTGGGCGTCTGACTTTGGCTCAGGTCATGATCTCACAGTCCATGAGTTCGAGCCCCGCATCGGGCTCTGGGCTGACAGCTCAGAGCCTGGAGCCTGTTTCGGATTCTGTGTCTCCCTCTCTCTCTGACCCTCCCCTGCTCATGCTCTGTCTCTGTCTCAAAAATAAATAAATGTTAAAAAAAAAAAAAAAAAGTTGTTGATTTTCAGTTCCCTTTTTTCCTTCTGTAGGTGGGAGTGATGTCTTCCAAGTTTTTACATGTTGGATTGGAAACCAGAAGTATACTCATTTATTTTTGTTTGTAGTATTCTCTATTAAATTGCACCATAATTCTTGTGGACAACTCTCAGTTAATGGATACTTAGGTTATTGTTTTTCATTATATTTAATGCTTCAGTGATTACCATTATGGTTATATATTTTTTTCTACCTATAATGAAATTGTTTCTTTACGCAGTTTCTAGGAGTGGTAATACTGGGTTAAAGAGTGTGACAGATTGTATGGTGTTAATACTTCTTGTTGTATTGCCATTAAAAGGGTTTCTGAGCTTTATTGGTATCCCTTCAACTTTAACTAGCATTAGATATTAAGAATTTTGACAATTTAGGGGCACTTGGGTGGCTCAGTTGGTTAAGCATCTGACTTTAGCTCAGGTCATGACCTGGTTCATGAGTTCAAGCCCCACATTGGGCTCTGTGCTGACAGCACAGCACCTGCTTAGATCCTCTATCTCCCTCTCTCTCTTCCCCTCCCCTGCTTGTGCATGCTCTCGCTCTCAAAAATAAACATTAAAAAATTTTTTTTTAATTTTGCCAGTTTAGAAAATGAAAAATGTATGATAAGATTACTTTGCATGTGGATGTCCAACTGATCTAGCACTGTTTTTGTTGAAAATATTTTTTTTTCTCTATCCAGTTGCCCCTTTGTCAAAGATTAGTTGACTACATAGGTATGAGCCTTTCTGAGTTTCCTATTCTGTACCATTGGTTTGTGTGTCTTTCCTCTTACCAATACAATGTTGTTGATTTTAGTAGCTTTATAGTAACCCTATCAGAAGTGGGATTTAATCCAACCAAAAAATGGGAAAAGGAGTGACTGTTCTCATACAAGATAAAGTGAAGTAGTGTACAAACGTGGCTGTGGATATCACCTTTGTTTTCATATTCTGATATGATTGTAAACATTAGAAAGTTTTAATCCAGGCATGTTTTAATTCTGGGCATGTATTTCTTTTATAAATTAGAGCTTGTTTAAGCCAGTTCTGGAATGTATGGAGCCCTTACTATGTGCTAGGTACTGAATTAAATTTAGACCCTGTTCTTAAATTCTTGCTCCCAGTAAGTGACTTTTAAAAGACTATGCTTGATCAGGATGATTATGTTAGGGATCACATCCCAGACTTAATTCCTGAAGATTGTTAAATAGTTCACACTAGTAGTGTGGGAAAAGGTTAGAATTTCATTGAGGATAGAAAAATGAGACCTACACAGCTTACATTCACATAACTTTCTCTTTGAAGTGTTCTTTATATGAGGTCAGTCATTTATTTTTTCATTCTGGATTTCACCCATTCTTCCCCATTCCATCTTGTTCATTACATTATCTGTCATCCTTTATTTTACTTATTTTATTTAAAGATTTTATTTTTAGGGACACCTGGGTGGCTCAGTAAGTAGAGCATCTGACTTCTGCTCAGGTCATGATCTCAGATCATGATCTCTGCTGTCAGCACAGAGCCCGCCTCGGATCCTCTGCCCGCCTCTCGCTCTGCCCTTCCCCCATTTGTATGTGCATATGTTATCTCTCTCAAAAATAAACATTTAAAAAAAAATTTTCTTTTTAAGTAATCTCTATACCCAATGTGGGACTCAAACTTCTAACCCTGGCATCAGCAGTCACATGATCTACTGACTGAGCCAGCTGGGTACCCCTGCCATCCTTTATTTTTACCCTCTCCCTCTCCACTATAGCTATCTCACTAGCATTTAAACATACTATTTAATGGTTAAGAAAACTTGTCCTTCTACCCTCTTTCTCCAACTTCTGCTCTACTTCTCACTCTTTATAACCAAAATTTGTTCTCTGTATGGTCTCCATTTCCTCACTTCTCATATACTACCCAATTATAGTGGATAAATTACCATTTGACTTTTGCAAGGACCATCAGTCTTTTTAACGTGTTTTGCAGAAAAAATTCTTTATGTGTTTAAAATAGTTTTCAAACAGTACCTTGGTCTCCCATTTACCCCAGATCCATAGTTCTTAGTTTTACTACGCTAAGCAAACCACTATTGCCAGTTTCTTATGTATGTTTCTGGAAGGTGTGTGTGTGTGTGTGTGTGTGTGTGTGTGTGTGTGTGTACACACATTCAGGGCTTTCAATGTAGAGAAAATAACTATTTTGCTTATTTTTTTCTTTATGCAGTCTTAAGAGTGATATTTGTAAAATCTAAAATTTCTTTGAGTAAGTGTAAAATAAAAATTCTAAATGATAAAATATTGTGTTATAGTGTAAATAAAGGTGTTTTTTTCTTTTTGGCATGTATCAGGGCATCCTGTAACTGATGGTATATTAGAGTCAGTGAAATAAAATGTGTATATCTTGGCTCACGAGTCATTTTTCAAACCTGGCTTCACTAATTATTAGCTCTGTGACCTCCTTGTATCTCAGATTCCTTATTGGTAAATACATAAAATTGTTAATGAGGGTTAAGCGAGTTATTACATATAAGTCAAAATGCTACTTATAAGGTGTTACATAAGTATTAGCTATTATTATTACTGTCAGCAACATTAACTTACTCTCTCCTTAAACATTTTTCTTCTTTGGTGCCAGTGATAACAGACTATCCTGATTTTTGCTGTCTTGCTCATCCTCATATCTTTAGCCCAGATCACTCCTGAACTCTAGACCTGAGTTTTCTTTTTTTTATTTTATTTTATTTATTTTTTTATTATTATTTTTTTATTTATATATGAAATTTATTGTCAAATTGGTTTCCATACAACACCCAGTGCTCATCCCAAAAGGTGCCCTCCTCAGTACCCATCACCCACCCTCTCCTCCCTCCCACCCCCCATCAACCCTTAGTTTGTTCTCAGTTCTCAACAGTCTCTTATGCTTTGGCTCTCTCCCACTCTAACCTCTTTTTTTTTTTTTTTTTTCTTCCCCTCCCCCATGGGTTCCTGTTAAGTTTCTCAGGATCCACATAAGAGTGAAACAATATGGTATCTGTCTTTCTCTGTATGGCTTATTTCACTTAGCATCACACTCTCCACTTCCATCCACGTTGCTACAAAAGGCCATATTTCATTTTTTCTCATTGCCACGTAGTATTCCATTGTGTATATAAACCACAGTTTCTTTATCCATTCATCAGTTGATGGACATTTAGGCTCTTTCCATAATTTGGCTATTGTTGAGAGTGCTGCTATAAACATTGGAGTACAAGTGCCCCTATGCATCAGTACTCCTGTGTCCCTTGGATAAATTCCTAGCAGTGCTATTGCTGGGTCATAGGGTAGGTCTATTTTTAATTTTTTGAGGAACCTCCACACTGCTTTCCAGAGCGGCTGCACCAATTTGCATTCCCACCAACAGTGCAAGACGGTTCCCGTTTCTCCACATCCTCTCCAGCATCTATAGTCTCCTGATTTGTTCATTTTGGCCACTCTGACTGGCGTGAGGTGATACCTGAGTGTGGTTTTGATTTGTATTTCCCTGATAAGGAGCGACGCTGAACATCTTTTCATGTGCCTGTTGGCCATCCGGATGTCTTCTTTAGAGAAGTGTCTATTCATGTTTTCTGCCCATTTCTTCACTGGGTTATTAGCTTTTGGGGTGTGGAGTTTGGTGAGCTCTTTATAGATTTTGGATACTAGCCCTTTGTCCGATATGTCATTTGCAAATATCTTTTCCCATTCCGTTGGTTGCCTTTTAGTTTTGTTGGTTGTTTCCTTTGCTGTGCAGAAGCTTTTTATCTTCATAAGGTCCCAGTAATTCACTTTTGCTTTTAATTCCCTTGCCTTTGGGGATGTGTCGAGTAAGAGATTGCTACGGCTGAGGTCAGAGAGGTCTTTTCCTGCTTTCTCCTCTAAGGTTTTGATGGTTTCCTGTCTCACATTCAGGTCCTTTATCCATTTTGAGTTTATTTTTGTGAATGGTGTGAGAAAGTGGTCTAGTTTCAACCTTCTGCATGTTGCTGTCCAGTTCTCCCAGCACCATTTGTTAAAGAGACTGTCTTTTTTCCATTGGATGTTCTTTCCTGCTTTGTCAAAGATTAGTTGGCCATACGTTTGTGGGTCTAGTTCTGGGGTTTCTATTCTATTCCATTGGTCTATGTGTCTGTTTTTGTGCCATAGACCTGAGTTTTCAACTATGTACTTGGCCCTTAGGATATTCAGTTCTCAACATGTCCAGAACTGAATTTTTTATTTTCCCTTTCCCCAAACTCTGACCTCCCAATTTCTTGTTTATCTTTAGTTTAATTGTACTGTCATCTACTCAGTGGAAAAAGCAAGCTGTAAGAGTGATCCTTGTTTCTTCTTTAAGAGATTATACACTTTGTTTTAATAGCTTAGTCCTAGAACTCTTACCTCTCTTCTCTCTCTTAATTAATTTACTTCGTTTCATCTAAGTAGATTTTCTCTCTGTTTCTGCTTTAACCTACCTGCAGGCTTTTTCCCTTCCCTATAGTTGGTTATTCTTTAAAAGAATCAAATCTCATTGTCGGGTTACAACTTTCAGTGTTTCTCATTGTTTTTCATGACCCTGCATAATCTGGCTCCTGCCAACCTTTTTTGCTTCATTTCTGCTCCTTTATTCTGTGTATTCTAGGCACATGGGTGGCTTTTCAATTCTTAAACATGCTAGGTCCTTTTTTGCTTCTGTTTTGTACAGGGTGGACTCTCTACTTGAAATGCCATCATTGGCTTTACCAGATTAAATCTTTTAATGGTAGTTTCCTCAGGGAAGCTTTTTCTTAAAGATTCCATCTTTGTTAAATATTACTCTCATGATATCCTGTACTTCATTTAATAATATTACAAATTATTGTTTAATACTTAAGAATAAAGGCTCTGTGGGAATAGGGTGGGTTAGAGAACATTTCTGGTCGATCATTTTTACCACTCAATCCCTGTTAGCCTTGTGAATAGTGTTAGCCTTAGAATAGGATACTCAGTAAATATTCATGGGGTTAATATGTTCAGAACTTTAATTATTCTGCATTATAGATTGTGTGAAGTATGTGATAGAAATTCACAAAGTAAAATTTAAATGACACACTGTTGTAATCGGAGAGGCTATTATTTCCTGGTTCTCTAGAGCTGTACTTGTCCAGTACTGTAGCCACTGGCCACATGTGACTCTTTTTCAAGTTTTAAAAAACTTTTTGAGTTTAAAAAATGTACAATTCAGTGGTTTATAATATGTTCACAAAATTGTGCAACTGTCACCATTATCCAACTCCGAAACATTTCCCCTAAAATAATCCTTGCACCCATTAGCAGATCTTTCCCATCTCTCTTCCCTCTCCTCTCCTAATAACCAATAATTTACTTTCTGTGTCTGCAGATTTGCCTATCACATGTGTCTTTTGAACACTTGAAATGTGGACAGTCCAAATTGAAAAGTGTTACAATTATAAATTACACACTGGATTTTGAAGACTTAGTATTTTAAAAAAATGAAAATATCTCAAATTTTATTTTGATCATAGGTTAAAATGATAGTTATATATATATATATATATATATAGGAGATAAATAAATCATTGAAATTAGTTTCTCTACTTCCTTTACTGTTTTTAATGTGATTACTAGAAAATTTTAAAGTACATTTGTGACATACATTATTATCTATTGAACAGTACTGTTCTAGAACTTGCAGTTGGTAAGGGTCATAAATGTTCCTCATGGCCTTCTAGTCTCTTAGTTTCCATGTCAACCTGCTTTGGGTATGTGACATGCCCCAAGTTTCAGAGGATCTTATTTTATTTTACTTTATTTTATTGAAAGTGAGTGGGGGAGAGGGGCAGAGGAAGAGCAAGAATCTCAAGCAGTCTCCACACCTAGTGCTGAGGCTGACATGGGGCTTGATCTCTTGACCCCTGGGATCATGACCTGAGCCAAAATCAAGAGTCAGATGCTCAGCCAAATGAGCCACCTGGACCCCCCTAGAATTTTTTTTTATAACTGCTTGAAAGGTGGAAATCTTTCTTATTTGGGAGGGCCTTAGGATAGTAGGGGAAAGAGAAGTCATTTATATTAAATTATGTGAACATAATGGCAACTGTTAAATCTTAAGCCTCTGAGGCACCTGGGTGGCTCAGTCGGTTCAGCATCTGACTTCGGCTTGGCTCAGGTCATGTTCTCACAGTTCATGAGTTTGAGCCCCATGTCAGGCTCTGTGCTGACATCTCAAAGCCTGGACCTGCTTCAGATTCTGTGTACCCCTTTCTCTCTGCCCCATCCTGCTTGTGCTCTGTCTTTCAAAAATGAATAAACATTAAAAAATTTAAAAAGCCCTTTTAAGCCTCATTTCCAACAAATTAGGAAAAACTGAATTACACATTCATTTGCATTACACCCTAAATTTTGGTAGCTGTGATTTTTTAAACCTTTTTTTTTTCTTAAGTGAGAGTGCTAGCAGGGGAGAGGAGCAGAGGGAAGAGGAGAGAGAATCTCAAGCATACTGAGCATGGAACCCAGTGGATACTCAGTCCCATGACCCTGGGATCATGATCTGAGTTGAAATCAAGAGTTGGGTACTCAACCAACTGAGCTACTCAGGTGTCCCACTACTTGTGATTTGACTAGGACACAAATTAATAGTTTCTTTACTGGATATAAGAATTTATTTATAATTTTAGGGGTAATGTAGAGCTATATTTGTCTATCTAAATTTAGGTTGAAATTTTTAGAGTAAATTTTCCAGAGTAAATACAAGTAAGACTAATGTGACAAATCGTCCTTAAAAAAATATACAGTATTGGCTTTGGTGGAAGTTTTCTGCTCCAACATCATTGTTAAAAGTCAACATATTACAGTGTTAAATGACTATACATTCAGCATTTACTATATGTTGAGCATTGTTTTATATACTGTATTAGTTCATTAAATTCCCCCATGAACTGTATGTAGTAGGTACTTTTATAATCCCCAGTTGACAGATGATGAAACTGAGGTACAGAGTGGTTAATTAACTTGCTCAAGGTCACATAGTAAGTTTAAACAGGTTAAATAATAATGTACTTAGAGCTTGTTTATGTATGTATGTATGTATTTAGAGGCAGAGACAGTGTCACTGGGGGAGAGACAGAGAGTGAGACAGAGAATCCCAAGCAGGCTCCACACCATCAGCACAGATCCTGATGTGGGGCTCGAACTCATGAAACCATTAGAGAACATGACCTGAGCCAAAACCAAGAGTCAGACACTTAACCAACTGAGTCACCCAGGTGCCCCTGTACTTAGAGCTTTTATGATAAAATCTTTGTTTTTAGTTTTTCCTACTAGAATGTAAGCTCCAAGTGGGCAGGGACTTAGTTTTGTTCACTAACACTTGATATTTCTTTCTGGCATATAGTAGAACCCAGGAATTATTTGAAAGAATTTTGTGATAATGGTATCAGTTCACCAAAAGACTTGGCCTTGGAAATCTATTAAAACTGCTTTAAGTCCGCACCATTGCAAATTGGCAGTAATGTTAATTTACCACATCCAAATTACGTTCAACATTATGTGCTATTTTGCATATTTTCTGTTATATTTTAATAGATTATTTTAAAAATCTTTACTAGGAACTGTAGTTCTATTCATCTCTTTTCCTTTTATCTGTTAGAAATGCATTGGAGCAGCAAAGGGACATCAGAAAAATCAAGACCAGCAGAGGTCCCACTGTGTGTTTAGTTGAGTTGGCAGAAGGAGGTATAGAAAAGCAGTTTTGCAGGTGTTCTCACAAAAAAATGTAGTACAGTGATAACACATTTCTTCAGGGTTTCATCCAAAAGCCTTAGCATTCCTGGTCATTAAAATGAATAACACATTGTTTTGTTATTTATTTTAAGAAACAACATTTCCATTCTTAGACTGGAAACACAACTGTGAAATAAATTTTATAAAATAAGGCTTTGAAAGCAAAGGTTTTTAACTGTCACTTCTATCCACAATATTCTCATTTAAATTGGGTATGTATTCTCATTTTACAGTAATAAAATTGAGAGATACTAAGTGACTTTGCTGAATTAATGCCACAAGTAAGTGGCAGAACTAGGATTCAACTCACATCTGTCCGACTTCCATACTTTTTAAAATACTGTCATTTTTTACCATTTTCCATCTTCCTTACAATACTTGAGTCTTGAGTGGGATTTTAAGTTAGTTTGCTGAGAGCACTGGTATCAGAATTTTGGATTGTGGAATAAACTGGATATTAAACTGTGGAGGTAACGAAGGGTAATTGTTACGTGATGGAAAAAAAAAGCTGTGAAAAATCTTTAACTTTCCATTTTCTTTTTATCTTTGGTTATCTGCAGATAAGTACCTTACTCTAGACCATATAGGATGCTTCTTTATAATGGATTCGTCATGGTGATTGTATTTTTTTTTTTTATCTAATTTAGTAAAATTTTCATACACTTATAGTGTACTTTCTCTAGAGAAAAGAAAGAAAAAAAAGACCCATTTTCCTCTAATTATAATTTGGGGGTAATGAGGACAGAAATAGGACAGAGGTATACTAATAAAATTAGTAGTTCTTATTTAGCATTTTACTAACTCAAGAATTGGTGGCAATCCAGAAGGCCGCTTTTCTAATTTCTGTTACCTCCTCTTTTCATCCCAAAACTTTAATCATGTCCTTTAGTATCCTGACATTTTAGGGCTATTAATTTCTTTTTGGAAAGGGAGTACTGTGGGAAGCTATAAAGAACTTAGAAAGCATTGATGATGTGCAAGATCTAATTACTCTTATTTTACTTAGAACTGTCAGGGGAGAAATGGAAGTCCGTAGTTCTACTTGTGGCTTCTTAAATTGGTTAGTGAAAGTGTATATGGCGCCTCTGATTTTCATTTTAACATTCATTCCTGTGCATACTAGATGAAGTATTTTATCATTGGTAAAATTGTACATTTCATCTTCTGCAAATACCAAGGATGTTAATGATTTTTTAGGCCATAGGATAAGAGTTTGCCATGGAATGTTTATAATTACTTTTAATTTTGGTATAAAATTAATTTCAGAAAAATATGAAATACTTTGATCCCAAATATTAAAAGGTTATTAAATAAACCTAATTGTAATGTTTTTAAAATGCATAAAGTTTTAAAATCTTATTAAAAGATAAGATTAATTAGGAGTCATGTGAAATCTTTTAACATTTGGGTTTTAAGTTACAGATTTTTTTCAGTACTTAACATTCTGTATTAAAACTGTTTAGCATAGCAAAAGAGTAAAAATGGTATTTTCTGTTGGAAGTTGGGGGAGGAAGGACCTTAAAACAGTAATTCTTACATTGTCATCCATTAACAAGTTTGAGAAGGTAGGTTTGAAATAAAAAAATTTATTGAAATCTGGTGAGGCTTTTTCCATAAGAGCAGATATATTGTGTTACTTAGGTAACAAAATATGAAGTCCTAACCAAAAAAATGAAAATGTAACTGATATATTAAGGATTTATGTTTTTAACAATTGAGAAAAGGAGATTTGCCACATTAGGAATATAGACCTAGACTAGTAAAGTGTAGTGTAGATTGGAAAATATAAGTGGAGAGCTCGTTTGCAGATGGGTCTTTTGAACATGAATGTGAATTCCACTGGAGGGTTTTCTGAATCATTTGAAGGTCACCGTTGACTCAGAATGGATTGAGAAATTGAAATGATACTATAGATGTGAAAGGACTTAGAGAAATACAAAGTAGGAAATAAATAGATATAGATAAATTTAAAAGTCTTTTGAAAAGTAGGTAGTTGCCACTGAAGTAAACTAAGCAGTTTAGCTTAGTTTAAAACTAATCAACTTAAATTGAAGAAGGCATTAGATGATTCTAGTGAGGCATTGATGCTTCAAGAATTTTCATGGAAAGGGAAATTAGATGCTTGGAGTTTTCACCATCTGGGTAGATGGTATATTATTTCAGTTAACCTAAACATCTAGAATTGTGGTTCAATTGAGACTTTATACACTAACTGGCTTTTAGTGACCTTGAATTTTCTGTTTATATGAATAGAATCCATGTAACCTGGGTTGTAGTATAACAGCATTCATCTACAGATGAATAGATGGATCACTTTGGACTGAACATACATGAAATTGGCAAATGTAAAATAGGTGTCTGCTATTTTTGTCTAAACATTCCAGTAAAGTCAGCAAGCCATTGTACTGTTCAAAGTGGTGTTATTTCATTAAAAACATTGAAGTGAAAAATTGTTAGTTTTTTGGTTTTAAATATTCTTAAAACTGGCTAATTAAATCCTAGAAAAGCACAGGCAATTATTTTTACTAGAGGAGATAATCAAGTTTATGAAAGAGGGTCTTCAAAATTTTTTATAGGTAATACTTTAAAATAGGCTTTTTTCTTGCTGATATGACTAACATTTATTTTCTGTTTATTTTTAAGACGAGCAAAAATCAAATTAAAGTAGATCTTGTAGATGAGAATTTTACAGAATTAAGAGGAGAAATAGCAGGACCTCCAGACACACCATATGAAGGCAAGTACTTTTTTCTGTATCAAAATATTGTGTGTATTAGAACTTGTCTGAAACATTAAATGAGAATAATCTTAAGCATCCTTAAACTACATGGAAGGTAACTTCATTTGGCTTAGGGTATTACAAGAATATTTAAATAATAAATTTAGGTATTTATATAGACTGATTTTTCTTATTGAATTTTAGCTAATTTTTTTCTTTCCCCAACATAGATTTAGTTAGGGCCAAATTACAGGTTATATAGTTAGAATTTAACAGGGGAAAACATCTAGCATGTCAAGCCTCTAATTTACATGGACTATAGATGCTCAGTTATCCTTCATATGGTATCTATAACAAACCTTGCCTTAAATTTCTGACTGATAAAATATTTATTAAAAAAGCTTCCCTCCCGTTTGTCATTTAGCATTTCATTCATTCGTTCGTCTTCGTACAGGCTGTATTCCAAATATTTAATTTTCTTTATTCAGGAAAGCTTTGAGTGATCGTTTCAAGACACATAGAAAAGAAAGGAGGCAACTTTGCTGAACTTTGTGTTCACAGATTTAGTCTGTAGCTACTTTAGACAGTGGAATTGGGTGGTAAGATAGAAGGAAGCTTTATAGCTTTTTATTTCCTCATTAGGCAAACCTTCGGTAATGAATATTGTTATAAATTTGGGTTATATAGCATAACCAAGGTTCTTGCATATAATAGGCACTCAAATGTATGGTTAATAGAAATCATATAACAGAATTTGTAGTAGTAGCATTTATTGACTTATTTTTAGAGCTTTACATGTGTTTTCTCATTTAATCCTTGCAACAAACCTTATGAGGTAAGTAGTTATCATTGTTTCATAGATGAAGAAATTTAAGCTCAGAGAAGTAACTTGTTTAAGGTCACACATCTAAATGGCACATCTGGGATTTGAGTCCTAATAGCCTATGACTTCAAACCCTGTGTTGCTAATTACTTTCTGCTTTCGAATGAATGAAGATTGACTGAATATTGGAAGTGGTGGTTATGTCTATTTTGATTGGGGCAGTCTGTAATGAATAGTTAACCAGAAGTTACCAGAAAACCAAAAGTTATCAGAAAAATTCAATATTCTAGAATATCTTTCAATTTTCATTTAAATTTTTAAAGACCCTAGGATGTCTTTAGCATATTCTACCAAATCTTAAATGATAAAATTTTATTTTCTGTTTTATAGTTCATAATTGCCATTTCTTGACCTCATTTAGTTTTAGATCATTTATTGAGTGCCTCCTATATGCCAGGCCTTGTCTGGATGCTTTCATGGATGTTATTCATTTAGTCCTTTTGGCAGTCATTAGGTGGAAAAGAGATCTTTCATTGTCTTATAAAAATCAAGTTCATCTTAATAGTAGATGTTGTATGTAATGATGCACTAGCTTCTTCTTAAAGGCAGGCATTGTAAATATTCTTGAATTTTTTAGGTTGTTTAGGATAAAAGACAGTACAGCAGTAGCATTATCATTCTAGAACTCTTCCAGCAAACTGGTATTTATAAACAAGGCACTTCCTGAACCAAATTAGATAGGTAGAGTGTTCATTATTCTCTTAGCAACCCTTAATAAAAGTAGATGAATTTTTAGAAATTGGATATAATACTCATTTGTAGTAATAAGTTATATGTATATATGTGTGTGTGTATATATGTATGTACATATATACACACACACACATACACAAAACATATTCTTTATTAATTGGAAACAAGTTTGGTCATATTTTAAGTGTTTATTTCTGCTGCTGCCACTAAGTGAGACATTAATGTTGATAAGACTGGTTGGTTTGTATTTTTGTTTGTTTTTTGATAGACTAGTTTTAATATGCTTTTTGTATAAATTGTATTCTTTTTATCATAAAACTATTGAAGAAAAGCACTGAATATTCAAGGGCATAAACTTAGATACTATTTTTGAGACATGAACATGAGGAGTATTTTGATAATATTTATTGCAGGGTTGATAGTTTTTGATAGTTTTTGTTTTGTCTTTTAAACCTCAATAGCTAAGGCAAGTGTTTCCATGTAGAATGTTAAAACGTTTATAATCATCATTAACTAATGAGGCAACTATGTTGTGTTAGAAGTAATCAGATTGAAAAGTAGAATACCCATGGAAAAATTACTGTATTGCACATGTTATTTAACTCTCTTTTCTTCTTTTGCCTTAAGAGCTGAGTGGCAAAGGAGCAATTTAGTTCTTGAGCCTTTTTTCCTAAGAGGAGTTGTGAATTTATGGAATAGTTGTTGATATTTTAAAAACCTTACCCCTTCCCTGTCTTCCTTTTAGATTAAGTTAAATTTAAAGATTATAAAGTTTTAATACCTAAAGCTGTTCTTAAAGAAGAAATGATTTATAGCGAAAACTTTTAATATGAATAATGTAGTTATAAAGTTGTCTTAGTTCTGTCACTCTGATATATTTATATCCAATAATATTATGATTAGTGTTAGTGGTTATATGTTGAAAGTTGTCAGAAAATAAGGCAAGACAGAGCATATAAATGGCATGTAGAGTAAAAATAGGATTGGGAGACTCTAGTCCACTATTTACATAGTATATCTGGGCTCTCATGCCCCTAAGAGAGAGTTTTGGACATTCAAGAAGGAACAACTTTATATGAAAGGTTATAGAGACCATAATCTAGAATTTATCAGAAAAAGTAAGATTCTTAGGAAAAAGAGCCTACACATTAATCAGGACAAATTTATTATACTTCTATTTGAAGCTATCATTTGTAACTGTAAATATAAATATAAACAGGTGTATCTATATACACAAAACTTTCTCAGGTACTCTTCTCTTACCTATCTTGTTTGTTTCTTTTGTTTTGACTACTTTCCTTTATGTTTATTTCACTGTTGCCATATGCTTTGTGATTTCAGGCACATGCATCAGTTCAACTCATGCATCAGTCATTATGGGATTCCATTAAAAAGAATTAGCAAGAAAAGGGCTTGAAGAAAGTGGTTACGAAGTGAATTGCTCTTTTGTTTTTCTCCCAGATCCACATTCATCTATTCTTAACAATGGAGGAAGTGGATTTGAGAAAATCCAAGATATATTGAGAATGGAATGTATGAAATTTTGAAGTTAATAATGCTAGTGCATAGTTTTTGTTTTATTTTACTTTCATTATAGAAAGTTTAAGATACATACAGAAGACAAATGGTATAATGAATCCTTGATATACTCCTAATCCAGCTTTAATAACTATCAACTCAGGGCCAGTCTTTGATCTTATCCATCCCTTGATTATTTTGATGCACATCCTATGCATAGTTTCATATGTAAATACTTCGGTAGCACAGTTTTACTATGTTTTAGAATAATGAATATTCTACATTAATGGGTCATAAAATCTTAGGATTAGAAGGTTCCTTAAAGTTAGGATTCAAATTCACCCTCTCATCTAGTGGAAGACTTCCCCTCCAGGGTTTTTTGAGAGACCATTATCTTCCCCTTGAATTACCCCAGTTAATGGGAAGCTAGATAAACTTTTTTTTTTTTTTTAATTTTTTTTTTTAACGTTTATTTATTTTTTTGGGACAGAGAGAGACAGAGCATGAACGGGGGAGGGGCAGAGAGAGAGGGAGACACAGAATCAGAAACAGGCTCCAGGCTCTGAGCCATCAGCCCAGAGCCCGACGCGGGGCTCGAACTCACGGACCGCGAGATCGTGACCTGGCTGAAGTCGGATGCTTAACCGACTGCGCCACCCAGGCGCCCCAAACTTTTTAAAAATATGTATTGGGCTGCTAATTGCTCAAGATAACTTCAAAACAGAAAGTTGCCTTCTGTTTATATATTACTGGTTAGAACCACCTCTTTTGTTGTGTTTAAATACCTATTTAAAGGAAGATAATAGCTTTTTGTCTTTATGCCTACCTGTTACTGTCGAATTTTATTTTTTAAATTTTAACAAGAAGTGTTGGCCTTTAATTTAGGGCACAAGTTAAAAGTTTGGGGCATTTCTGCATGTGAGAGAACCAGTTAGAAGTAGATTTTTTCAGTTTATGACATAACCTTATGTCCTTTTTCTCTGTACCATCTCTGCCTTTATACCTCCTTACTGTTTTGGTTTTTTTTTTTTTTTTTTTTTTAATTCCTTCCATATTGTTTGTTATTTAGCAACTCTTCTCAATGTGGACTAGAAGAAACAAAAGGAGATGGGACCTGTATTACCTAATTGTTCCAATGAAGCATTGGATTGTCTGTGGATTTAATGTATTCATCTATCTCCAGTCCTATTATTCACTGATAAGCTAATATAGTTATATACAATGGCTATTTTATATGCTTTAAATAACCTTTAAAAACTAGTGTTTTTTTTATTATTTCCTTTTTGGGTTTCAGTGTTAAAATGAATTTGTTGTAATTGAATATAAAGTAGTACATGTTTTGAGATGTTGTATCACTGTATTTGGCTTCACGAATTTGACATGAGCAGCATTCTTAACTTTCTGTTTTCCCCGTTTTTTAGGAGGAAGATATCAGCTAGAAATAAAAATACCAGAAACATATCCATTTAATCCCCCTAAGGTATTGTAAGCCTATTTTTTGTGCATGAACTTCTAAAATTTTTTTTTTTCCCATTTAATTTATATTTTGGTGCTTACTAAGATTACAGCTTTTTGAGTTGTATGTGTAAATTTAGTGTGGACAAGATTTCAGGTAATGGCAGATGGTTTGCTTCTGGAATTAGAATGGAAAGCAAGCTTACTCAGAGGCAGCTAGTAATGGCTCTAGACAGGAATAGGAGTTTCATCTGACAATGGCTTAAATTCTAGGTCTGGAAAAATTGGCAGTGTTCCCAAATTTAGCGAACCCTTATACAAATTCTTACTTGCCTTGAAGAAGTATTTTTTTAGGGAAGAATATATTCTGAATTCATTCAGTAGTTATTTGAGTACTGTGTGCCAGTATAGCAATAAATAAGACATACTGTCCTTCCTTTCATGGAGCTCACATTCTAGCAGGAAAATAAAATTACGAACAAACAATTGTAATTGGTGAATGTTAGAAGACGAAACAGAATGCCCTGGGTCATGTATAACAAGGGGAACTGAATTAAAACTTATTTTTTCACTAAACAGCTTCCTTTATTTTATTTAAAATTTTGTTTTAATGTTTATTTATTTTTGAGAGAGAGAGAGAGACAGAGCGACAGAGAGACAGAGAGACAGAGCGTGAGTAGGGAAGGGGCAGAGAGAGAGGGAGACACAGAATCTGAAGCAGGCTCCAGGCTCTAAGCTGTCAGCACAGAGCCCGACGTGGGGCTTGAACTCACAGACTCTGCGAGATCATTACCTGAGCTGAAGTCAGACGCTTAACCAGCTGAGCCACCCAGGTGCTCCTGAACAGCTTCCTTTTAATCTTTTGCTGTCATCACTTTAGTTAGGCATTCAACTTTATTACTTTTCCTGTTTTGCCTATTAAATCACCTTTCTATCTTTGCCACTCCTGTTCATCCTTTGCACTGCTGTAAATCTTCTTAAAGTGCAGTTTTGATGTTTCTTTTCTTTCTTTGTTACCAAAGTCTAAACTCCTTAGCTGGGCATTTAAAACCTTCTACAGCTGGACCCCAATCATCATGTTTTGGAATTTATTCAACCTATTGGTTGTTCCCATTTAAGAAAAGACATGGTAATGGAAGTTCCAGGATGCGTTGGGGTCACCTACCAAGTTTCGAGCGTCTATTATTCTGTTGCTTATGTACATCTATTTTCTGATAACACCAGTTTGATTTTTTTAATTGTCATAAAATACACATAAAATTTACCATTTTAACCATTTCTTTTTTTATGTCTTTTTTTTTTTTTTTTTTTTTTTAACGTTTGAGAGAGTGCAAGTGGGGGAGAGGCAAAGAGAGGGGACAGAGGATCCAAAGTAGGCTCTGCATTGTCAGGCTTACAGCAGCGAGCCCATTGTGGGGCTCGAACTCATGAACTATGAGATCATGAGCTAAGCCAAAGTGGGAAAGTCAACTGGGCACCCCCCATTTTAACCATTTCTAAGTGTAATTCAGTGGCATTAAATATAGTCACATTGTTGTGCAGTCATCACTACCATCCATTTCCAGAACTTTCTCATCTTAATCTGTTAAACAGTAACTCCCTATTACTTACCCCATGCCCACAGCTCCATAGGCAATGTTCTACTTTTTCTGTATGAATTTGACTATGTGAGGTACCTCAATTAAGTGGAATCACACAATATTTGTCCTTTTGTATCTAATTTCACTTCATATAATGTCTTCAAGGTTCATCCATATTACATACAGCATGTATCAGAATTTCATTCCTTTTTAAGGTTAAATAGTATTCCATTCATATATGCTACGTTAAAAAAATTTTTTTTTAACATTCATTTATTTTTGAGAGAGAGAGAGAGACAGTGCAAGCAGGAGAGGGGCAGAGAGGGAGGGAGACACAGAAACCAAAGCAATCTCCAAGCTCTGAGCTATTGGCTGAGAGCTCATGACCTGAACTGATGTTGGATGCTTAACCGTCTGAACCACCCAGGTGCCCCTATATATGCCACTTTTTTAACCATCAAGGAAGAAACATTTTGGTTGTTTCTACCATTTAAGCCTGGTTGATTCTTTTTTCTTGCTTTTTTTTTTTCTAGTATAAAAGTAGTTTGCGCTTTTTGTAGAAATTTGAGAAAATTACATATTGAATTATTTTAAAAAACATTTTTCAATATTAGCACTTAGAGATGGCCACGGTTATTAAGTTTTTATCTTATATCTGTGACTTAATTTTCATCCTCATCCTGGTTGCCCTCCACTGGTTTCGATCTAGGTTGCAGTGTAATCATTGGAATGAATAGTCACTTGAGGATACTTTAAATTGTTGAATACCATAAATTTAACAGAAGATTTTATTTTTTACTTTTTTTTTAAAGTTTATTTATTTATTTTGAGAGAGAGACAGGGTGAGTGGGAGAGGGGCAGAGACAGAGGGGGAGAGAGAGAGAGAGACAGAGAGAGAGAGTCCCAAGCAGGCTCCACGCTGCCAGTGCAGAGCCTGATGTGGGTTTCAGACTTCCAAAACCATGAGATCGTGACCTGCTGCCACTTAACTGACTGAGCCACCCATGTGCCCATAAACAGATGTTAAACGTTTAGTGATAAGGTTGCCCTCATAGCCTACAAAAAATTTTTAATGGAAACAAGGAGGAAGAAAGAAAAGACCTCAAAAGAGACTGCCCTCAACCACTATATTTTTTACCATTAAATAATGGCAGTAGCAGCTGTCACTTGGTTTGTGCCAAAAATTTTATATGCCTTTCCTGCGACAGTGTTTATAATAGTCCTAATAAATGAGGGAACAGAGGCCTAGAGGTTAAATAGAACACAAATCCCATAAGGCCCAGTGTGCTCCACTTTTTTTTATCTTAATGAGGAAGGAGTGAGTCATAATCTCTAAAGCAGTAAATATGACTCCACCAAGAACAAGAGCAATTCACTGAAGTTCAGATGTACTTCAGCCATTTAACTGGCTTTATGATTTATTTTAAGAAATCTCTGTGCCCAACGTGGGGATCAAACCACAATCCTGAGATCTAGAGTGGCGTGTTCCAAGTGAGCCAGCCAGTCATCCTTGGCTTAATGATTTTAGGCAAACTGTCTTAACTGCTGTGTGCCCCAGTTTCTTCATCTGTAAATCCTCCCTTGGGATTATAAAGATTAAAGGAATTAATCCATGTGAAAATTATTTCAATAATTCTATCAAACATTTTTTCACATATTTGATACATCTGACATCAAGATACACCTTTCAGTGGATGTGATGTCATAATTTAATTGGCAGAGTTTTTTTCTTAGGGTACATAATCTAATGGTGTATTAAATAATTCATGGTACCTGAGATTTAATGAAATAGTAGTACTTAACTATGCCTACACAAAGTAAGCATTATGTAAATATTAGCATTAACCAGCGACTGCCACTCTAAAAGGCCCTTCTTGAAGCAGTCTGTTGGCTTCCCTCTGTGACATCATTTGAAAATTCAGCATTAACACTTAAATTTCCTGTATAAATTGAAATTCTCATTCATTGCCGGAGGGAGTGTAAAATGTTGGAGTTGCTTTGGTACATAGTTTAGTCAAAATGGTTAATACAGGGTTAGCTTATTCTACTTCTAGGTATCTACCCAACAGAAGTGAAAACATCTGTCCACATAACTTGTACATAAATGTTCATACCAGCACTATTCATAATGACCCAAAAGTGGAAATGACATAGATGTCCATCAACTGAATGGATACACAAAATGTGGTAGGTTCATGCCATGGGATATTATTTGTGTTATAAAAATAAATGAAGTACTGATAATGTGGTACAAGATAGATGCACTTTGTAAACATCATGCTACATGAAAGAAGCCAGACACAAAAGGCCACACATTGTATGATTTCATTTATATGAAACATTGGAAGAAGCAAATCCATAGAGACAAAAAACAGGTGGTTGCTTAAGACTGAGAATATGTGAAGGAATGGGGAGTGACTGCTGATGGTTACATAGTTTCTATGTGAATATGCTAAAAACCATGGAGTTGTGCACTTGAAATGGATAAATTGTGATCTCAGTGGAAGTGTTTATTTCCCTCTATAGTCTTATATAGCTCCAAAGTGATTGGGTAGCCCTGGCTCTGTTTCAGGCACTTGATATTTTATTTAATCATTGAAATCACTGTTTTATAAGTCCTTTTCTTATTAGCACAATGGAAAAAAGAGACTCATAATCTAAGAACAGAGTTCATGTTGCTCTCAGACCACAACTGTCCTAATTCCAGCCATTGCATATTGGGGTACCTTCAAGATTTAGAAAAGTCTTCCTTCAATCATTCAAATGTGTCTCCCTCTGGCTTCAACTAGTCAATCGTAGTTATAATTTAGTATTATTTTAAATATGGTACTCATTTATGGCATTAAGCTTTTGCAGTAAATGTTAATGAACATATAAATGTGTTCTAGATATGTACCATATTGATTTGAATTTTTACTGATGGGTAAATATAACAAAGAATGGAGTTATATTTGTAAATTTCTGGCTGGATTATGTTCACATATGTTTAATATTGTGGGCTCATGCTTAATTTTAAGCCTCATGAGATAAAAGTATCAAAGGTAGTAGCTGGCTAAATTCTCTTACTGTGCAGGTAAAATTGCCCAAGATTGAAACTTAGATTGAGGAGCGCCTGGTTGGCTCAGTCAGTTAAGCGTCCGACTTTGGCTCAGGTCATGATCTCGCGGTCCGTGAGTTGGAGCCCCGCGTCGGGCTCTGTGCTGACAGCTCAGAGCCTGGAGCCTGTTTCGGATTCTGTGTCTCCCTCTCTCTGACCCTCCCCCGTTCATGCTCTGTCTTTCTGTCTCAAAAATAAACGTTAAAAAAAATTTTTTTAAATAAATAAATAAAAGAAACTTAGATTGATAGCTTAATAGTGGTCACAGAGTATTTCTTATTTTTATTCTGCAATAAATTACTAACCTGAAGAGCAGAAAGTTTGCTTCTAGACGGAGGAGGTATATCTTTGAGTCAGCTGAATATAGTGTAAGAAGAATTTTATTCAAGGCATACAATCAGTGTTATTTCTGGAATGAACTGTAATGAAAAAACTCATTAAATTAGGAAAACTCTAGCTTAATGATTTGTCCAATTATGTATTGGAGATTAGGTTGTGAATTTTCCTCTTTCGCCTTGGCATTATAAACATAGTTTTTATATGTGAAATTAAGTATAATTACCATTGCTAATAACCTTTTTAAAAAATTTTTTTTTAATGTTTATTTTTGAGAGAGAGACACAGAATCTGAAGCAGGTTCCAGACTCTGAGCTCTCAGCACAGAGCCCAACATGGGGCTTGAACTCACAAGCCATGAGATCATGACCTGAGCCAAAGTTGAATGCTTAACTGACTGAGCCACGCAGGCTCCTTTCATTGCTAATAATTTTTAATGTGTCTGCCCATCTGCACAGGCATATTTAAAATAAAATAGTATTTTCTTTTGTACAATAAGTTAGTTAAAGTTGGTTTAATATTGTTTTGTGATCAGGGTCAAATATGACTAAAGTAGGTCATGGTAAGTGTCATTGTATTGTTACTTTTATACTTCACCCCCTCCAAGTTTTTTTGACATTTTTGTTGATATATAACAGATGTTAGCACTATGGGAGAAAGTGACGAATATAGTAGATCTGAATTGTGTGTATAGAATAATAGGACAAAATTCTGGGACACCTGTGGATACCATTGGTGATAGTAAGGCTTGAGAAAGATAAAGACATGAAAAATCTGAGAAAGGAGGTAGTTGATAAAGAAGAACAAAGAAGAGAGGAATAGGGGAGAAAGAGTGGTAAACCACAGAAAAAACTACTAGAACATTTATTTACATCTATACTAGTGGATAATCAGTGTCCTCTTGAAAAATTTTTTATTAGATCATTTTTAAATTCAGAAGTATTTATTCTAACTGTAGATTATAGTACAAGTAAGAGTTTAATAATTTCCTTGATCTTGCATATATGCATGTTTGTCTTCATATGTCTATAGAGATCATGGTTTGAAGATGACTCTTTAAAAAGCAAGATACTGGGGCGCCTGGGTGGCGCAGTCGGTTAAGCGTCCGACTTCAGCCAGGTCACGATCTCACGGTCCGTGAGTTCGAGCCCCGCGTTGGGCTCTGGGCTGATGGCTCAGAGCCTGGAGCCTGTTTCCGATTCTGTGTCTCCCTCTCTCTCTGCCCCTCGCCCGTTCATGCTCTGTCTCTCTCTGTCCCAAAAATAAATAAACGTTGAAGAAAAAAAAAAAATTTTTAAAAAGCAAGATACTTTAGATCGCTTGCCTACACCATAAACATTCTGACAACTTCAGCAGTAATTTAAAATTAATTTTCCAATCTTGTTGAAAAGATTGAACCAACTTTTGTTTTAAAGTCACAAAATGCTATAATGTCCTTGAGTTATGGAAATTATGGCATCTGGTTATTTTATATCTTTAAAACATATCTGATTCATTACTTAAGGCTCTTTAATGACTTCTCATTCCCTTCATGTAAGCCCACTTTCTGAAACCAACCTTAGCCTATCTCTCATGTCATCTTAAAAATATATATATATTCAGTTTCAGAAGGCTGGCTTACATGAAGGGAATGAGAAGTCATTAAAGAGCCTTAAGTAGAGTAGTGAATCAGATATGTTTTAAAGGTTACTCTTGGGTTTCAATGTGGAGAATGGATTTGAGGAAGCAAAACTGAAGGTAGTAAAGTCATTAGACTGTTTAGTAACCAAAGTGTAGAATGATGGTCTTGTTTAATGAGATTGTGATTCTGTGGATGTCATCTTTGAAAGCAATAAAATTTTAAGAACAAAAAAAGGATCAGGGCATGGAAAGAGCCCCTCAGTTTTAGGTATTTTGTTGAAGTGCTTTTCCAGCATATAAGTTAGTGAGTAATTAAGTGAGGAAGTAGTAACAGGTAGTATAGACAAATTGAATCACAAGGAGAAAAGTGGAAGCTATCTGTTTAGCTTCTTTCCATAAATAGCTTAGATTTGAAGCATATATTGATGAGTCAATTTTTGGGAAGTACTATAAGCTTGGCTTTTATAGTAATTAATCTATTAGGTGTAAAGGAGTTTTGACTCAGATGACTATTGTAACATGTTAGATATAATAACAATAATAGGTTCCCTCCCCTCCCCCCAATAATAATTGGTCCCCCCCCAAAAAAAAACCTCATAAGTAAGAGACGATGAACTACATTTCATTTCATGGTGATCTGTTAGAGATAGCATTTTCACTTTGTTGGTTTCTTACTCATCAGTGCTGAGACAAATAGGCAATTGGAGACTCAGAATCTGAAATGAGATTGTATAAGTGTGTGTGTTGTTCTATTGCTGGCTAGTTGTTTGATTTTGGATAAATTTTCTTTCTTTTTTTTTTTTTCCATTTTATTTTAAAAAATTTTTAATGTTTATTTTTGAGAGAGAGAGTGCGAGTGGGGGAGGCTCAGAGAGAGAGGGAGACACAGAATCTGAAGTGGGCTCCAGGCTCTGAGCTGTCAGCACAGAGCCCAGCATAGGGCTTGAACTCACGAATGGTAAGATCAGACCTGAGACAAAGTCAGATGCTCAACAGACTGAGCCATCCAGGCATCCCCTGGATAAATCTGTTAAACACTAAGCCTTAGTGTCTCCTCAGTGCCAGTATCTTCCAAATGTTTGTTGAATTATTTTTTTAAAAACAAATTGAGGGAAAAAAATGTTGCAAAATATTAGAAGCCATCTTACAGCTACTTACTACTTAAATGCTTCCAAGCACTGATTTTACTTACTTTGTCCTTCACACCTCTTCTGCATCCTACTTGACACTAAATAAATTGCCATTTACTATCTGTATTAATTTTGATTTTATATTACTTAATCTACCTAAGTGGATTTTAGTCTATGTTGTAGTTATTATAGCATGGAATATTATGCTAGGTAAATTATAAACACCTAATAATTGTTGGGTTTCTTTAGAGGCAGAACATTTATTAAAAGGTTTAAAAATAATGTATGTCAGTGACAGCATTCAGCTTACTGAATGCTTTGTCTTCCACACCCCTCCCTTCAGGTAGGCAAAATGATGGTAATGTAAGTATGGACATTTTTTTTTTAATATGAAGATTTCATTTTCCTGTAGTTCTATTTGAACTATATGTGTTTTATTTCTGTTACTTAAAAACTCAAGTGTGCTTTATATTCTAGGTCCGGTTTATCACTAAAATATGGCATCCTAATATTAGTTCCGTCACAGGGGCTATTTGTTTGGATATCCTGAAAGATCAATGGTAAGAGATTTTGAATTCACCTTCTCCCCTCTCTCATATGAATTCCAAACTATATTTAGAGTGTTACCTGTGTAATTGCCTCAGAACATAAGCATATATTATACTTTCTCCTATTTGGGCTGTAATTTTGAAACTTTATGAAGTCTCTTAAGTGCATAATCAAAAATGTGGTAGATTTGAGATCACAATCATTATTTAAATAGTGACTTATTAGGTAACGTTAGATACTAGCTCTTACATCTTGAAAAGCTTTGATTTCATTTATTTTGGTAAATTTAGTTCTTGCTATCTCTGAAAGATGTTTGTGAAAGACTAACATAAATAAATATTGAAGTAATCAGCTCTGACTTGGATGTAATATAGGCAACAAAAATATTGAAAGTTGTGTTAATTGGACAGAGTTAAGGTTCTCAGATTTGAAGAAAGGAGTGCCTTTATAGGTGATATCTTCATTTGTATGGCACTTTATACTGCTTTCACATGCTTTGTCTGATCTGATTTTAGCACAGTGTTCTTACCCTTTAAATTCAAACCTAGCTCTGCCATTTACTGAACTGTGGTCCTGAGCAAATTACCTAGCTTTTGTGCCTTAGTTTCCTCATCTCACAAATAGCGTTAACACCTGCTTCATAAGGCTGTTAAAAGTATTACATGAATTGGTTTATGTAATTTTCTTAGAGTAGATCCTGGCATAGTCTAACAACATGGATGGAAAAAACTAAAACAAGTATAAAAAGACATTGGAGTGGGAGAAAACAGTAATAAGTTATGTGTTTGATTTGTTAAGAAATGGAAAGAATAGAACCTGAACAGGATGAAACAGGAATGACAACATTTAGTGTTTGGATGATTTGGTTTATTTAGTAACTGGATAAACAGACAAGAGTTGTTGGTTTGGTTTTGTTTTTCTACTCTTTTTTTTTTTTTTCAATATTTGTTTATTTTTGAGAGAGACGAACAGACAGACACACCATGAGTGGGGGAGGGGTAAAGAGACAGGGAAACACAGAATTCGAAGCAGGCTCCAGGCTCTGTGCTGTCAGCACAGAGACTGATGTGGGGCTTGAACCCATGAATGGTGAGATCATGACCTGAGCCGAAGTCAGATGCTTAACCGACTGAGCCACCCAGGTGCCCCTTGTTTTTCTATTCTAATAGCACATCTGGGTAAAGCCGCCTCCCTCAGATCATCTCTTGGGATCTAGTTTCTTGATATATATTCCATACTGTTAAACATTGAGTAGTGCGGAATAGACCTAATCTGTCCTTCTTTTAATTTCTAGCTTTTTGCAATTTATAGGACTCAGTATTTTTATCCATAAAGTTATCTGAAAGGCCCCTTATAATAGCTCAATCATTCAGTGGTACTAAGGAATATTTGCAGACATTGTACTTTTTATTCACTTGGTTTCTGGGATATTAGGTCTTCTGTTTTCCCCTTTCCTATGTCCACTCCCAGACTCCTTGACTCCTTAACTAGTTTCTCCCTTTTCTCCTGGAGCTTTGCACATGACAGTACTTGAAAGCTAAGTCTTTACCTATGCTCTTCTTCATCTATACTCACTTTCTTGGTATGCTCATCTGATTTTATAACTTCACTTTTTAAATACCAGCAACTCATAAATTTATCTTTCTTGAACTCCAGGCTCATATCCTGCTACCTGCTTAACGTCTTTACTTGACTATGTATATAGTAGACATCTCAAAAGTAAACATGTTGAAAACTGAACTGATAATCCCCTAACCCAAAACCTGCTTCACCCCATCTAAGTTATTAACAGCTACATCCTTGCATTTGCTCTGGCCAAAACCTCCTCATGATCCTTGGTTCTTGTTTCTCTGGTACCCTGTATACCCTGTTTGCAAATTTTGTTGGTGAAACCACCAAAGTCTTATAAGCAGTTGCACTGCTACTAACTACCTGGCCCACATCACATTACCTCTTTCCTGGATGATTACAGTAGCCTGCCCCCCTGTTTGTAACTTTGCCCTACTCAGCAGTTCTCAGCAGCTAGAATGATATACTCTCCTCCCTGTTCCCCCCGCCCCCCTTTTTAAAAACAAATAAAGCTCTAGACTGAAATTTTCCACCGACTTCCCTTTTTGCTCAGAGTTAAGCCAGCAGTACTACCACATCTGATTATCTCCCTATAGATAGTTGAAAGAAGATGGTGAATGTGTAGAGAGAGAACTTGAACTTTTGTACTGAAACACTTTGTGTCAACTATTCTCATTTCCTTAGGCAGGTGTGAAGTAGCTAAATTTAGTCTCATTTCATATCTATATAATTGAAATGTTAAAAAATAATATCAGATAAAATAGGTGAGATTGGATATACATGGATAATACTACCTACCCTCTCTCCCCCCCCCCCCCCCCTATTGAGGGTAATGGCAGTCCGTGTATATTCATGTTTAGGCTTCAGAGCTGGAATTTGGTAAAGAAAACTACAAGACAGTAATCTTCAGAAAAATAAATTGAGTAAACATTGAATAATTTGGGATAGGTGTGCTAGAAGACAGTTTGTTAGTCTTGGTCTTTTATTAGTATATATGGATGGCGATTTACCTTTAATATTTAACAACTTAATGTTAGTATGGTTTATTTCTTAACTATACAGTGTGTTGTATGAAGAAACTATTTTCTGGTGTTTTTCCACTGACACCTATTCTGAATATAGGGGATAGAAGAAAATAACTACACATAAAAATTCCACTCAGTGAAACTGCCCTTCCAAAAGCCATAAACAGGCATTAAGAGAATATTTAGATGACTGATAAGCAATACTCAGTGTTATTAGTCATCAGGGAAATGCAGATTAAAATTACAGTTAGGTACTACTACACACTTATAAATAGTTCTCTTGCATTGATGGTAGGCATATGGTTCAACCACTCAACCAGCAGTATCTACCAAAGCTAAACATACACCTTTGATATGGCATAGCAAATCCACTCCTAGGTCTATATCCAAGAGAAATAAGTGCATGTCCACCAAAAGACTTGTACAAGAATATTTATAGCACATTTAATCACACCATAACAACCATATATATATATATATATATATATATATATATAGACACACAAATAACATGGATTATTCTCACAGGCATGTTGAGTGACAAAAGCCAGACGTAAAAGAGCATGTACTGTATAGCTTTTTATAAAATCTAAGATAAGCCAAAACTATGATAGAAATTAGGACAGTGGTGGGGGTAGATGAGGGTTGTGAAAGGGAGTTGCATGAGAAGGCTTTTTGGAGTGCTGGAAGTACTCTATATTTTGATCTAGGTGATGATTACATGGGTGTTGTATACATATATAAAAATTCTTGGGGCGCCTGGGTGGCGCAGTCGGTTAAGCGTCCGACTTCAGCCAGGTCACGATCTCGCGGTCCGTGAGTTCGAGCCCCGCGTCAGGCTCTGGGCTGATGGCTCAGAGCCTGGAGCCTGTTTCCGATTCTGTGTCTCCCTCTCTCTCTGCCCCTCCCCCATTCATGCTCTGTCTCTCTCTGTCCCAAAAATAAATAAACGTTGAAAAAAAAAATTAAAAAAAAAAATTCATCTAGCTGTATAACTCTGCTTATTATACTTTAATAAAAAATTAAAACAAAAAAGTTGCCATTTTTAAGTAGTTGTCAGTGTTTTAAATAAACATCAATTATGTTGATGGTTCTGGAAGACTCTTAATAGAAAATAACAGTCAACAATAGAGACAGTTCACATGGCTATTGTACATATTGAAGGCCTTACTCTGTATGCATGAATATATATTTTTTAATTTTATTTAATTTTTTAAATTTATATCCAAATCAGTTAGCATACATATAGTGCAACAATGACTTCAGGAGTAGATTCTTTAATGCCCCTTAACCCATTCCCCCTCCCACACCCCCTCCAGTAACCCTCTGTTTGTTCTCCATAATTAAGAGTCTCATGTTTTGTCCCCCTCCCTGTTTTTATATTATTTTTGTTTCCCTTCCCTTATGTTCATCTGTTTTGTCTCTTAAAGTCCTCATATAGTGAAGTCATATGATATTTTTCTTTCTCTAATTTCACTTAGCATAATACCCTCCAGTTCCATCCACCTAGTTACAGATGGCAAGATTCCATTCTTTTTGATTGCTGAGTAATAATCCATTATATGTGTGTATATGTGTGTGTGTGTATAACCACATATAACATATGTGTGTGTGTGTATGTATGTATGTATATATATGTATGTATGTATAACCACATCTTCTTTATCCATTCATCCATCGATGGACATTTGGGCTCTTTCCATACTTTGGCTATTGTTGATAATGCTGCTATAAACATTGGGGTACATATGTCCCTGTATGCATGAATATTTAATTAGCCATCTTAACTGTGTTTCTGTGATCTGAGCAAAATTGATTTACTTAAGATAGATTTGTAAGGTATGTCAACCACTGATTATTAAAATTAGCTGACACAAGTTGAAATTTCATAATCCTGTTTACCTGTTAGGATTTGTTTTTTACATACTAAATCCTAAAAATCTCAATGCATTGTGTATTTAGTTAGTACTGTGTAAAACAATAAATGGAATGAAAGAGTGTATGTTCAGTTGTATGCTTTTTTCACATTACTATGTTTAGATTTAAACATAGAGCAGTCAAAAAATTCATATATTTCTTTACACTATCAAAGATGTCATAATTTCTATAGTACTTAGAGCCAGAAGACTAGGTTTTGTTTTGATAGTAATTTTATTACAACTAAATTAAAACAATGTCATTCTTTACCATTAATTTTCTTGTCTAGCTTTTTAAAACTTTACATTTAGAGTGGTTTTTTTCCTCTATCATTTATTTTTAAAAATTTTTTATTGGAGGGGTGCACCTGGGTGTCTTAGTCGGTTAAGCATCTGACTTCAGCTCAGGTCATAATCTCGCAGTCTGAGTTCAAGCCCCACATCAGGCTCTGTGCTGACAGCTCAGGGCCTAGAGCCCGCTTCAGAATCTGTGTCTTCTCTCTCTTTCACTCTCTGCCTTTCCCCCAGTCACACTCTGTTTCTCTCTCTCTCTCAAAAATAAATATTAAAATTTTTATTTTGTATTGAAGTATAGTTGGCATACAGTATTAGTTTCAAGTGTCATTTAGGTTTCTTTTTAGCTAACTAATTTTTTTTTTTATTAAAAAAATTTTTTTAAGTTTATTTATTTTGAGAGAGACAGACAAATTGGCAAGTGGGAGAGCGAGAGGGAGAGAGAGAATCCCAAGTAGGTACAGAGCCCAATGCAGGGCTCAAACCCACATAACTGTGAGATCATGACCTGAGCCAAAACCAAGAGTTGGTGCTCAACTGACTGAGCCACCCAGGCGCCCCTAGCTAATTAATTCTTAATGATTTATAAATACTTCCCCCAACATTTTATTATGAAAAATTTCAAGCATACAGAAAACATAACGTTTTCTCTTTAAGATTGTTATGAATGAAGTCTAAGATATTTTTCTTCCATATTGAGAGCAAACTATCCCTTCTAACATGTTCACCGTTATAGGTCCTTAGTTTCTGGTTTTTAAAGTGGTAATTTCAGAGGTCTATTATAGTAGTTTGTGTCTTCCCAATAAAGACAGTGGAAATAAAGGAAAAGTATTTTTTAAGTATTTATATTAAGGACTTATGACTCTCTAAGAGAAGAGCTTCTCACTTTAAAAAATGTTTTTGAGGCTCCTACATGGCTCAGTCTTGAGGGTTCAACTCTTGATCTCAGCCCAGGTCATGATCTCACGGTTTGTGAGATTGAGCCCTGTGTCGGATAACAGCACAGAGCCTGCTTGGGATCCTCTATCTCCCTCTCTGCCCCTCCTCCCACACATTCTCTCTCTATCGCTCTCGCTCTCTCTCTCAAAAACAATGTTTTTATACTGTAAAATGCATATGACATAAAATTTACCGTCTTGGTGTTTTTAATTGACCTATAACATGGTAATCTTAGCTGTTTAAAATAAGTATACAGATGAGTATTATTAAGTATATTCACATTGTTGTGCTACCAGTCCCCAGTCCCCAGGTTTTTTTTTTTTTTTTAATAAGACTTTATTTTTTTAGAGCAGTTCTAGGTTCACAGCAAAATTGAAAGAAAGGTATAGAAATTTCCCATATACTCCCTGCCCCCACACATGCATAGCCTCCCCCATTATCAACATCCTCCATCAGAATGTTACATTTGTTATGGTTGATGAACCTACATTGACCTATCCCAATCATAGTTTATATTATGGTTCACTCTTAGTGTTGTCCATTCCGTGCATTTGAAGAAGTGTATGACATGTATCCATCATTGTGGTATACTGAGTACTTTCACTGTCCTAAAAATCCTCTGTGCTTTGACTCTTCATCCTTCTACCACGCCCCATCCCCACCCTTTCATGTTTTGAAACTGAAACTCTGCACCTCTACACTTATTTCCCATTCCTGTCTTGCTCTAGCCTATGGCAACCACCATTCTACTTCATGTCTCTGTGAATTTGGCTTTTCTAGGTGATGAATCATAGTATTTGTCTTTTTATTCCTGGCTTCACTTATTAATTTAATGTCATCAGGATTCATCATGTTGTAGCATGGGTCTGATTTGTCTTTTTAAGGCTGAATAATATTTCATTGTGTGTAGATAGATAAATATCACATTTTCTTCATTCATGGGTTGATGGAAATGAGTTACTTCCACCTTCTGGCTATTGTGAGTAATACTTGTTAATGAACATGGGTGTACTAGTATCTAAGTCTCTGCTTTCAGTTATTTTGGGTCTGTATCTAGAAGTGGATTTGTTAGATCATATGGTAATTCTGTGTTTAGGTGTTTTTTTTTTTGTTTGTTTTGTTTTTTGAAGAACTGCTATAGTGTTTTTTGTAATTGTTGCTCCATTTTGCATTCCCACCAACTATGCCCAAGGATTCCAGTGACTCTACATCTTCACCAGCAATTGTTATTTTTCTGTTTTGTTTGAGAGTAGCCATCCTAATGGATGTGAAGTAGTGTCTCATTGTTTGGTTTCCTTAACAATTAGTGATGTTAAGCATCTTTTCATGTGCTTATAAGCAATTTTTATATCTTCTGTGGAGAAATGTTTGTTCAGGTCCTGATTTTTTGAGTTTTTGTTGTTAACAGCAATTCTTTATATATTCCAAACATTAACCCTTTATCAGATATGATTTGCAAATATTTTCTCTCATTCTGTGGGTTGCCTTTCACTCTATTGATTTTATCCTTTGCACAGGTTTTTCTGTCTATACAGTTAACTTTGATGTAGTTACACCAGTTTCTCCAGTTTTCCTATTGTTGCCTGTGCTTTTGATATCCCATCCAAGAAATTCAACCCCAATTGTGAAGCTTTCCCCCTATGTTTTCTTCTAAGTGTTGTATGGTTTTAGCTCTTATACTTACTTCTTTGATCCTTTTTTTTTAATTTTTTTAAGTTTTTTTAAATTTATTTTTGACAGAGCATGAGTGGGGGAGGGGCAGAGAGAGAGAGGGAGACACAGAATTCTTTGATACATTTTGAATTAATTTTCATATATGGTGTAAAGCAAGGGCCCAAATTCATTCTTTTGAAAGTTCATCAAGTTTTTTTTTTAACATTTATTTATTTTTGAGAGAGAGAGAAAACTTGCAAGAGTGGGGGTGGGGGCAGAGAGAGAGGGAGACAGAGGATCTGAAGCAGGAAGCTCTGTGCTGACAGCAGAGAGCCCAACGTGGGGCTCGAACTCAAGAACCAGGAGATCGTGACTTGAGCTGAAGTCGGATGCTTAACCAACCAAGCCACCCAGGCGCCCCAAGAGCTCATCACGTTTTAAAGAAAAATGTTTATTGCCTTGAGATAAAAATATAAATCTATCTATGTAATGTTATTAAGGTTTTGCTAAGATTTGTGAGATTTTTAAGTTTATTTATTTATTTTGAGAGAGAGAGAGCGAGCTTGCAGGGTAGGGGCAGAGAGAGAGAATCCCAGGCAGGCTCTGCACTGTTAGTGTAGGGGCTGACATATGGGGCTCAGTCTCATGAACCATGAGATCATGACCTGAGCTGACATCAAGACTTGGATGCTTAATTGACTTAGCCACTCAGTTGCCCAATGATTTGTGAGATTTAGACGGCTTTTATTTTACATGTTTTCATGTTTTATTACAAGTTAAAATTATAGTGAGTTTAATAATTGTTTTAGTATGAAATATTCCTTTGAGTGAATATTTATCTTTAATATTCAGATAACTTTCCTTGAAAGAAATAATTATATTAATTAAAAATTATGTAACTTAAGATTTTGTTTAATGTCATGGATTTTTTCATTGGTGTGCTTAAATAAGTTCAATGGAATATTAGAGTAGCCAGCTTAACTTTATATATCCTATTTCTGTGATAATTTGTATTTTTGTCTCTTCTGGATGATTTTCAGGTGATGAAGGTGAGCTTTATGCTGATACATGTAGGCAGCTTTTGATGTTCACGTACCTTTAAACATTCTCTTCAAAATTACCCAAATAGAGGGGCACATGGGTGGCTTAGTCAGTTAAGTGTCCAACTTTGGCTCAGGTCATGATCTCACAGGTTCATGAATTCAAGCCTCACATTGGCCTCTTCTGTCAGCATGGAGCCCACTTTAGACCCTCTGTCTCCTTCTTTCTACCTTTCCCCCACTTGTGCGTGCACACACTCAAAAATAAACATTAAAAAATTTAATTACCCAAATAGACAATGAAAGTAGTGTATTTTTTTTAATGTTCATTTACTTTGAGACAGAGTGTGTGAGCAGTGGAGGGGCAGAGAAAGGGGGAAAGAGAGAATCCCAAGCTGTCAGCACAAAACCTGACTTGGGGCTCAATCTCACCAACTGTCAGATGATGGATGACCTGAGCCGAAATCAAGAGTTGGACACTTAACTGACTGAACCACCCAGGTGCCCCAAAAGTAGTGTACTTCTAATTAAGAAAGATTTCACCTTGTCACAGTGATAACGGCAGGACAAGAATGAACATTTAAGCGCTAAATACTGATTTTTATGCTTTGATTCCTGTCTTAAAAGAATATCCATTCTAAAGATGGTGTACCTGTTGGTTGAAAGTAACTTTTGTAAGCTCTTAGGAAATATAGAACCTTATTATTATTTTTTTTATGTTTATCTATTTTTGAGACCCCCCCCCCCCCCCCCCCCCCCCCCCCCCCCGGGGGAACAGAAGCAGGCTGTGCACTCTCAGTACAGAGCCCAGTGCAGGGCTCAGACTCAAAAACCATGAGATCATGACCTGGGCCAAAGTCAGATGCTTAACTGATGAGCCACCCAGGTGCCCTGGAAGTTTAGAACCTTGGTTTAGAAAAACAATCTCCATTTTTCCAGCCCTGTTTCAGAATTAGAAATTTCCATTACATAACCATATATAGTGGTTTAAAAAGCTTTTAAAATCCTGTTCTCTTTAATGCTAGTTTAGCATTTCAGCTAACTTTTGTGTCATAACCAGTCTCTTCCTTTTCCGATTAAACTTCTCAAAAAGGTAGATTGAGAAATAAAAATTTTTATTCTGGTAGCATTTTTGATGATTCATTTGTGATGCAGTTTTTCTCTCATATATAAAATACGGAACTACAGTTTTGATATTGATTTTATTATATTGGTTTAGAGTAGCCCTTCTTAATTAGCTCAGGCTGTAATCCCCTAAAACAGTATTTCTCAAACATTAGGTTGCATCTGAATCACTTGGAGTGGGGTGCCTGAGTGGCTCAATCAGGTGAGCATCTGACTCTTGATTTTGGTTCAGGTCATGATCCCAGAGTCGTGGGATTGAGCCCCATGTCAAGCTCTGCACTGAGCTTGGGATTCTCTCTCCCTCCCCCTTGCTTGTGTACTTGCTCTCTCTCTAAAATAAAAAAATAAAATTTCTTTTAATTAAAAAAAGTGTTTTAAGATGTTAACTAAAAAAACATCACTTGGGGTACTTGTTAATCCTACCCTGGCATTTCTGATTCAGGAGGTCTGGGATGAGGCTGAAAATTTTCATTTCTTACAAGTTTCCCAGGTGATGTTGACACTACTGGTTGGTGAAACTACACTTTGTGGGATACACTGCCTTAAGGCATCTATTGTTGGTTAAGGCCTCCATTATTGGTAATAAACTAACCTTTATTGTAATAGTCAAAGATGGTACCATTCTTGGGAAAATTGAGAAAAGAGTCACTCGGTAATTTTCTCTGTTCTGTGGTTAAAATGAGGAACCCAGTTGAAAAAGATTGGATTAGAATGATCTAATTTGTGTGGTTAAAATGGGCTTATTATTTAATGCTCCTTCAACTTTTTAAATATTTCACTGTTGCATTTATTATATTTATGAATATTTCTATATTGGTCAGACAGCTTTTTTTAACAGAAACACGAAGAATCCTTGCTGGTTATGTAGATACCATTTTTTTAGATAAATACTTGCTTACAAAATACATTTAGAAGCATGAATTTAGTGGTGATATATTTTAACTAAACTTGGTCTGTTTCAGAATGTTATGGAGTGCTTTTAGGCTTTCTTGAAAATAAGGGATATTTGCTTGATGGTATCTTATATGTTTTTGGAGTGGCATTGAAAGAAAGTTACACATACTAGTTTATCACTTCATGTGTAGAGAAGTGGGTAGAAAATTAAGTCAGTGGATAAAGTTGACTAGAAGGATATTGCCAACAAAAAGAAAAGGAAGGCCAGTTCAGGAAGCTTTGAATTGTCTTAAGAAATAAACTCCATTCATGTTTAAAGTCAAGAAGAAGAAAAATATGGTAGGTAGATACATAAATTTCTACAATTTAGCTACATGATTAAGATAAAATCTAAATTATTTTTATCTCCAGTTTTTATATTTTATTCAGGAAACATCCACTTTTGTTTTTGTCATGCAGTGTGTTCTTAACTGGAATATTTTCCTGTTTGAATTTTAGGGCAGCAGCAATGACTCTCCGCACGGTATTATTGTCATTGCAAGCCCTGTTGGCAGCTGCAGAACCAGATGATCCACAAGATGCAGTAGTAGCAAATCAGGTAAGGTAGCTGCTTTTATAAGACCTTCTTATACTTACCTATAATTCTTTACTACCATAGTGGTTTGCAGTGTTAACACATGAGCATAGTTCCATTGAAACTAAATTTGGAAATGGTTTTCTTTCTTGTGGTGAGATTATTTTTTCAGATATAATAGTGAAAACTTAATTTACTGATTTTTAAAATACTAATTTAATTGGATATGTGATAGATGCTTTTTTTAAAAAACACATCAGTGGAAATTTTCAAACGCACAATGTGAAAAGAATTACACAGTGAACACCCATAGTCCTGCCTACATCTGGATTCTGTGATTATTTACTGTACATGCTTTATCATGTGTGTATCCATCTCTGTCCTTCAGTTTAGTGATGATCCCTCCCCTGATGATCATTTTAACCAGCTCTTGCTATAGCTGAAGTGGCATGGTAAATGTTACCAAGGATCTTAACAGAGGACAGTAAATTACAAGTAAATAATGTTTTATTGCCACACCCCTTTGTTTACTTTCCAGCCACAAAATGGCAGAGTTGAACAGTTGGAACAAAGATGGTATGGTCTGAAAATTGAAATAATTATCTGGTCTTTAGAGAAAGTGTGCCAACCTCTAAGCCATTAGGATTTACTGAGCTTTTTTTTCCCCCCCCCATCTAAAAATTTTTCTTCTCTTGACTTGAGATACAACACTCTCTTCATCTTGGTAGTTGTAGTTGTTCCTTCTTAGTTTCTACAATTATTTCTCTTTTTCCTCCCTCTTAAATATGGTTCCTTGGTTTTGACACTGTTCCTTTTATTTTCCATTATATATGGTAACTTAGGTGATCATATCCATACTGATACGATCACCTGTAAGTTGAGAAAATGTTTAGGCTTTGACCTCTCTCTGAGCCCAAGAGCCTGTTCAGAAACAGGATAGCCCTATATGAATGTTTCACTGATACCTCAGCACAGTATTCCCAAAACTGAACCTAGAATCTTAAATCCTGTGAACTTTCCATCCTTATATTATACTGTCATCAATTTAAATGTCCACATCACAGACTTGGAATTTCTTTGTCTCCTTTTCTTTTGTTGATTCCATTCCCAGTATCTCTTTCATCATACTTCTCTGATTTGCCTTAGTTCACATTTTTAAAAATATCTCCATTCGACTGCTCTTATACCTACCCCTTCTTCGGCCTCTTCCTTCCCCCATCTTCTACATTGATACCAGTTAGCTTTGTAAAGTACAAATCTTATTTTACTTTACTACTAAAAACCTATTGGAAGCTCTGCTATTACCTACTTGGTAAATCCAGATTCTTTAGTTTGCAGAGCTTTTCCATGATTTGAACTGTCTACAAACCCAGCTTATCTATCTAAATTCTTACTGTTCCTTGGATTCCTTGCCTTTTCAAGATGGCATTCATTTATACTGGTTATTTCCCCCAATTTGTCATGTTTCCTCTGCCTGAGGAAACTTTCCTCTTAGTAAAACCTGTTCCTTTCCCTTGAAAAGCTGTTCACTCCTTGTTTAATGTATATACTTGTTAATATCGTCTGTTGTTTGTCTCAGAGTGCTTAGAATTAGGGTTTTACGTGCTACATATATACACTGTTCATTCCCTCTGGGTAGTCAAAACCATAGCTTGAGTCTCAGCTTTGAGTTCCTATTGGAGATCTGAGCCTCAAAGCCTGAAGTTGGTCTAAGCACTTTCTTCTTGTTCCTAAAACAGTTCAATAATTTGACTTATTCTCTTATTAAGAATTAACATGGTAGAAACTAGGTTTTTCATTTTAATATACAGTAGAAGCTTATCAGTCTTAAAATATTCAATACTTTTAAAAGAAGTATTAAAGTGAATTGAATAGTTATTTTAAATTTATATGTCACTTGTTAAGTAATGTTGGCCTCAGTATTTGAGAATAAATTTATCTCATTCCAATGAGAATGGGAAGTATTACATTTTAAAAGTACTTTATGGGGGCGCCTGGGTGGCGCAGTCGGTTAAGCGTCCGACTTCAGCCAGGTCACGATCTCGCGGTCCGTGAGTTCGAGCCCCGCGTCAGGCTCTGGGCTGATGGCTCAGAGCCTGGAGCCTGTTTCCGATTCTGTGTCTCCCTCTCTCTCTGCCCCTCCCCCGTTCATGCTCTGTCTCTCTCTGTCCCAAAAATAAAAGACGTTAAAAAAAAAAATTTTTTTTTAAAGTACTTTATGGTACTTTTAAGAGATAAGTTCATAAACCTTTCAAAACATGCTGTAAATCAGGGCACCTGCCTGGCTTGTTCGGTGGAACATGCGACTCTTGACCTCATGGTTGTAAATTCGAGCCCCAAGTTGGGTGTAGAGGTTACTTAAAAATAAAATCTGTTTTTTTTCCTTTAAGTAGTTTCCATGCCCAACATGGGGCTTGAACTCAACCCCATGATCAAGAGTCCCATGCTCTCCAACTGACCCAGCCAAGTGTCCCCAAAATAAAATCTTTAAAAAAACAAACAGGCATTGCACATGGCATATCCTTAAATCACTGTATGCTAATACAGCTCTAGCAAAACAGTGAAGTCTAGTTGTATTCTGTCATGAACTGTGGTTAGTACAAAGGTCAGTTACATTTATTAGTGAATGTCCACCTAGTTTTAGAAGCAAATAATTCTGTTTAGTTGTATAATGTTTGACACTTCACGTCCAACTTCGGCTCTGGTCATCATCTGGAAGTTCATGGGTTCAAGCTCCACATTGGGCTTACACTGGCAGTGCAGAGTTTGCTTGGGATTCTCTCTTTGCCCTTCCCCTGTTTGTGCATGTGCTCTCTCTCTCAAAGTAAGTAAACTTAAAAAAAAGAAAAGAAACAAGTTCTTAGGCAATTAAGTATTGAATACTACTACTGTATTGTCATGTCATTTGATTTTTTTTCTCCATATAGTACAAACAAAATCCTGAAATGTTCAAACAGACAGCTCGACTTTGGGCACATGTGTATGCTGGAGCACCAGTTTCTAGTCCAGAATACACCAAAAAAATAGAAAACTTATGTGCTATGGGCTTTGATAGGGTAAGTATATAAAAGCATACTTATTTTGATACATTTATTGATTGACTTAAAATTATTGCTGCAAATCCTTGGCTGACAAAAGTGTTTCAAAGATACTCTCTAAATCTAGTTTTGATAAACTTTCTTCTGTTATTATAATCAGTGATTTTTCTTTTCCCTTTGCTAATTCCAGTCATTGGTTTAGGAGCTTTTTATGCAGTACAAATGCCAGGCAACTTAAAAAAAAAAAGAAAACAAGGTGTGATTTCTCAATATAAAGATAGTGCATGATTCAGTATTTTAAAAATATTTTGAGATTTGATTTTTTTGTGTCCCCCTTTCTTCTCTACAGAATGCAGTAATAGTGGCCTTGTCTTCAAAATCATGGGATGTAGAGACTGCAACAGAATTGCTTCTGAGTAACTGAGGCATAGAGAAAGAGCTGCTGATATAGTCAAGCTTGCCCTTTCTTGAGGAGCATCAACATCTGTTATTTTTAGGATTCTGCATAGATTTCTTTTAAACTGGCATTCTTGCCTAATGATGTTATCTAGGCACCATTGGAGACTGAAAAAAAAATCCCTGCTCTGTAAATAAAGCTAATTAAACGTCTGTGTAAATTTAAAAAGGGGAAATACTTTAATTTTTTTCTTAATAGTGTAAAAATTCTTTGAGCTAAGCTGAAACCATGGAAAAAACATGCTACTTTAGTGTTTAGCAGTGTACCAAGACTAGCAAGAGTTTGCTTCAGGATTTCGTTGAATAATTAAGATAATATTTTGAGTGTGTCAGGGCCATTCAAATTGTTGGTGTTGCATCACAGCTACCTTAACTGTTTTTAACATGGATCCTCTGTGCCTGTGAATTTACTTGCATGCTTGTACTTGACTTCTTAGGATGGGTAGCTGAAAAGACCAACATTTTAAGCATTTGAGAATTCTTAAATATGAGATTTATCCAGAATTGAAGATGGTGACCTATTCAGAGCCTTTTTGTCCTTGTCCACAGACTGGGACACCATATCTATTTTTCCCCCTCTTACCACACACAGCTAATATTCTGATGGTAAATTTGTATTCTGTATTTGTTGAGGAAATAATGCCGAGGGGCATTACCCCTTGCTCCATTTTTAGGTCGTCCATTTGGAATGTTTTGTTACAATTCTCCACTTCTAAAACTTTCCTGTGTGAGTAATAATGTAAAAATGGAGCTGCCAATTTTGTTCCTCTTGCAGAAACAGCAAATATTTGATGTTGCAGTATTCCCAAGATTTAATGAAAGAACCCAACTTAGTTTTTCAGTGAATTTGACATCTTTCTATTTTTAAACTGATGAAATTTTCTTTGAGCTCTTCCAAGGATGCAATCAACTATTTGCAGTTTTTTAGCCTAATTTTGGCTTTATAGAGATTGCTTTATCAGGTACTTTAAAAGTCACTCTTGCTTGCATTTACCCCTATTGACACATGAAAGCTGTGTGGTGTTTTACTGTACATACTTCACATACACATAGGAATAGAAGTGTGTTATAAATCTAGCTTTCTTTATGATGTTTCTGATAATATGAGAATTGAAAACTTTACCTTTTCTTGTACATAGTCAGACTTTCTATTCGTATTAAAGTTACATTTCATTCTAAGTTCAAAAGTTTGAAAATTATTAGTTTTGCAAGCTCAAACACTAATGTGACCATTTTATGAAGACTGAAATGGACTTATGCAGTCAGTTCTATACATAGAAACACAGTTCTTATAAATTTTCAGGACCAATGCAAAATAACAAAAATGTAATGGAATGAGAATGAATTAAAGTAAGGCTGTATATTGAAAGTCATATTATAAAAGGTTTGCTTTCTTCAAGTGTTATTTATCCTAAATTACAATCGTTAAGTGTTTGCAAAATAATTTTGAACCATAAATTCAGCATAATTTCATTTGACTTCTCAATAATCTTAGAAGCAATAAAAGAACCATTATTAAATATATTGTAATGTTAAAGATGTGAAGGTTCTTCCAAAAACTTGTAAGGCTTTCCTAATTAATAGTAAGCTCTTGTAGTTGATATTATTGCATACTAAACACAAGTTGGTATGTTTTTTTCCCCTATGTGTTTGCTTAAGTATAAATTCCTTTATACAATCACCTCCTTTAATTGTTATAGTTTAGTTACTTTCTAAGATGCCAAAGGAAATAAGATTTTTCTTTATTTATTTTAAATAGCTAAAACCTTGTACTTTATATTTTGAAGTAAGGTTGGGATTGTGTGAAAATGTGAACAGTTTTGTTCTACTGTTGGTTAGAATTAACTTTTTTTTTTTTTTTAAGTGGAGGGTGGCTTGGTAATACTTGGATTATTTTAAATATCAAACACATCTACCCAATTTACTATTTGCCTGTATTATCAGGGTATATTTAATTCTCCTGTGGTTAGACAAAAGAACGAACTCAGAGATTACTAAAGTCAAGCATTACATACTTAGCTCTTGGAGGCAGCTATACCTTTATACCTTGCCTTTGATTTTTATGCATATTAACCCCATCTACTCCTCTACTCAGTGCCCAGGAAATTGAAAAGTACAATATTTGGTATGAGAGGTTCTCCATAATGCAGTTTTCATTTCAAAAATTTATTTACCTCATTTACATTAAATGTGATAATTCCTCTTTCTAATGTATTTCCCACTGCCCTTCTTCTTTTTTATTTCTCTACAGATAGATGTATTTCCCCAAACATAGAAATTAAGGCAATTGCTTTTTTTTCCTTTGGTCTTACATGTTTGGGAAAAGGACACTGAAAGTGCAGGTCTAGGGGAAAGGTACCCTGGTAGAAATTATTTTTATAATTCTCAGTTTTTTGTGATTCGTCGGTTGTAAAGGCCTCAAAAATTATGGTTAAATATATATATATAAATTTATATATATATAAATTTATATATATATATAAATTTATATATAAATATATAAACTATGTACAAGAATATATATATATCCTTGTACATAGTCAAGAATATTTATATACATAAAATAGTATCTCATTTAGAGCAGGCAGATTTGCTAGAGGTCACTGATAATCTAGTAGGCTTTTATTATAATTGGGTCTATTTCCTGGGTATGTGCCCGACTTTTAAAAGGACAAATACTTGTATAGTATTTCATTACAGATTACTGAATGAATGAATAGCAATTTGTCACCCAAATAAGTATACAGTAGATGGTTTATAAATATTTGAGGAACTTTGTACTAAATTAGATTCTGAGTTGGCTACCCAAAATATTTGGAATTGTGACTGTGGTTTACTTAAACACATAACACATAAAAGTATGTATATGTTTGGATTCTGAGTATTTTGCTTTTGAGGCGAGAAATCTATGAAATGAACCTAAGACTGACTTTTTTTCTTTTTGGAAGTATTTCACATTTGTGATTGTTGGTGGCGCTTAAAACTATGCAAAAATAATTTTTTTAAAGTAACTCTAAGAAAGAATTGGCATTTAAACTGGATATTGCTTATTTTATGCACTACAGAATACAACATATTGTGTTACTATTTAGGCTGCTTATTAATAAGTTTATCGATGTGAAAAAGCAGATCTTGGCTATAAGTGTATGCCTGATTTGAGCTTTTAAAACTCTGCAATAGGGGTATGATTATGATTCCACAATACAGGAAATTATAGGAATACAATAAAGCATTTTTATTGTTTTAAAGATTTAAGATGGATTCAGGCACGGAAGGGTTGGAGCCAGGTATACTTTCTTGTACAAAGATGGAATCAATGTTTGGATGTGAAAAAGGAAGCTGTCTGTTTACAGTTAATTTTATTTCATGGACTTTAGAAAATGATGTTGTATTAATCACTTTTTCTAGTTCAAGAAATTTCAATTCCAGGGTACAAACCATTGATTTAAAAAATTTGCATTTCCATTCCTTTAGTACCAGTTTAAAATAAATGCTTAACATCAACTGTTTGCTATCACTGGGGAAGAAGGCAATTTGAAGTACTTACTGATAAATGGCCTTTTTCTCAAATGTTACTTTTCTGCAGTGTCTAACACATAATGTCACATGTTCTGTTTGCACTGTTGCAATATGGATCAAAAATCTTGTGGCATAGGGATAGGGGAATGTTAGTATCTCCCTCGTCCTGTTTGTTCTGTTACTACTTTATTGGACTGATCTACCCTCATAAACCTGTGATCACCTAAATGTAAGTTGTGAATGTGTCACCTTTTGCTTGGTTATTTCAACCATGCTGCTATATATAATCAGGTGTGGCACAGTTTATCAGTTTGGTTCTAGGGGGTGAGTGAATACAAATCATTGCACTGTGCTGTTAAACGATCCTTGTGTGCTTGCTGTTACCTACTTTTTACAGGCATCATAATAAAAGCTAGACTATTTCTTTGGGGGGAAAGAGACTTATTTAATGTAATTTAAAGACTTTTCCAATAGAAAATGAAATACTATTGAAAATATCTATTTTTTAGCTTTCAGCAATTGATGGTGCTTTGTTGTGGTGTCTGCTGGAAGTCTACTGCCATTATAGGGATTCTCATTAACCTCACTGAGAAAGAACCTTGCTTGTTAGCTTCTCTAGATCTCTATTCTAAACAATCTGTTAGTGATGATAAATTCTGTAGGAGGGTCTATTCTGAGCCATTAACTTCCTGTAAGGGGAAAATGGGTGGGTTAACCAGAAAGACCATTGAAACAGGGTGGGTTATGGGTGGAGGGTCGGGTATTTGTCTTGAGAATTAAAAGCTACGAAACACTTTTGTACACAACTGATTTTTTAAAAAATAAACACATTTTTAAAGATGTTGAATTTTTTTTCCCCCTTACTGGGAATTCTTAAAAATAAATGCATGCATGTTTTCCCCTGAAAATGGTTATATCTTCTTTCTGGGTACTCCTCTTAGGGATAGGCAGTTAAGCTTCCACATTGCTTTGAGCAAGAAAGGGACCAAGTAGATAGGTCTCTTAGACAAAGTTCATAGTGATGAGCATATGATGATAAGTGGAATAAATTATATTTTGAATTTAAAACTGCATTGAAACTGTTGAATTCTAAAGTTATTTATTTGAAAATAGAACATTGGTTAGGTTTGAATCCAAAATTTAGAGTAATCCAGAATGTACTGAAAGTAATGTTTATTCTTTTTTTATATATACACAGAAATCATTCTGGAAATGAGGGTGCCTGTTACCATGGAAAAAACTGAATTGTTTCAGAAAGTCCTGGGTTACTATCCTTGGATTACCCCCTACCTCCAATTCTGATAATTAAGAGAGGCTTTGTTGGTTAGGGTTTGTACTAGTTCTTTCACAGGGCGAATCTGATTGTTACTTTATGTCTCTAGGGCATTCATAACCAGCTTTCAGCAGACCTATGACTTTTCTGTAGCCTGGAGATGGAATTGCTCCTGGCTGGAATACCAGCATGAAGTCCTCTTTTCATGGAGCAAGCTGAATCTTTACATATTAAATCAAGAATAACAGATGGAATTCAAGTGAGCTCTCATACCCATCCCTAGCAAAGGATGGTCAGTCAGGTTTAAAGATTTTCAGTGAAAAGCATGAAATTTACTGATCCCTTTTAGAAGTATATCCCACAGTAATGTATCTGCTCATGGATTTATGTAATGTTCAATTACCCCATTTAATTTCAGTAAAAAGACATTAAAGCACAATTTAACTCTATTTAATCTTCCTATTGTAAATTATCTTTTAATTAGATACAGAACCAAGGTCAAGAAAGCCAAGCTGTTTAAATACTCTGTACAATATTTGTAGAGCCTTTTTTAAAGTATACATAGGTAAAGCAAGACAAGTACTATAAAACTGGACATTGGAGAAACCCAAAGTATATTTAATTCTTACAGAGTTAATATACCTAATACTGTGTTTCTCATTTACAGCATAAAAGCTTTGCTGCATATGCAGAATATACCTACTTTGATTGAAGGGCAGCTAGCAGTGTCTTTTCTTCACATACACCGCTAACATAGAGTTGTTTAGTTATTGTATTTGTTCCTCAGTTCATTTTTAATATGTGAGATCTATATATTCCTTTTGATACACATCATTATTTGCATTAGATGAGTGACCTTTGTGTCTTCAGCAATATTGAGGAGCAAGAGTAATGACATTGGCATTGCACTGATATTCTTCTAACAATATAGAATTCTAGAATTTTAAGGAGAAAGGGTGACCTTACAGTCTCATTCCTTTATATATATGTAATTAAATGAGTTAGATACCCAAAGACATGGGGGTTTTGTTGTAAACCCATCATACTGTTATTTATATGTCCCTACTAAACTTGGTAGCATTTTAAGACCTGTAATGCTATTCTTGTTTTCCTTAAAAATAGGAAATATGGAGGGATCATTTGCAAGCATGAAAAGGAAAACCAGTTCAGGTGGGAGTAAGGTCTTCAAGGAAAGTGTACCCAAACCAGTCAAACCAATGGTATGAATTAAACAGAATGTTTTGGTAAACTAATTTCAACCATAATTAATGTTCCATGACTTCTGATGTTGCTTTACCTGTACCAAACATACTTTTTTTTCTGTTTTTGGAATAAGAAAATAGCATTCTTTGTTTATCAAACCCATAAAAAATGACCTTTTTAAACCATAAAATCTAATTGACCCTAAAAACTTTCATTCCGTTTTTTTATTTTAATATTTTATTCCACCTCAGTTACTTCTATAGTTGTATGTCATACTTCTGTGTATATGAGGAGAGCTGTAGCTTCTTTCAGGTCAGCCTTAAGATGTCATGGCACAGAAGTAGTCAGAAGGCAACATTTTTTATAAAGGAACGAATTTGGAGTGCCTTGCTGGCTCAGTTGGTAGAGCATGCGGCTCTTGATCATGGGGTTGTGAGTACAAGCCCTACACTGGGCATAGGACTTACTTCTCCCCCACCCCAACCCCCATAAAAGAAAGAAAAATGAATTCAGGGTAATAGTAATTAGCATGATTGATTTTCCTTTAAAAATGTTTTCCAAATGATAAATGTGTATTTTTAACAACCATCAGTAGGGAAGAGTTCATAGTGGAAAATCTATAATCCTTTTCCTACCTGTAGTACTAATCCATTGAGACCATAGCTTTTAAATGTTTCTGGTGGGTTTTTTAAATCTGTATTTTTAAGTTTACTTAAGGAACCTCTACCCCCAAAGTGGGGCTCGAACTCAGGACTCCAAGATCAAGAGTTGCATGCTCTTCCAGCTAAGCCAGCATTAGAAGCCACTAAATGCTTCCGGTTTTTGTTTTTATTTTACCTAAGCAATGTACTCCCCTCTCTGTAAGTAACTCTAGGCTTTGTTGTTAACACTAAGTTAATTATATTTCTGTGCCATCAATTATACCTACTATCTCTTGACCTCCCTATTTTTGTCCCTAACCTTTACCTTCATTTAGTACAGATGGTCCCTGACTTAGAATGGTTTGATTTACTTTTTTTTTTTTTTTTTAACTTTATGATGGTGTGCAAAAGCAATATGCATTCATTAGAAGCTATACTTTGGATTTTGGTCTTTTCCTGGGTTAGTAGTATGCAGTATGATATTCTCTTACGATGCTGGGCAGTAGAAGTGATCTGCAGATGTCAGCCACATGATTATGAGGGTAAATAATGATACACTTAGAACCTTTCTGCACACATGTAGCCATCCTGTTTTTTTACAGTTAGTGCAGTATTCAATAAATTACATGAAGTATTCACTTCATTCTAAAATTGACTTTGTGTTAAATTATTTGGCCCCACTGTAGGCCAATGTAAGCGTTTTGAGAATGTTTAAAATAGGCTAAGCTGTAATGTTAGGTATATTAAGTGCATTTTCAATTTATGATATTTTCAGCTTACTATTGTTTTAATGGTACATAACTCCATTGTAAATTGAGGAAGATCTGTAATGGAATTTAGGTTGAGGGAGGACTGTTGCATACATGAAAGCATTGAGAAAGTAGGGTGACTTTGGGGGCAGGATATGTATAGGTAAGGGGCACCTACTCGAATAGAAATTGCTTTGGAACTGATGTAGAGTTAAAGAAAAAGTAAACTGAAAACAAGGAAGTTATATCTAGATTGAGGTAATAATTAGAAGGTGAAGATAGAAGGAAAAGATTATGAAAGGAAGGAAAGGCAAAATGATGAAAAGGCACAAAGATCAAGGTTTTAAACCTGAGAAGGGCAGGGTAGGAAGGGAAAAGAGTGCTGTGTGGGAGGGAAGACATCCATGTAGGGACTGCAACCAAAAACCTTATCCCTAAATGGTAATCCTTTTAATGTGCCCACGTTGCCCTTCCAACCTTCTATCACCAACTCTCAGCTTAATTCAGTAGATTAATACTTTGTTCACTGGGCCTTTGAGGAGCTGCTTCTTTCTCCAGACATAACTCCTTATACTCTTTATTACTTTCCATGGGTCTTATTTAGATTTTTTACATCACCCAGCAGTTCTTTTTCCTAATACCTCTTTGCATTAAACGGTTTATGCTTTTTTTTTTTTTTCTCTTCTGCCTATTTCACTTTCTGTCATACTTAACAAATGCTGCTTCCTGAATAGTTTGCTTCCTTGACCTTTTCTTTAGTCTTTAACTCTGACAGATTAGGTCTGGCTTACATCATTAATATGAAAATTGGTCTGAAAATTCTGCAGCCTTTCGAATTAGAGATAACAAAAAAACCGAGCACTTTACTTGTCCAGAGGTAACATGATGACTGGCATTGTCAGACTGAGAATATGGGTTTTCTAGCCAAAATCTTTCTTGTTTTATTTTAAAAGCATTTTGTGTGTGTATGATAAAAATATGCTCATTCAGGAAACTTAGACTTAAATTAAGTCCTAATCCTATTTCCTAGAATTTACTTAATATTCTGGAGTATTCTTTAATGTACTGTTTTTATACAACTAAGCCAATACTTGTCAATATTCAGCTTTTTAAAACATAATCACAGCTCTTTAAAATTTTTTTATGTAAATATTTTAAATGGCTATAGGTAAGCCATTGAGTAGGGTTATCATATTTTACATACCAGTTACCCTACTAGAGGTGTAGATTGTTTTGGATTTTTCTCTGTTACACATTATGCTGCATGGGCTTCTGATTAAAAACATGATGGGTACCGCAAATGCTTTAATACTAGCTTCCTCCTAAAACTGGACTGAAATGACATGTTTTTAAAAGTAGTAATCTATAGAGATGAAGCATGGAAAAGAAAACAATGCCAGAATACTTTTGGAAGATGGAAAGCAGACAGGAGTAGAAACTGATTTAGTAGTAGAGCACATGTTAGTTCAAACCTAATTGTCTACAGGAGTGTTTATTTTAAAAGCAAGATGATTTGTTCCTTAAGACTCAGAGACCTAGAGCTAGGAGAAAACAGACCTTGGAGAATGTGGGTATGAAATGTTGGGCTGGGAGTGGGGATTGGTTGACAATGTATTTCCTTCTACCCAGTAAGGTAAGTAGCTAGGTTACTACTCTATCCTTACCATCGAAGTAGAAGTACTCTTGAGAATTTAAAACAAGTCTTCAGATTGAGATACTGTTATAGATTGGAAATGGAGATCAATTAAAATTCTGTATACTTGGATGGTAGATTCCTGGTTTCTAGAATGCTGACAGTTAAGTCTCAGGGAAAAGGAGACAGGATCCTTTTCTGTAGAAATTCCATCATCCCAGAGAAAAGACCTTCAAAGAGATTCAGACATTTGGAGATTTTCCAATGAGAAAGCAAAGTTCCCTACCCAGTGAACCTCAAAGTATGAACAAACTCAAGAATTACCAGATTAAAAAAAAATTTTTTTTAACATTTATTTTTGAGAGAAAGAAGGAGACACAGAATCTGAAGCATGCTCCATGCTCCAGTATGTCAGCACAGAGCCTGACATGGGACTGGAACTCATGAACCGTGAGATCATGACCTGAGCCGAAGTCCGATGCTTAACTGACCGAGCCACCCCTCAAGAATCACCAGGTTTTTGAAGATTGCTCCACCAGTAATGACCAAGACCAAAACAGGATCAATACAGGGAGAAGAAAATCTGAAAATATAACTGTCTTCAAAGATAAGATATTGCATCCATGAGAAAAGTACAGAATGCTTTATATAAAGTAGATTTTGTAAATTATAGTTCACGTAAAATTTAGTTAAAACATTTGAAGTTTAAGGAGTACAATAAAAAATTTAAAATACAGAATGTTTGAAATTACAAGACCACTCCAGAAGGTTCAACATCTGGTTAATGGGACTTCTTAAAATGGAATGAGGCAAAGTATTAAACAAATAATCCAGGGAGGTGCTCCTGGGTGGCTCAGTGGTTCTATGTCTGACTTCAGCTCAGGTCATGAACTCACCGTTTGAGCTCTACGCTGGGCTCTGCACTGACAGTGTGGAACCTGTTGGGATTCTCTCTCTCTCTCTCTCTCTCTCTCTCTCTCTCTCTCTCTCTCTGCCATTTAAGGACACTCCTCTCTACTTTGAAAAAGCCTACTGCACACCCCACACAATGAATGAAAAAACACCCACAGCGGGACATATTTTGTTTCAGAACATTAGGAAAATGAGACAGCCCAAAAAATGGAATTGGGTATAAGAATTTCATCGTTTCTTAACGATACAGGAAGCTAGGACAATGAAGCAGTGACTTAGAAGTTTTGAGTCAAAATTATTATTTTTTAACACTTATTTTGAGAGTGAAGAGGGTAAGGGTAGAGAAGATAATCACAAGCAGGCTCTGTGCTGTCAGTGCAGAGCAGGACTTTGGGCTCAAATTCAAACCATGAGATCATGACCTGAGCTGAAATCAAGATGCCCAACTGAGCTACCAAGGCACCCGAGTCAAAATTATTTCTAAGTATTCCCAGCTGAGGTGTCTGTAGACTAAAGATACTTTCATATATTCAAGGTCTCAAAACATTTTCGTCTTTCATTATCTTTTTCCTGGGAAGCACCTAAATGATACACTCGCCAGAATGAAGGAGTAAGCCATACAAAAGAAAGACAGCTACAACATAGGAGCTGGTTATGTCTGGAATGAGTGAAGAGAAATCCAGAATGTCAGCTCTGCAGCAAGCCTAAGCAGCCATTCCAATACATAGAGGACCAGAAGGATGAAATAGTCTGGAGAAGATCAACAAAATGAAAGGAGCTGATATATTATCTAATATATTTTTACCATGTATAAAATTACATTGCAATTAACTGGAATGCAAGGAAAAAATTGACAATATTGGGTACATAGAAAAGTAATCAAAAAGGGGCGCCTGGGTGGCGCAGTCGGTTAAGCGTCCGACTTCAGCCAGGTCACGATCTCGCGGTCCGTGAGTTCGAGCCCCACGTCGGGCTCTGGGCTGATGGCTCAGAGCCTGGAGGCTGTTTCCCATTCTGTGTCTCCCTCTCTCTCTGCCCGTCCCCCGTTCATGCTCTGTCTCTCTCTATCCCAAAAATAAATAAACGTTGAAAAAAAAAAAAAAAGAAAAGTAATCAAAAAGAAAAAAATGTAAAAAAGGTATGGTCTTTTGGCAATCAATAACCATATAGTCCTGATGTAAACTATTATATCAGAGTTGTCAAATACTAAGACATGAAGAAAGGAAATGGTCTGTCTTTATGTTTTAAATCAGTGAATACAAATGTATAAGTTTTCATACTATTTTGAAAATGTCTTTATAGAATGCAATGAGATATGTGTGTCAAGATATGCCGTGTGCTTTTAACAGACTTGCTGAGATGTCATCACATACCATATTATTCACCTATTTAAAATGTACAGTTCAGTGGTTTTTAGCATATTCAGAGTCAGGCATCTGTTAGCTCGATTTTAGTCCATTTTCATTATCCCAAAACAAAACTCTGCAGCCTTTTACTAGTCATGTGTTTTTTAACAGTCTTTCAGGGGGCACCTGGATGGCTCAGTTTGTTGGACGTCTGACTGTTGATTTCCGTTCCGGTCATGATCCCATGGTTCAAGGGTTCGAGCCCTGCATCAGGCTCTGCACTGACAGTGTGCAGCCTGCTTGGGGTTCTCTCTCTCCCTCTCTGCCCCTACCCCGTGCTCTCTTTTTCTCAAAAGTAAATGAATAAACTTTAAAAAGGAATCTTTTAGGAGCTGCTGGGTGGCATAGTTGGTTAAGCGTCGGACTCTTGATCTCATCTCAGATCTTGATCTCAGGGTCGTAAGTTCACGCGTCACTTTGGGCTCCGCACTGGGAGTGAAGCCTACCTTAAAAATCTTTTAGTAATAGTTCACTTAAAATCTATACTTACTACTTTGATAAAAAATGTATCAAACTACTCTTTTTTTTCCTTAATTAAGGACAATCTACAGAGGTTTGCTTTATTGCTAAAATACTTTCCTGTGATGTACTAATATATAGTAACACTAACATATGTGAAAGTGTCACCCCACTCTTGCTGAAATTTATGAATTTGTTTAAAAATACTTAATGTGAACATGCAAGAAATGTGGGTTTTTAAGATGTGATGGGGGCGGGCACTGGGGGGTGCTCATTTGGTTAGGTGTCTGACTTTGGCTCAGGTCATGATCTTGCAGTTTGTGAGTTCAAGCCCCGTGCTGGGCTCTCTGCTGACAGCTCAGAGCCTGGAGTCTGCGTCAGATTCTGTGTCTTCATCTCTCTCTGCCCGTCACCTGCCTGTGTTCTTGTTCTCTTTGTCTCTCAAAAATAAACATTAAAAATTTTTTTTAATAAATGAAAATTTAAAAAAAGATACACTGTGATTGGGAACCTTTCAAGGGCTGATTTGTATTGGTATGCCTCTCTGTTCAGGTCTCTTGTTCACTTGAATTTTGCAGTCTTAATTATTTCTTAAATTAGAATACTTCTTAAGATGTACTTTTTAAAAATTCTTTTCATTTTACAATTGAAGAAACAGGATGGGCAACAGACCAGGACTCAATGAATAGTAACCTAACTGAACCAGATTTCAAACTTAGACATTTCTCACATCCCTACCTATGTTCTTATTTTACCATCCTATTAAGAAACATCTTAGTTATTTTCAAAACTACATTGAACATCTGATTTCCCTTTAGCATTTCAGTGCTGACTTCTGATTAAAACTAAAATGGATTGGCACATTTATCCCTCATTTCTCCTAAAGACCACATATAAAGGAATACAAGATAATTATACATATAAGCTGACAGCAATGAAGAAAAATAGGATAGACTCAATAATGAATAAAAATCCTGCAAAGTAGGAACCAAATGGGTATGCACTAGAGCTATATAAGGAAAAAGCTACAGCTTAGGTAAAATACAGAGAGCTTTGAACTGTGGAGAAGGATGGGCCTTGAAGGAACTAGGTGTTGTGTGAAGATATAAGTTGGATAAGGGGCTAAAAATGGGAATTAAGTGAAAATGAGGTTATATAACTTTCATTTGGTGGGGGGAGAGCAAGAGACAGCATGAACTTAAGGATCTTAAGGCACCCCTAAGATTTTAAGTAATCTCCACACCCAGCGTGGGGCTCGAACTCACAACCCTGAGGTGAGAGTCGCATGCTCTTCTGAGGGCCAGGCACCCCTCCCTCCAGGATTATTTTAAGAAGAAGCCTGGCATTCAATAAACTATAGTCACGGTACTCTCAATCATCTTTCAGTGTCTATTAATCATATTCAGGAAACTAAGATAAAATTTGAGAAAAGCCTTCAACATGAAAGAGAAGCCAATGTGAAAAGAAAAAAAAAAAATAGCCTGGAGGAAATAACTTAGAAGTTAAAACAGAAATTAAGGTATTGATGTTGAAGAATTCATTGCACCCACCCAAAACGAACAGGATGCTATGAAAAAGAAACTTGGGGTGCCTGGGTGGCTCAGTTGGTTAAATGTCCAATTCTTGATTTAGGCTCAGGTCATGATCTCATGTTTGGTGGGATCAAGCCCTGTGTATAGCTCTGCACGGAGAGTGCAGAGCCTGCTTGGGATTCTCCCCTCTCTCTCTCTCAAATAGATGTTGAAAACAAAACAAAGAGCTCTTAGAAATTTTAGTGATTACAGAGGTGCTTGGGTAGCTCAGTCAGTTAAGCCTCCAACTCTTGATTTGGGCTCAGGCCTCCTCTCACAGTTATGAGATGGAGCCCCATGCCTGGTTCTGTGCTGGGCATGCAGTTTGCTTCCCTCTGCCCCTCCCCTGCTTGTGCTCTCAAAAAAATTTTTTTTCAATGATTACAAAGTTAAAAAAATTTTTTTTGATTTTTTTTTTTTTTTTTTTTTTTTTTGAGAGAGGCATGAGTAGGGGAGGGGCAGAGAGAGGGAGACAGAATCTGAAGCAGGCTCCAGGCTGCCAGCTGTCAGCACAAAGCTCAACACTGGACTCAAACTCAGGGATTATGACCTGAGCCAAAGTCAGACACTTAACCGACTGAGCCACCCAGGTGCCCCAATTTTCTCTTGGTTTTAAGGGGCCCCAAAAGCATTCCTTTTAATGTTAAGACCACTACCATCTGGCACCCACTTTATCACAACAAACTGCTTAAGAAACCAGTCCCAAGGAGGAAGCTGTAATCTTAACTGATTACTCAAACTTCTAAGACTCTTCAAGGCCTAATCCTTTCATGGTGTGTGTGTGTCTGTGTCTGTGTTTGAGAGAGAACATGCACCTGAACAACAGAGAGAGGTGAGAGCGAGAGAGAGAAAAAGAATGAATCTTGACTCAACATGGAACCCCATGCAAAGCTCGATCACACAACCCTGGGATCATGACCTGAGCCAAAATCAAGACGTAGAAGCTCAGCCAACTGAACCACTCAGGAACCCTGCCTCAATCATACTTTCGATCTTGGTCTACTTTATTCACCCAATTCAAGACTCAGGGTTATTTGATAACACCTAAACTTTTAACCCTGTAAAGCTATTGCATGATCTAACCCAGTCTAACTAAGTGGCCCTCTCTTCACCTTCTTCCACCATGCCCTAATTCTTAGAATTGTCAGGAACAAAATTGAATCTTTATTACTTCTGAGGCCACTGTTTCCCCCAGAGTCTCCTCAATTGGTGTTTATATTTTTTTGTTTTATCCTGTCATCTTTGAATAGAGACAGTTATACTTATCTTCCAACTTGTATTCTGTTTATGATCGCCTAATTGTTCTCAGTGTAATGTTGAATGACTGTTGAGAGAAGAAATTAATTTAATGTAATTTTTAAATTTTGAACTAGCCTCATATTCTTGGAATGAACTCCACTTGGTCATGATATATTATCCTTGTTATATGATGTTGGGTTCAAGTTACTAATATATTTTTTTAATGTCTATTTATTTTTGAAAGAGCATGAGCAGAGGAGGGGGAGAGAGAGGAGGGGACAGGGGATCCAAAGTGGGCTCTGCACTGACAACAGCGAGTCTGGTGTGGGGCTTGAACTCATGACCTGAGCCAAAGTTGGATGCTCAACCGACTGAGCCACCCAGGTTCCCACAAGTTACTAATATATTTTGTTGAGAGTTTTTGCATCTGTGTTCATGAGGGATATTGCTCTGTAGTTTTCTTGTAATGTCTTTGGTTTGGCTAGTAATAGTCTCATAAGATGAATTGAGAAACTTTCCCTCCTGTTTCATTTCTTGAAGACATTTTGTAATACTCATATTATTTCTTTAAATGTTTCATATAATTTGCCTGTGAAACCATCTGGACCTGGGGTTTTCTTTTTTGAAAGATTTTGGGTACAAATTCAGTGTTTTTAATAGATATAGAACTATTCAGATTGTCTCTTTCATTTTGAGTAGATTTTGGGCTTTTGAAGGAAGTGGTCCATTTCATCCAGAATGTTAAATCTATGGGTATAGATATTTCTTTATTTTTATTTTAATTTTATTTTTTTAATTTACATCCAAATTAATTAGCATATAGTGCAACGATTTCAGGAGTAGATTCCTTAATGCCTCTTACCCATTTAGCCCATCCCCCCTCCAACAGCCCCTCCAGTAACCCTCTGTTCTCCATATTTAAGAGTCTCTTATGTTTTGACCCCCTGCCTGTTTTTAGATTATTTTTGCTTCCCTTCCCTTATGTTCATCTGTTCTGTGTCTTAAAGTCCTCATATGAGTGAAGTCATATGATATTTGTCTTTCTCTAATTTCACTTAGTGTAACACCCTCCAGTTCCATCCATGTAGTTGCAAATGGCAAGATTTCATTCTTTTTGATTGCTGGGTAATACTCCATTGTATATATATCCCACATCTTCTTCATCCATCGATGGACATCTGGGCTCTTTACATACTTTGGCTATTGTTGATAGTGCTGCTATAAACATTGGGGTGCATGTGTCCCTTCAAAACAGCATACCTGTATCCGTTGGATAAATACCTACTAGTGCAATTGCTGGGTTGTAGGGAAGTTCTGTTTTTATGAGGAAACTCCATACTGTTTTCCTGAGTGGCCTCACCAGCTTGCATTCCCATATGGGTATAGATGTTTCTGTAGTATTCCTTTATTGTTCTTTTAATGTCTGTGGGATATCTAGTGATAGCTCCTGTTTCATTCCTGATATTGGTAATTTATATCTTCTCCATTTTTTTGTTACTCATTCTGACTAGAGATTTATCAATCATTGCTTTATGAAAAAATCAGCTTTTGGTTCCATTTATTTTTTTTACTATTTTTTTTTAACTTTCATTAATTTCCCTTTAATATTTATTGTTTACTTCTGTTTGCTTTGGGTTTAATTTTTGCTCATTTTTCTTAGGGTGGAGACTTCAGGTGCTGATTTTAGATCTTTTTTTCTCATGTAAACATTTAATGCTAAAAATTTTTCTCTAAGCACTGCTTTAGATTTATCTCACACAAATCTTACTATGTTGTATTTAATTTTCTTTCAGACTAAATTGTTTTTTAATTCTTTTGAGACTTCCTCTTTGATCTAAGGACTAGTTTATTGTTTAATACCAGATATTTAGAGATTTTCTAAATATTTCTAATAATTGATTTATAATTTAGTTCTCTTATAGTCTGATAACATGTTTTTCAGATTTTTGTTACTTAAATTTGTTAAGATTTGCCATATGGCCCAGAATATCGTCCATATTGGTAAGTGTTCCATGTGTACTTGGAAAGAATATGTAATCTGACATTTTTGGGTGGAATATTCTGAATGTCAGGTAGGTCAGGTTGGTTGATGGTATTTCTCAGGTCATCTCTATCCGTACTGATTTCCTGCGTACTTATCAATGACTGAGAGCAGAATGTTGACCCCTCCAATTATATTTATGGTTTTATTTTTTTATATGCTTTTTTTCATCTTTTTGCCTTGTGTATATTGAAGTTCAGTTAATTTAGGTGCCCTGTGTTGGAGAATTGACATCTATCATTTTCTAATGTCCCTCTTTTTCTCTGATAGTATTCCTAGTTCTGAAGTCTATTTATGTGAAATTAACTATATACTCCACCTTTCTTCTGGGTAGTGTTTGCATGATATATTTCTCTTTATCCTTTTACTTTTAACATATCTGTATCTTTATTTTTAAAGTAGATTTCTTGTAATTATCATATATACAATTGGATCTTGCTTTTTAATCCAGTCTAACAATCTTTTTATTTATTTTTTTTTTAAATTTTAAGGTTTATTGATTTTTCAGAGACAGAGATAGCATGAGTCAGGAAGGGGCAGAGAGAGAGGGAGACACAGAATCCAAAGCAGGCTTCAGGCTGTGAACTATCAGCACAGAGCCTGACACGGGGCTCGAACTCACATGACTGTGAGATTATGACCTGAGCTGAAATCAGATGCTTAAACCGGCTGAGCCACCCAGGCACTCATATTTTTTTTTTTTAAGATTTTTTTAAAAGTAATCTCTACACCTAGGGTGGGGCTTGAACTTACAACTCTGAGATCAAGAGTTGCATACTTCACTGACTGCACCAGCTAGGCACCCCCCACCCTTTTTAAAGATTTTACTTACAATCTCTTTTAATTTGTGTGTTTACACCATTTACATCTAAAGTGATGATTGGGGCGCCTGGGTGGCTCAGCCGGTTGAGCGTCCAGCTTCAGCTCAGGTCATGATCTCCTGGTTCACAGGTTCAAGCCCTGAGTCAGGCTCTATGCTGACAGCTCGGAGCCTGGAGCCTGCTTCATGGATTCTGTGTCTCCTTCTCTCTCTGACCCTCCCCCGCTCACACTCTGTCTCTCTCTCAAAAATATACATTTAAAAAAAGATAAGTGATCATTGATATGGTTAATTTAAAATTCTCAGTAGCTTTTTTAAATTTCACAGCCCAGATTCCTGAAGTTTAGACATGTATACTCCTTGTTATTCACTCTTCTTTACCCAACCTAGATTCTATGAACCATTATAATTATTCCTTGTCCCTTGCTTCCTGATCTTCTTTGCAAAGTCTCATGTGTCTGCCTACTCAATTGCTATACCTACATAGCAGAATTTACCCGGAGAAAAACACACAGAGTTATGCTGAATGTTCTCCCTGCGAGCTGATAACCACTATTTTCAAGTGTGCTTTTAGCACTTAGCTTCAATGTTATATCTCCCTAATCATTAGTTTTCCATTCTCTGATGTGACTGTTGTACAACTTACTTGCTTCAAATCTCCAACAGCTACTTCTAATTTCTCACAGCTAATGAACTAATTTATTTTTTTAACTTTTTTTTGAGCACAAGTGGGGGAGGTGCAGAGAGAGAGGGGGACAGAGGATCCAAAACAGGCTCTGTGCTGACAGCAGCAAGTGCAATGCAGGGCTTGAACTCACAAACCATTAGATCATGACCTGAGCCCAAGTCTGATGCTCAACCAACTGAGCCACCCAGGCACCCCTGAACTAATTTCTTATATTATTGAGAGATACAAGCAAGGAGCACTGCATCTTTTCATTATCAAGTGTAGTGGTCTACTGGCATCTATTAGATACTATCTTCTGTCTTATCTGTTTTCAGATTTTCCTCCCATCTTTTTCTCTTACATTATTTCTCCCTTTTTACTTCAACCTGGAAACTTGTAATATCTCCATCTTAAAGAGAAAAAGGAAACCTTTATAGGCTCCATACCCTGTCCAGTCCAGGATTTGAACTCATGCAACCGTCTCCATGCTTTTAACCCCTGTGCAGAACATTTCAAACTTAGGTTTAAAAAACCAGAATCTTTGCACTCTCTTCACCTCCACCCAAAACTGCTGCTTCCTCTATCTTTCCTTAGGTATTTGAAAGGTATCATTATTTACCCTGTTGCTCAAGCCAACCACCCCCCCAAATCATCCTTCACTTCTATCTCTGCCTAATGGCCCATATTCATTAGCAGCTCTTATTAGCTCAACCTTTAAGTATGCAGTTGACCTTTGAACAGCACAGCTTCTAACTGTGGGTCCACTCTGGATTTTTTTTTTTTCCAGTTAATACAGTACAGGTACTGTAAATGTATTTTATGATTTTCTTAACGTCCTTTTCTCTAGCTTAATTATAAGAATATAGTTTATAATACATATAACATACAAAATATTTGTTAATCAACTGTTTATGTCATCTGTGAGGCTTCTGGTTAGTAGTGGGCTACTAGAAATTAAGTCAAAAGTTATATGTGAATTTTCAACTACCCATAGGTTTGGTGCCTCCAACCCCCACAGTGTTCAAAGACAACTGTTCTGTCCTGATTTCTACCTACTGCTGTTGCTACCTGCCTAAGCAAGCCACTTTCACATTTGCTTTGACTATTAGACATCCTCCATCCTTCACTCTTGAGTTTCTATTGTCCGTCTGCCATGTGGCAGCCAGAATGTTATCTTTTTAAAGTGATACTTTCAGCTCAAAATGAATTTTAACTAAATTTAGAATAAAATTTGTTTTCTTACCATGGCCACTACACTTTGTTACCTTACTGCCTGCTCTGCTTCTGACTATTCCTCCAGGTTTATCCCATCTCTCCCTTGCTCACCCTCTTCTAGACATACTAGCCTCATAATATTTGTCAAGAACTTCATGCTTCATTCATGCTTTGCTTCTTGCAAGCTCTGGCCCTTGGAAAACCCTGTTCTGTCTGCCTGGAATAGTCTTCCCCCCAGATCTTCACATATGTTGCTCAATCATTTCATTCATGTTGAAGTTCAAACGTCAGGCCTTTCCTGACCATTCTAACGAAAACAACATCTGCTTCCATTCCCCTGTCCCTTTACTTGTTAATTTTTTAGTAGTATTTACTATTAACCTTTTTATTTATTTGTGTGTTTGTTTGCTTTAAAGTTTATTTATTTTGAGAGAGAGAGAGGGAAGGTGAGCATGGGGGAGGGGCAGAGAGAGAAGGAGAGAGAATCCCAAGCGGTCTCCTTACTATCAGTACAGAGCCCGACATGGACTTGAACTCATAAACTGTGAGATTATGACCTGAACCAAAATTAAGAGCCAGATGCTTAACTGACTGAGCCACCCTGGCACATCTAACCTTTTAATTTTGTCCAACATGAGGATTGAGATTTGTTTTATTTACTACTTTATCTCCAATGCCTAGAACGTTGCCTGGAACATAGAAAAATATGTAGGTCAGTCACCAGTAAATATTTGTCGAGTAAATGAATAGTAAATAAAGTAGAATATGTCTCAATGAGGGTAAAAAAAAGGCAGAAAGTAGAAGCAAGAATATGAGGCATGTACTGGATCAACCCAGAAGTTCAGCAGCTAATCCCAGAAAGAAAACAAACTATCAATGGAGAATAGAAAAAATGTGGGATTATATTACCAAATAAATAGTACAAGAACATCTCAGGGCTGTGTCCTGATTTCAGTTTCCAGATTGAAAGATTTACCAGCTTAGTGCAATCAATGAAAAAAAACCATATATCTTTGTCAAAATTTAGAGCCCTGAGCAGAAACAGTGATCCTAAAATGTCCCTTGAAAGAGCAAGCAAGAATCAATAGCATCAGATTTCTTAAAAACTCACTGTATTCTAGAAGACAGTATAACAGTTTTTAAACACTGATAAAATTATTTTCCATGTAAGTTTTTTTAACTTTTTATTTTAAAATTATTTTTATTATTATTATTTTTTATGTTAGAGTGCAAGCAGGGAAGAAGGACAGAGGGAAAGAGAGAGAGAATCCCACAATCGGCATGGAGACTGATGCAAGGCTCAGTCCCACAACCCTGGGATCATGACATGAGCTGAAATCAAGAGCTGGTTGCTTAACTGAGTCACCCAGGTACCACCCCTCCATCTAAATTTTCATTCATCAGTCATTTCTTGGGATGGAATAAAACCTTTTGTTTTTAACATACAAAGATTCAAAAATATTACTTGTACACACCATTGTAAGAAGTTGTTGATATTCTGCTGTAGGAAAATGGAGTATATCAAGAAATAAAGATACACAGAGTCAAAGAAATAGGACCTAATCCAGAAAAGCAATAAAGGAAGAACCCATGGTTCTTCTAATAAAGCCCCAAGCTTTATTAGAGCAGGATAGGTGGCTTTGGGTGAGAGGACTCTTAGAAAGACAACTTGATAAAATACTTGATATAGACACAGATTGCCTTATTTCATAACCTCATTTATTACCATGTAAGTCAGGCCCTTGCAGTTGTACACTTCATGTCCTATGTGGATGAAGCAACTGGAAATGCATAAGAGAAAGACCATTGTAGGTACTTTAGGACAAGACCCTATAGTAATAGGAATAGTTAACTTTGTTCTTCCTCTCTTCCTCCCTCCCTTCCTTTCCCTCTCTCCCTTTCTCCCTCTTCCCCTTTCTATTTCTCTCTCTCCCCCTTTCTTCCTTCCTCCCTCCCTCCTTCCATCCCTTCCTCCCTCCCTCCCTCCCTCCCTCCCTTCCTTCCTTCCTTCCTTCCTTCCTTCCTTCCTTCCTTCCTTCCTTCCTTCCTATGTATACAAAGTGCCCATAATTGTTCTGAGTACTTTTTACATGTATTAACTCATTTAATTTGATCTTACAACAATCCTGTAGATCCTGTCCTCATTTTACAGGTAAAGAAATTGACAGATTAAATAATTTTCTCAAAGTTAACAGCTAGAAAGTGCCATATTCAGAGTGTGAACTTCAGTACGGCTGTAGAGCTGATACTCTTAACTAATATTCTGTAGGTCCACTTAAAGGAAGAAATATAATTAAAATACACAACTTAGCTCTTTATGAGCCAAACACTTTCAAGGCAATAAATACTTGATAATCAATTTAACGAAATGTAGTGATAAATCTATATTGCAAGTTGGGGGGAGTTCTAAGAATGCCACATTTTTATTTATCTTTTAGAGCAGATGGTAAATATATCCTGAATTTATAAAGTAAGAAATACTATTCAAAGCATATTATTTAAAAATATGGCTACTCCGAAGAAACGGTTTATATTACAAGATATTTTATTTCCTAAATGTTTCTCTAAGTACACATTGTGCTTCCTGCCTCTATGTATCTAAAATTACTGTTTCTTCTTTTGCATATGATTCTCTTCCATTTCTATGCATTGAAATCTTATCCTTCAAGTCTACCCCCAAATGTTGCCACCTCCAAGAACCTTCCCAAATCTCTCAGAAGAACCCTTCCTTCCTTCCTTCCTTCCTTCCTTCCTTCCTCCCTCCCTCCCTCCCTCCCTCCCTCCCTCCCTCCCTCCCTTGTCTCCTTCCTTCCCTCCTCTTCCTTCCTCCCTTCCTTCCTTCCTCCCTTCCTTCCTTCCATGTGAGTGGGGGATGGGCAGAGAGAGGAAGAGAGAATCTTTTTTTTTTTTAATTAACTTTTTAAAAATTTAAATCCAAGTTAGTTAACATATAATATTTCAGGAATAGAATTTAGTGATTAATCACTTAGATATAACACCCAGTGCTCATCCCAACAAGTGTCTTCCTTAATGCCCCTCACAACTTTTAGCCCTTCCCCTGATGCAACACCCCTCCAGCAGCCCTCAGTTCTCTGTATTTAAGAGTCTTTTAGGATTTTCTCCCTCTCTGTTTTTATATTATTTTTGCTTTCCTTCCTTTATGTTCATCTGTTTTGTATCTTAAATCCCACAAATGAGTGAAATCATATGGTACTTGTCTTTCTCTGACTTATTTGGCTTTGCATAAATACACTCTTGTTCCATCCAGTTGTTGCAGATGGCAAGATTTTGTTCTTTTTGATCACTGAGTAATATTCCATTGAATATATATACTGCATCTTTATCCATTCATCAGTTGATGGACATTTGGGCTCCTTACATACTTTGGCTGTTGTTGATATTGCTGCTATAAACGTTGGGATGCATGTGCCCCTTTGAATCAGCACTCGTGTGTCCTTTGGATAAATACCTAGTACTGCTGTTGCTGGGTTGTAGGGTAGTTCTATTTTTAATTTTTTGAGGAACCTCCATAATGTTTCCCAGAGTGGCTGTACCCCTGTGCATCCCACCAGCAGTTCAAAAGAGGTCCTCTTTCTCCGCATCCTCACCAACATCTGTTGTTGCCTGATTTGTTAATTTTAGCCATTCTGACTGGTGTGAGATGGTATCTTATTGTGGTTTTTATTTGTATTTTCCTGATGATGAGTGATGTTGAGCATTTTTTCATGTGTTGGTTGGCCATTTGGATGTCGTCTTTGAAGAAGTGTCTATTCATGTCTTTTGCCCATTTCTTCACTGAATTATTTGTTCTTTGGGTGTAGAGTTTAATAAGTTCTTTATGGATTTTGGATACTAACCCTTTATCTGATATGTCGTTTGCAAATATCTTCTCCCATTCCTGTCAGTTGCCTTTTAATTTTGCTGATTGTTTACTTTGCTATCCAGAAGATTTTTATCTTGATGAGGTCCCAATAGTTCATTTTTGCTTTTGTTTCCCTTGCCTTCACAGATGTGTTAAGTAAGAAGTTGCTGCAGCCAAGGTCAAAGAGGTTTTTGCCTGCTTTCTCATCTAGGATTTTTCTGGCTTCCTGTCTTACATTTAAGTCTTTCATCCATTTTGAGTTTATTTTTGTGTATGGTGTAAGAAAGTGGTCCAGGTTCATTCTCCTGCATGTCACCATCCAGTTTTCCCAACACCGTTTGCTGAAGAGACTGTCTTTTTTTCTATTGGATTTCTGCTTTGTCAAAAATTAGTTGGCCATACATTTGTGGGACAATTTCTGGGTTCTCTATTCTGTTCCATTGACCTGAATGTCTGTTTTTGTGCCAGTACCATACTGTCTTGATGATTACAGCTTTGTAATATAGCTTGAAGTCCAGAATTGTGATGCCTCCAGCTTTGGTTTTCTTTTTCAGAATTGCTTTGGCTATTCAGGGTCTTTTCTGGCTCCATACACATTTAGGATTGTTTGTTCTAGCCCTGTGAAGAATGCTTATTTTGATAGGGATTATGAGAGAGAGAGAGAATCCTAACCAGGCTCCACACCCAGCCCTGAGCCCAACTCAGGTCTCCATCTCATGACTGTGAGATCATGAGCTGAGCCTAAATCAAGAGTCAGACACTTAACTTACTGAGCTACCCAGGTGCTCCCCAGAAGAACTTTATAAGTATTTCAGTACATATATCCATTATACTTTATGTTCTTGCTAGTTGTTTACCCTAGTTGGTTGTGAACTCCTTAAACACAATCTTGGTGCTTAATAAATGTCAAATGTGCATTGAAGAAATATCCAAAGGAACAGAGGAAATGGGACTAAAATGGTACTATTAGCAACATTAATGGCATCAGAATGATGGAGCAGATGAGAACTAGTCATTGCATATTGGCAATAGTTTCAGCATTTTGTTAGTTTTCTTCCAGTAATCTGAGCGGTTTTGATCAACTCATGGAATTAGCAATCAGTTTAGAAGTTAGAAAATGGTGGGGTCCCTGGGTGGCTCAGTCAGCTAAGTGTCTGACTCTTGGTTTTGGCTTAGGTCATGATCTCATGGTTCATGAGTTTGAGCCCCACATTGGGCTCTGTGCTGACAGCACGGAGCCTGCTTGGAGTTTCTCCTCCCTCTCTCTTTGCCCCTCCCCAATTTGCTCTCTCAAAAAATTAAAAAAATTATATATATGTAAAAAAAGTTAGAGAATGGTGAGCCAAAATGGAAAAGTTTGGCTGTTAAAAAGGGAACTAAAATAATTACCAATAGAGTCAGGTGAAGGTTTGCTTTCTAAGGTAAGAGAAACTTGTGCATGGGCACATTTTGTGACAAAAGGAGAAAAGCCACTGGGGAGAGAATTGAAAATGCTGGGGAGATGGAAAATAATCTCTTGGTCAGAAAAGTGGGATACAGAACATATATAATCAATAAGTATATAAAGGGGTGCCTAGCTGCCTCAGTTGGTTGCAACTTGATCTTGGGTTTGTGAGTTTGAGCCCACAGTTGGATGTAAAATCTTTTTTTTTTTAAAGAAACCTATAAAAATTGATATAAAATGCAATTTAAACATATTTTTAAAATTTTAATGTATTGTTACTATTTTGAAGGAATTATTGTCTGGAGTTAGATGGCTGCAAATATACACTGTCAGTAGGAGGAGCCATAGAGATCTTTCAGGTAAATCTCATTTTGCTGGTGAGAAATTCAAGCTGAATTGTGATTTGCCTAAGGTCGTCTATACACTGCTAATGAATCTTGTAGCTGGGATTTGAACTATTTCCAAAACTATATTCTCCCCATTTCTCTACCTAGTTTAGAATACATACCGGCTTCCTGATGAAATCCTACTTAACTAAATGTCACTTTTCTGAAACCTTTTAAGTTTCTTTGAACTCCCTCTCAGGCACAGTAAATGTTTTCTAGTCTCTTATATTTTTGTGTAAACTATTCTTATATAGCACAATTAGTACAATTAGTACAATTTGTTGTCATGTCAGTCATTTCCTCTTTAAGGGTTGGAATCCTGTCTTTTTACTTTTTTTTTTTTTTTTTTTTTTTTTTTTTTTAACTTTTATCCCTAGTGCAAAGACTCGCAGAGAACTGGTGCTCAGCAATGTTTTCAGATTGGAATTCTTATTATGAATCATTTTGGTCTGTGGAAATAGTCCCACAGGTGCTCTTTATAAACCATGCCAAAGAGACCCAGGCAGTTTATGCTTATGAACAAAATTTTGAAAACATAAGGCATCTAAATAGCCAAATAGAAATGTGAGGTGTCTCAACTCAAAAGTCCCAAATGACTTGGGTAATTCTAGTGATTGGAATTTGAGGCCTCTGTAAAAGCAGGCTAAGGGCTATTCTAAGAAATGAATTGGAAACAAAAGGAATATGAATTGAAAGCTTTGTTTATAAGGGTTGTATATTGATTATAATTTTTCTTTTAAGGGTCTATTACTACTTTACCTCCTTCACATATTTCTTATCCAGACCTTTTCAGGTATATATAAAAAAAGATTTGAGGCAAGTTGTAAGAGCAAGTAAAATTAATTATAAGTAAATTAATTGTATTAGGTGTAAGAAGAAAGAATAAAGAGTGAAGACCAAAGGACAAGAGGACTATGCAAGCATGAAATTGTTATGCATCCCAAAGTGCTTATGCCCTCTAAAAGGGGCCAAATCAAATACCATTAGTACTGTGTCCTGGCCAAAGTCCAGGATCTCTGGGTGATGTCTGTTCTTCTTACTCTGATCCTGTCTGGATACTATGTAACTTGTGGACTAATTTGAAAACTTAACTGCATAACATACTCTATATAAAATAGTGCAGAAAAGTGGAAAATAGCTTAAAATATATAAATATTTCTTATTTAAACATTTAAATTTTATACAAATTACTGAAATATATAAATGTTATTCAAATCATATAGCAAAATGTAGTTCATTGCTGCTGCTTATATCTGCAACTGGTCATGATGCAGTAGCTGGTAAGTGTCACCATTATGATTTTTCTTTATTACAAATTCACTTTTAATTAGCTAACACCTCAGTAGATTTGGTTTTTAAAAAAATTTTTTTAATGTTTTATTTTTGAGAGAGAGAGACAGAGAGATGGAGTGTGAGTGGGAGAGGGGCAGCGAGAGGGAGACAAAAAATCCAAATCAGGCTCCAGGCTCTGAGCTGTTAGCACAGAACCCGACGCGAGGCTTGAACTCACTGTGAGATCATGACCTCAGCCAAAGTCAATCAACTGAGCCACCCAGGTGCCCTGAGGTTTTGTTTTGTTTTTTGTTTTGTTTTGTTTTGTTTTGTGTTGGAGATTACTAGTTTCCCCAGATTCCCCCACACCCCTTACTGCCACTGTTGTGGAACAGTAGTAATATAGATCATTCACCCCAATCAGTACTGTAACATTTTTCTGTCAGTGACATACCCACTGTATTTAACACCTGGGATGAATCATTTTTGAATACCTTTTATGCTACAAAATTATTTTCAGAAATCATGAAATAAATACAAAAAAACCTGAAAATTTTATTGAACATCATATATATATAATGTTCAATAAAATAAAATTTAATGTTCAATAAAATTTAAAATTATATTTTAATATATATAATACATATAATATATATTTATATATATATAAAACATGCCACCCATGTTTTAAAATTTTGCAGTACAAAAAAGGAAAAGCAGGGGTGCCTGGGTGGATCAGTTGGTTAAGAATCCAATTCTTGGTTTCAGCTCAGGTCATGATCTCATTTTATTTCTCTCAAATAAACAACGACAAAAAAAGAAAAGTAGTAGACTATGGTTTTATTTTTTTAATGTTTATTTTTAATTATTTTTATTTTTGAGAGGAGGGGAGAAGGGCAGAAAGAGAGGGAGGCAGAGGATCTGAAGTGGGCTCTGCACTGACAGCAGTGAGCCCAGTGCTGGGCTCAAACTCACAAATCATGAGATCATGATCTGAGCTGAAGTCAGACACTTAACTGAGCCACCGAGGCATTTTTTTTTTTTTTTTTTTTTCAATTTTAGAGAGAGATGGACGAGCAGGGTATAGAGGCAGAGGAAGAGACACAGAAAATCTTAAGCAGACTCCATGCTAAGCATGGAGCCTAACATAGGGCTCAATCCCACAACCCTGGGATCATGACCTGATCTGAAATCAAGAGTTAGAAAATCAAGTAAGCTACCCAGACACCCATCTCTTGCTGCATTTAAAGTTCTCTCTTTGTTGTTGCCTTTTGTCATTTTAATTCCTATGTATCTTAGTGTGGACCTCCTTGGGTTGATTTTGTTGGGGGGGCTCTCTGTGCCTCCTGGATCTATATTTCTCTTTTCTTCATGATTTGGGAAGTTTTTAGCTTTATTTCTTCAAGTAAATATTCTGCCCGCCTTTTCTCTTCTGGGATTCCTATAGTGTGAGTGTTAATGCTTGATGGTGTTGCTGAGTTCCCTTAGTCCATTTTCATTTTTAAGTACTTTTTTCTTTGTCCTCTTCATCTCAATCACTTTCTGTCCTCCAGGTTGCTGACCTCTTCTTCTGTTTCCTGTAGTCTACTATTTATCCATGCTAGTGTATTTTTGATGATTCTTCCCCCCCCCCATTTTTAAATAAGTTATTTCTGCACCCAACATGGGGCTCAAACTCACAACCCTGAGATCAAGAGTCACATGCTTTACTGACAGCCACTCAGGTGCTCTATAGTGTATTTTTCATTTTAGTTATTCTTCATATTTGATTTTTTTTATGTTTTCTATCTCTTTGCTGATAGTCTCACTGAGGTCCTCCACTAACCCTGCTACTCCCAGGACAATGAGTATCTTTATGACCATTAATTTTTTAAAGTTTAAGGGGCGCCTGGGTGGCTCAGTTGGTTGGGCGTCTGACTTCAGCTCAGGTCATGATCTCGCGGTCAGTGAGTTCGAGCCTCGCGTCGGGCTCTTAGCTGATGGCTCAGAGCCTGGAGCCTGCTTCCGATTCTGTGTCTCCCTCTCTCTCTGCCCCTCCCCTGTTCATGCTCTGTCTCTGTCTAAAAAATAAATAAACGTTAAAAAAAAAAAATTAAAATAAATAAATAAAGTTTTTTTGTTTTGTTTTATTTATTCTTGAGAGAAAGAATGTGAGTCGGAAAGGGTCAGGGAGAGGGGGACAGAGGATCTGAAGTAGACCCTGCACTGACAGCAGTGAGCCTGATGTGGGGCTTGAACACATTAACCATGAGCCATGACCTGAGCTAAAGGTGGTCGCTCAACTGACTGAGCCATCCAGGCGCCCCATTATGACCATTAATTTAAACTCTCTGTTAGGCATGTTACTTATCTCTGTTTCATTGAGCTCTCTTGTGACTTTGTCCTGTACTTTCATTTGGAACATATTCCTTTGTCTTCTCATTTTGTCTAACTCTCTTTGTTTCTATGTGTTAGGAAAGTCAGATACATTTCCTGCTCATGAAAGTAGCGGCCTGGGGCAGCTCTTAATTTTGGCTTAAGTCATGATCTCACAGTTGTGAAATTGAGCCCCACATTGGGCTCCACGCTGGGCATGGAGCCTGCTTAAGATTTTCTTTCTTCCTCTGGCCCTCCCCCACTTGTGCTCTCTTGCTCTCTCAGAAAAAAAAAAAAAAAAGAATAAAAGAAAGAAAGTGGCCTTATGAAGAGGAGGTCCTGTAGTGCCCTGCAGTGCATTTTCCCTTGTTCACCAGAACCCAGCACTTGAAGGGTGTCTCCTATGTATGTTGCATGCACCCTACAATTGTGGCTGAGCCACATTTGCCTCAGTCCAGTTGTCTGCAATGGCTCTTTTTGCCTTTTTGGGCAAGTTTTGGTCCCTCTGTTGTTAGTGGGCTTGAGTTGAGTCAGACCAGGCATTTGCCAAGCTTTGGTAGCACTAAACTACAGGGCTCCCTCCTCTGTTGTCCCCTGAGAAGCTCCAGTTGGTGGGTAAGGCATGCAGTCAGACCAGGTGTTTGCCCCCCAGCCACTGCTACAGCCACAGTCTGACTGGTGTGAGTGGTTATCTTCCCTTCTCCCTGGGGAGGGAGTCACTTTGGAGTGGTCGTGACCACTCTTGAGGCTACTTACACATTGCTAGGCTTGTGGCACCACTTTGGATGGATTCCTGCTAAGGGCATGTTGTGGGGGCAGATTGTTAGGGGAACGTGGGGGCAGGGTGCATGGTGCCTGCAAGGTCCTCATTGGTCTGCTGTGGAAGAGAGCTTGCAGCTGCCTGGGAAAAGTGCCCAGGCTGGGATGGAGGGGACATGTCCACAGGAGAACATAAGGTAGGATGCACTGTTAACAAGCTAGGTGGAGAATGTGCTGTGCTGGTTCCTATAGTGTCCATGTATCTAGGCTGGGAGGTGTGAGAGGGAAATGGCACCTGCCAGCTGTTTTGTTCTTGGAGGAGTCTCCCAAAGATCCCTGCCCCTCTAGCACTTGCTATGAGATTAATAAATAAATCTTCTCATAAACTGCGGGAGTTTTTCAAACTGCAGCTTGTATGCTGTATCTCAGTGAGGGTGTTTGTTATGTTGTCTCTTTAAGGATGGGGACTCAGTTTCCTGTCACCCTCCTGTCTCTCCCAGAGCCAAACCAATGATTTTTTTAATTAAAAAAATTTTTTTTAATGTTTATTTTTGAGAGAGAGAAAGAGCATGAGCAGAGGAGGGGCAGAGTGAGACGGAGACAGAATCTGAAGCAGGCTCCAGGCCCTGAGCTGTCAGCACAGAGCCCAATTTGGGGCTCAAAGTCAGGAGCCATGAGATTGTGACTTGAACAGAAGTCTGATGCTTAACCAACTAAGCGACAAAGGCGCCCCTCCCAGAGCCTAAACCAGTGATTTTAAAATTCTAGGTGTTGGGACACTTGGTCCTGACTCTTGATTTCAGCTCAGGTCATGATGTCACTTCTCGTGAGATCGTGCCCCACATGGGGCTCTGTGCTGATGGTGGGGAGCCTGTTTGGGATTCTTTCTCTCCTCTCTCTCTCTGTCTCTCTCTCTCTCAAATAAATAAACTTAAAAAAAAAAATAAAATTCCAGGTGTTAAGCCCTACTGCTTGTAAGCACTCATGCAGTTAGGCCCCTAGGGTTTTCGAAGAGGAATGTTACAGGGTTTTGCCTTTACAGTGCTGGTTTCTCATGCCTGGGGGTGGCTGATGTGGGTCTGCTCCTCTCCCCCTCCATCTTCCCAGAGTCCCTCCCTCCCACACATAGTCCTGTGGGCCCATTTGGAAACTGTGTTTCCACCCTTCCTACTCTCTTTGATGTGGCCTCTTTACATTTAGCTGTGCTGAATGTGTTCTGCCCATCTTCACTTCATCTTCTGGGTTATTTACACTGACGTGGGTGTTATCTAGGTGTATCTGCGGAACAAGGTGAGCTGAGGAGCCTCCTACTCTGCCATTTTCTCTGAAGTTCTCTCTCAATTTTTTTTTTAATGTTTATTTCTGAGAGAGAGTGCAAGTGAGGGAGGGGCAGAGAGAGAGAGGGAAACACCGAATTTAAAACAGGCTCCAGGTTCCAAGCTGTCAGCACAGAGCCTGACACAGGGCTTGAATTCAGGAACAGAGTTCATGACCTGAGCTGAAGTCAGACACTTAACCAACTGAGCCACCCAGGTGCCCTTAAATTTCTGTTTTTTGAGCATTAAGCCCTTCAAATTTATTAATGATACTGTCACAATTTTTTATGTTCAAAAAGTGGCTATCCCCAGATTTGTCATTTATTCTCACTAGTTAAGTGAAGAACACTATTTTAATTTCTGAAAAGTATTGCAAAGAGATCAACAAATTGTAGGAAAAGTCTTAAATATAATTTTTTTTAACGTTTATTTATTTTTGAGACAGCACGAACGCGAGAGGGTCAAAGAGAGAGGGATATGCAGAATCTGAAACAGGCTCCAGGCTCTGAGCTGTCTGCACAGTGCCTGACGTGGGGCTCGAACTCACGGACCGCGAGATCATGACCTGAGCTGAAGTCAGACGCTGAACCGACTGAGCCACCCAGGCGCCCTGGAAAGGTCTTAAATAGAAAGTTTAAAGTTAATGTGTGTCAAAATTTCAGAAAGTCCCATGTCACAGTATATTCCAGAAATTGCAATACTGTCAGTGTTTTTGCTTTTCAGGATTGATTCTGGCAATTTCAGTAGAGAAAAATTCAAACACACAAACTCCCCAAATTTTCATAAAGAATGACAAAGCTGAAATAAATGAGGCTTATCAGTTTATCTGATTATTTTGAATCTAGGAGCTTCTGTCTTCTGCCTAGAATGTAAAGAAAGCCTTAAAGAGGGTGTTTACCACCCTAACACAAAAAAGCCAGGGACACCTGGGTGGCTCAGTCAGTTAAGCATCCCAACTCATGATTTCAGCTCAGGTAATGGGCCCAGGGTCATGGAATTGAGCCCTGTGTTGGCCTCTGGGCTGAGTGTGGAGCCTGCTTAAGATTCTCTCCCTCTGCTCTTCTCCGCTGCTTGCAACTCTCTCTCTCTCTAAAATAAAAAAATCTAATAAATTCTTCATATAATAAACATTAAAAAAAAATAAAAAGCTAGATAATCTACAAAGTCATAAATTTTCTTGAACCCATCAGAGAACTGAAGTAACCAAATGGCCTGAAATCTAAACAAAAGTGCCTCAGGCACAAGGGGAGTTTTCATCTACTCAGGTGCTTCTACATGGTCATTCATTAACACTCACAAGGACTACTGGGCACAGGTGGAGCCCAGAGACAAACCTTTCTTGGTAGTGCAGGCCTAGGAAGGTGAGCAGCTATTGCTGTGCAAAAGAAACCAAGCCCTGGACTCTTCTTCTGTAACAAAACTTGTAGCTGCTGGGGAAGGAAAGCAACTGTCTACCTCAGTGTATAGGTGAAGATCAGATAAGGTTGGGGAAAGAAAAAGAAATCCCTGTTCCATGGGGAAGGGGCAGAAAACCATCCTGGAACCAGACTGGTAGAGGCTCCTACTGCGGGGGAGAGGTCACGATCACCAAGGAGGCCATCCCTTAGGGCTTTCTTTTTCTTTTCTTTTCTTTCTTTCTTTTTTAAATGTTTATTTTTTGAGAGAGACAGAGAACAGGACCAGGGGAAGCGGGGAGAGAGAAGGGGAGAGAGGATCCAAAGCAAGCTCCTTGCTGTTAGCAGAGACACCAATGCGGGGTTCGAACTTGCGAACCATGAGATCATGACCTGATCCAAAGGCAGATGCTTAACTGACTGAGCCACCCAGGCACCCCCCTTGGATGGTCTTCTACTAGCAGATCCATTTTCTAGTGAGGCCTCTCTTCCTGGATCTTCTCACTGTGTCCTTCGGTGGCCTTTCCTCCATGTGTGGACAGAGCATGCACAAGTGAGTTCTCTGATACTTCATAAGGACAGAAACTGAGAAGGAACTGACCAGTCATGATGAATGTGTTGGGCTCTGGTTTACACAGTCTTTTGTGTCCTTGGTTAATAAGGTCACCTGTGGCCATGGCCATGATGGAGAAAGTGGTTTCCAGATCTGCCTAGCTGAGAACCAGACTAACTCCAGCAAGTAACCCTGTGATGAGTAGAGCTCACTGATGGGAAGAGTGCTTTGCCTGTAAATTCAATTATTATTAGTTGTGGTGTGTTTTGTTTTTTAATAATGGTGTTTTTGACATGATGTGGATTTTATAGTCTGGTACTTAAGTAGATACTGCATTGTTTTGCATAGTTAAATATTTTTTGGAAGATGTCTCTTTTTTTTTTTTCTTTTAAGTGACCTCTACACCCAATATGGGGCTCAAACTCATGACTCCGAGATCAAGAGTCACATGCTGACTGAGCTAGCCAGATGCCCATGTCTCATTTTTCTTAAACTTTATTGAGGTATAAATTATCTTAAATATATAATTCAGTGGTTTTTAGTAAATTTATTGAGTTGTGCAACCCTCACTATAATCCAGTTTTAGTACATTTCCATCACTCTGATAAAATCCCATGGGCACATTTACAGTTATTTGTTGCTCTAGCTCTTAGCCCTAGCCTCAGGCAACTACTATTCTATTTTCTGTGTCTATAGATTTGTCTTCTCTGGATATTTCATATAAATGGAAGCATATGATATGTAGTTCTTTGTGTCTGGCTTTTTTCACTTAGCATAATGTTTCTGGGCTTCATCTGTGTTGTAGCATGATTAGTATTTTCTTAGAATTCTTAGTAGTCCATTGTATATATACATTTTGTTTATATATTTGATATACATGTATAGATCAAATTTTGTTTATCCATTCACCAGCTGATGGAGTCATGTTTATCTTCATTTATGCATGATATTGTTTGCTGAAGATGTACATGGAGGCAATGGAATCCAATAGGTAGTCTCATCTCAACTTCTCCCCACTGTCTTATATTCATTATCTGTTTCCTTTCTTGCCCATATTTCAGTCACCATCAAGTTTCAGAGCCACTGTCGGCCTCTCAGTAATCTGGTGGAAAAGCCTAAGCCAGAAGCACTGAGGGGCACCTGGCTGGCTCAGGTGGCAGAGCATGCAACTCTTGATCTAGGGGTTGTAAGTTCAAGCCCCACAATGAGCACAGGGTTTACTTTAAAAAACAAGTCACTGAGTTATGTAGTCAGACTGTTTGGGTTTAAACTCCTGATTTCATTTTTTTATACCTTAATTTTTTGTTACTTTTTTAAAAATTTGAGAGTGAGAGAATGCGCACAGGTGAGGGAGGGGCAGAGAGAGGGGGAGAGAGAGAATCCCAGCCAGGCTCTGCACTGTCAGCACGTAGAGCCCTACATGGGGCTTGAACTCACGAAAAATTCAGGAACTGTGAGGTCGTGACCTGGGCCGAAACCGAGTCAGACATTTAACCGACTGAGCCACCGAGGTGCCCAAACTCCTGGTTTTAAACTGCCCCATTCTTGCTGAGGAGACTTGGGCTTATTGTTTAAGTTCTCTGAGCTTCAATGGCATGTGTAAAATAGAGATGAACATAGTAGATGATTTATGGGCTTATAATGAAGATTAAATATACCGGTATATGTACAGTGCTAACCTTTTTTTTTTCTTAAATGTTTATTTTTGAGAGCATAAGCGGGGGAGGGGCAGAGAGTGGGGAACTGAGGATCCCAAGCAGGCTGTGCTCTGACAGCAGCTAGCCTGATGTGGGGCCTGAACTCACTAACCATAAGATTATGACCTGAGCCAAAGTCGGATGGATGCTCAACCAACTGAGCCACCCAGGCACCCTAAGCTTTTTTTTTTTTTTTAGGTTTATTTTTTTTTTGAGGGAGACAGCGGGTGAGGGGCAGAGAGAGAGGGAGAAAGACTCCCAAGCAGGCTCTGCACTGTCAGCGCAGAGCCCGACACAGGGCTTGATCCCATGAACCATGAGATGAAGACCAGAGCTGAAATTAAGAGTCAGATGCTTGGGGCGCCTGGGTGGCTCAGTCGGTTAAGTGTCCGACTTTGGCTCAGGTCATGATCTCGCAGTTTGTGAGTTTGAGCCCCATGTCGGGCATCTGTGCTGATGACTTGGATGCCTTGGCGATGGCTGAGCCTGCTTCAGATTCTGTGACTCCCTCTCTCTCTCTCTGCTCCTTTCCCACTCTCAAAAAAGAAATAAACATAAAAAAAAAAAGTTGGATGCTCAACCAACTGAGCCACCCAGGTGCCCCTACAGTGGCTAAGCTTTGATAAAAGTTATTTTCCTTAGCTTTGAGTGTGGGATAGGGGACTAGATCTTTGGTAGAACAAATTTCTTCTGTGCCTCATTTTCTTTATAGTTAAAACAGAGCCAGGTGAGACTAGGCAATCAAGGACCAGCAGTCTCTGATCTGATGGTTAGGGTAGGAAGTGCTTAGTGGCCATTTTCAAGAAACCTAACTTATCCTTGCCTCAGGAAGGAAAGAAAATGAGGAAAATGAGAAGCATTTCAGTGGTGCTTTCCTAACTAGGAAAACATTCTGGTTTCCTCTACACAACCAGTTCCAACACAAAAGAAGGCATGTGTGCCAGGCTGAGATCCTACAGTACAAGTCCCCTTCATAGCCTCTAGAGTTCCTTGACTGGGCTTCCCTTGGAGCACTTGCCCTTCTGAGTATCTAGGAGAGGTGGTAATACTTCTGAGGAACCCCATTCTCCAGCAGAGCCAGGTTTGCCTTCCTTACCTCTGCATTTTTTTTTAAGTAGGCTTCATGCTCAGCACAGAGCCCAGGAGACCAACACAGGGTTTGAACTCACGACACTGAGATCAAGACCTGAGCTGAGATCGAGTCAGATGCTTGATCAACTGAGCCACCCAGGTGTCCCTGCATTATTTTTTTTTTCTTAAAATTTATTTATGAGAGTGTGTGCATGTGTACAAGCTGGGGAGGGCCAGAGAGAGGGAGAGAGAATCCCAAGCAGGCTTTGTGTTGTCAGTGCAGAGCCAATGCAGGGCTCGAACTCAAGAACCATGAGATCATGCTGAGCCAAAATCAAGAGTCTTAATGCTTGGGGCACCTGGGTGGCTCAGTCCGTTAAGTGTCAGACTTTGGCTCAGGTCATGATCTCACGGTTCGTAAGTTTGAGTCCCATGTCAGGTTCTGTGCTGACAGATCAGAGCTTGAAGCCTGCTTCAGATCATGTCTTCCTCTCTCTCTGCCTCCCCCCACTTATGCTCTATCTCTCTCTCTCTCTCTTAAAAATAAACATTAAAAAAAAAATATTTAAAGAGTCTGATGCTTAATGGACTGAGCCACCCTGGCCCCCCACCCCCTGCATTACTTTAAGGCACATTTCCATCACCACTTTGTTGCTACCTTGTTGCTCTTGTGAGGTACTCAACCCAAGCCTTGTAGGGTTCCTGCCTGAATTTACAGAGCATGTTTTCTTTGCCTGTCAGCAATCCATGCTCTCATGATTCAGCTTTCCTAAGGGGCAAAGATTCTAGTTGCAATGGCAGCCATTTCTGAGCCTCTTTGCTCAACTATTATTGCTGAAAAATATTAATCATAAGCAGGGATATTAAAATGGAAGTGAACTCAGGCAGAAATCCTTCTAATCTCTTCCTTCCCACATTCAGAACCCTATTCTCCTCAAAGCCAAATGGCCGTAAAGGCCATGTTTACACAATGGCTTTCTTCCTGTCTCCACTCATTGTTATGGATATTTGCAATTCCTTCATCCTCCCATTGGACTGTAATATTTAGGTAGTTGTCACTCTCAAAACAAAATGCCAAAATTATCAGTAAGATAGAAATGCATCAGTGAAGATCAGGTTTTTGGACAACAAACACTTTGTTAAAGCCATTTATGTTGTCATTGTCACGAAAAGGTGCAATCAGCAAGAGAGTAGAGATGATGTAATATTTGGTTTATAAAATCTTTGTTAAAAAGTTTTCCTCTGGGGGCACCTGGGTGGCTCAGTCAGTTGAACATCCGACTTCAGCTCAGGTCATGATCTCGTAGTTCGTGAGTTCGAGCCCCGTGTCGGGCTCTGTGCTGACAGCTCAGAGCCTGGAGCCTGCTTCAGATTCTGTGTCTCCCTCTTTCTCTGCCCCTCCCCCACCCACACTCTGTCTCTCTCTCCTTCAAAAATAAATAAACATTAAAATTAAAAAAAAAAGTTTTCCTCTGACTCAGCCTTGGAGACTGGGACCTGCTTGACTACTAGGGCATGGTGGATGCCTTGTGATCAGTACAAGATTCTAGTTGTATTTTTGGAGACAGAGAAAGCAATGGGATCTGCCTAGTTTTGATCCCAGTGAGCTATGGTTTCTAAAAAGGCCCTGCTGTTCATAATTATGATTCCATGGGCAGACCAAGCTGCCAATGCCAGATGGTCAATAAATGCAAACCCTTACTTCCCTCCTGGACCTATTCTACATGTGACATTTAAAATGGGGCGTCTTGTGGCACAGTTGGTTAAGCATCTGACTCTTGGTTTGGCTCAGGTCGTGATCTTGTGGGTTCATGAGTTGGAGCTCTGTGTCTGTCTCTATGCTGACAGTGTGGAGCCTGCTTGGATTCTCTCTGCCCCTCCCCCTGCCCTTGTGCTGTCTCTCTCAAAATAAATAAGTAAATTAAAAAAAAATAAACCTGTGTAAAATGGTTACAAGTAAGGTAGTTCTAGGGGTACAGCCTTTTGCCTTTCAGTTTAGTCTGAGGTAGGTTGCAAAAGGGCAGGGTCCTCTTGTGTTTTGAGGCTGAACTTTCTCTTGAAGGGTATACTCCATTGTAAGCCAGGTGAAACCAGATGGCAAAATTGCCAAACCTTTTTGAGGAAAATGGTCACAGGAACTTTTTTGGGATGGGGAGGGGGGGTGTATGGCTACCAGGGTGAGTCTTTTCTAAAAAAGGCTGAGATCAAAACTAAAAGGGGTGCTTCAAGGGGACATGCTTGGGTCTCCACCAGAATTCAGTTCTTGGAAAGAGCTTTGTATACATAGTTTGTGCAAAGAAGGCACAGGAATTGCCAGCACACTCAAATTTGCTTGGGAAGGGAGTGCATTCAGGACAGTGGGTGAGCAAGTTTGGGGACTGGGACCAGGTCTTCCAGAGTTTGCAGATGGAGTAATGATTCACTCATGGCAAATGCTCAAGGTGTGTTTGCACTGCTGAAATAGGCTTCTTTCTGGTCCTTCCCCAGTGGTGGGTTTGTCCTCCCTTAAGATCACATCTGCCCAGGAGGTTCTCAACGTGGAGAGCCACCCCTGCATCAGATCCAGCTCATCCTGAGGCCGAGGTTTGCTTTGCCCACTTTTTTAGGAACCTACGTCTCCTAATACTTCTCAGAATTAAACTTCTATTGAAAAGGTAGAGATTTTCTGCTTCTACAGCATCTATCAGGGCTCTGAAGTCCAGACAATGACCTGAAGCAGTCATATCTGCCTGTGTTGTGCTATTTGCTTTATATTGCTAGTCCTTCTAAGGCCCCCAACTTAGTGTTTTTAATGTCAGTCTCTGGCATTGTGCCTAGTCTGGACAGATTAAACAAATACCTATAATGAGGAAAATCGCTACCACTTATGCTTTAATTTTCTTACTGGCTTCCAGACTTGGACCTTCCTTACTCCTTACATGTATAAATGACCCCACTGATTGTTTTCCAAGCTTCTCCCAGGAGAATGGATACAGTGCTGTTTTCTAAAAGGAATGGCTCTTATTTAGAATGCATGGTCTTTCCTAGGAGTCACTAGAGAACAAAAAGGAGGAAAATGCTGTAAGTTGACAATCAATATTGATAAATGTTATTTGAGAAATACCCCCAAATAGAAATCCCAATCACCAGCCTGGCCCAGATTCCTTAGAAATGAGACCTTGTACACGTTCCTGTTGGCCTTTCAAATAAGACATGAAATAAAGGTTTATTACTGATATGGAAGTAAAAATGTAGAACTCTGGTTTCTAGGCTGAGGAGGTGTGTGATTATGCACACTTGCTTCCGTTGATCTACACTGTTGCTGGTTTATAGCCAACTTTTAACTTCTTGTGAGCAATGCCATCATTATGAGGCAGGCAGCAAAGCCTATTGTCAGGCTGTTAAGAGACTTGTTGGTCTCCAGTAGTTTCTACAGTTTATCCGTATGAATGGTGCAGACAGAAAAGTCTTGACAATGCAAATATCAAAGTGTAGAATGATAATCTCACTGAGAGTAAAATACAGAACCAAGCATTTTATTCCAGATACATTAATGTAATCTGCTTGTTCTCAAGTAGTCCTTAAACTAAATGTGCATGTCCAAAATTTGCAATAGATGTATCATAGTATAAATGGAAGGCCACTTTTAAAAGTTAAAAAGCAACTTCTAAAGTTTCCCAAATGTCTATCAGAATTTATCATCTATTATGTTCTCCCTCAGTCACTGTAGGTCAGATCAGAGTATGTAGCCAGGAGGTTTGATTTGATTTCGTTATGATTACATTCGATTTCTTATAAGGATATGCAGACTCCAGAATCCAAACAGAAAATATGCAAAGATATTTTATCAGCTTGTGACATACCAGGGGGTACATGAATATTCAGGGTTCCACACTACTATATAATGCTGCATTTCTTGGTTTTATTTGAAACAATGCATATTTTTAGCATTTTATGGTAGGATTTTACACTCATCATTTACACAAATTACAAGGTTCTGCTTCAAGTCTTTAAAAAATTTTTTTAAAAATTCAGCCCATGTGCAGCACAAGAATATGCAAAACTACTTTACATTATACACACTTTTTATCAAAGGAGATACAAAATTCTGGCTTGTAGTTTTAGACAAATACAAGAAGCTTCAAACTAGACACAAAGGGTTAACATTAATTCTCAAATATAAGTCTGCACTTTGTGTTGTGTTTCTCTGAGATGTGAATATCAAATTCCTAAGGGATTTAACTCTTTCCTTTTTCAAAGGAAAACTGACAAATGTCCCTTATATGTCCCTCCCCTAGCATCTGAATCTTATCATCCTATTCGCCCTTCCCTTAGTGCCAGACACTTGCTTGCATCACATTATGGAATTGGGGGGGGGGGGGCATTTACATACACCTGTGGACCAGATCCTTTTAGCTAACTCCTCTCCTGCAAAAATCTAAGCAGCCACAAACAGATGCAGATGGTTCTGCTACATTATGTTAAATATGAAGTAACACTAGATAATCTAGTCGGCTGTGATGCTGAGTAATCAAAAGGAGAAAGAAGGTCCCTACCAGTGTGCTTTTTATTGGTGATATGATTGGTGGCCTTAAGAATCAAGTTGTCTGATGCTAAGAGCACTTTAAAATCTTACTAAATATACATGTCCACTGTTTCCTTGAGGGACTTCTCTGATGCTTATGCATAGATATTCAGCATGTTGGAGGCAGTATTTTATACTTTCCTTCTAAAGGGTTATGAAGAGGCAATAAGGAAGAGAGGGCTTTTCCTGCCCTTTTAAAAGATACTGTTTTCTATCACTTGTATCCATTGTTCCCTAACCATCATCCAATACCTAAATGTGTGTACATGCATATTTGAAAGAATGACCCATCTTTCACTGGGTCAATATACAGCCAACTCTTGATTATCTAGGAGATCATAAATGACATTTATTACCAGCAAATCTCACATTTAACATAATCATTCTCTTTTTGACACTGTTGCACATCCCTCAGAGGCTATCAAGACCAAGTTCTAATGCAAATGTCGTTTAATGTCCTCTAACCCTCACTAGGAATGTGCAAAGAAACCAAATGAACACATTCAGTTAGGGCTCTGGGAAAGAGCCTAAAGTACAGAATGGGGGGCAGCTACAACTCTGCGTGTGAGAAAGGACAAATTTCAAGTTCCTCCTGAGTTAGCTCTTGTAGTATACTTGCCTTTGTTATTTTGATTTAAATTATGACTGCAAAATTCAAAACCTGAGGCATAGTCACTTTTATATAGATAATGGAGAGTTGACTGTAACATGTTGTTTCTTTATGACTTTAGCCCTTTCACATAAAAAGAAACTCACAATATGATAAAAAGATTAAAAAAGACTACCGTATGACATCTAGAAGCATTTATTTTATGCAAAAACTTAAATATGATGATGTGTACACAAAGAGTGCACACACTACCTATGCTGAACAATATGCCAAGAAACAATATATTGATGCAACAGTCGTCTTCTAAAATAAACAAAAACTGAGCCCAGACCGGCAGACAAAAGCAAAATACTTATTTCCCAACAGCACAATGCTGAAAATTGATAGCAATCCTGAACACTTCCAACTTTCCTTACAAAGCTGCCAAAGTCCAACTATTTTAAAAAAATTGACTTTTTTTTACATCAATAATAAAAATCTGGTGACAAACATTATAAAACCAAATGCTGGGCAGTCTTTACTCCTTTAAAATTCCAAATATTCCAACATAATCACAGGAGTAAAAACCATTTTAAAGTGATATGCTTTACGAAACAAACAACAATATGTACATTTATTGCAAATTATATTAAACTAAAATGGAGGGGAAATCAAAATATGAAGTGATATGAAATCAATAATAATTTTAATTATTTTCTCACTCTGATAAAAATCAGAAAGCAACATTTATAAAATTGCCACCACATCACTTTTCATAGCAGGGAACTGAAATCTGTACATCTCATTTTTGCAGAAAAGTAGGCAGGCAGAAAGAATTATACATAAAAGTTTCCAAAAGGAAAAACAAATATTTAATCTGATTTCTTTTCTTCTAAAAAATTAATTCAGTAGACTTCTATTTTTTTTCTTGTGTAACACGGGAATTCCTGGCTCTAAAATTGATGAATTTTCAGTGTCAGTGTAAGGACATCCTGTTACTTTCTTTAAAATAAAAACCGCAGCATGGAAATTAATGGTGTATTATGCCTTTAAACTCCAGATATGCAGGAACTGGAACCAAGTGTTAAGCAATTTGCTTAATTATTGACTTCTCCTAAGAAAAGTCTGAGGGGAGGGTAGGATAGAGTTGCTTTTAGCCTCTCTCTCAAGAGTTTCTGCTGTACATTTCCATCAAAGGACTTGTGGTCATGTGAAAAGGAAGTAATAGTTTCAGTTTTCAAGGCAGAAAGTGTGTTCTGAAGTTAACTTCATTTTCTGTTCAGGGACATTTTGAATCCAAGTTTTTGCAGAAGCTGGAGTCTGCTTCTGTTTGGCCTTCATTTTCTCCCTTTGCAAGTGAGTTTTCTTTTTACCTTGGGGATGGGAGTAGAAGAAAGCAAAGTTAGAAAAGATGTAAACTGAAAAATAAGCCAAACCAGAATTATTTCATTTCTATAGTTATTATCTAAAAATCTCAATTTTTTTTCCATGTTTCACTTGAAGCTTGTTTTAAGAAATCTTTCTATAAACTATATAAACACAAAATACCAAGGAAAAAATTTTCACTTTTAGTCATTAGGTGCTGCTACTCAGTGGTGGATTTGTTTACAATAATAAAACAGTAAGAGCTATTAATTTGAAATAACTGCATGGGGCACCTGGGTGGCTCAGTCGGTTAAGGTTAAGCGTCCGACTTTAGTTCAGGTCACCACCTTGTGGTTTGTGAGTTCCAGCCCCGGGCTAGGCTCTGTGCTGACAGTGCGGAGCCTGCTTGGGGTTCTTTGTCTCTTCCCCTCTCTCTGCCCCTCCCCTGCTTGTGCTCGCACTCACTCTCTCTCTCTCTAAAATATTAAAAAAAAGTGAAATAACTAATTTGTTATTAGTATTATTTCAAAGTGGTATTACAGAAGAAAAGTTACTGGACACTATGGCAAAATGAATTTATAAGCAGCGAAGTTCTGACTTTTGAACTGGGTGAACTTACATTTTAGTATAACTAAAAAACAAGGAGAAAGATTTAGCTTAATTCTGTTAAGAGATTAGAGGAGTTGAATCCCCACCACTCCTATTGCCCTAATAAGGAGAGACAATCTGATATCTGGAAGCAAGAGCTTCTCCTCTCACCTAACTCCTTCAGAGGAAAAACCCATCTAATAGGTGAGGTGGGAGGAGCTCAGCGTGCTGGGCTTGTCCTCTCCTAGATTTGTTTTTTGCCTCCAAAAAGAGCCATTCTGGTTGGTTTGTGGTTGTTCAATTTAGAGGCAAGACATTAGTAGCCACCTGGCCTGTGATTTCCATGTTGTAATCAGCCATATTAGGATTAAGACTATTTCTCCTTCTCAATGATTCCAAACTTGGGAGAGAAAGATAAGTGAGTTGTTTACTTATATTCCACTAAATATATGTTTTATAAAGGTAACGCTTAAGTGATTGATTCTTAGAGATTATTTGTTATACAAACTTAATAATGTGATACCAAAGAATCCTCTACAAGCTGCCTGCTGCACCTTCAGGAAGCTTCCGTGTACTAGCTCTGAGTCTTCAGTATCTTCCTGGCTGCTCTCACAAATTTTTACATTTTTTAAAAATTATTTTTATTGGGGGGGGGGGCGGGGAGAGGGGGAGAAAGAGAGAGAGAGAGAGAGAGAGAGAGAGAGAGAAAATGAATGAATCCCACCCTGAACCCCTAAGCCCTGATGTGGGGCTCCATCCCATGACCCTGGGATCATGACCCGAGCTGAAATCAAGAGTCAGACACTTAACTGATGACTCAGCCTCCCAGGTGCTCCAATATACAAGTATTTTAAAGCACTCTCTTATACAAGTTTTGTATGTATACGTAATGCCTTAGAACTAAGACTTAATTTTACCTTAGAAGTACAATATAGCATGGTAGTTACAAACTCTGGAGTGACACTGGGTTTAATCCTGGCTCCATTATTTATATAAACAAAGACACAAAAGCTACATGGAGCCTCTATGTCCGGGTTTCCTCTCCTTGTAACCTAGGAATGATGATAGTACTTACCACATAGAGGTGTTCTAAAGATTTAAAAGGTTAACAAAGAGCTTAGAAATGAGCCTGGCTCATAATCAGTACTATTTAGTGTTATCTATCATTATTCCTATAGCAATTTTTTTATTGTAAAATTTTTATGACGTAACACTTGCCATTTTTACCATCTTTAGGTACACAGTTCAATGGCATTAAGTGTATTCACACTGCTGTACGATCACAGCCTTTCATTTCTAGAATGTTTTCATCTTCCCCAAATGAAACTCTGTACACTGAACACTAATGCCTACTTACTCCCTCTTCCTCCTCCCTGGCAACCACCACTCTTTTTGTCTCTATGGATGTGATGGTTCTAGATACCTCATATAAATGGAATCGTACAGTATTTGTCCTTTGGGGTCTGGCTTATTTCACTTAGCATAATGTCCTCAAAGTTCACCCACATTGTAGCACGTGTTGGAATTTCATTGTTTTATGTAGTAAACTAAAAAAAAAAAAAAACAAAACAAAACTCTCATACTTTTTACTGTGTCAGTCAACAGACCGAATGTGAAAGTTTTCTGTTCTCTTCTGGAGTTGACAAGCTAAGGAAATCAACTCTTTGAGGGCAAGAACCTATCCATATTGGATACATTTGTATTGCCAACACCCAGCATGATGCTTATCACTTTTAAGTATTTGTTAAAAGAACAAATGAGAAGTATCAGGAGCAATACTGATGGGCCTATAAGGGATTCAATTCTGTGCAAGAGGGCATCATGAACACTTTAGTTTCTGGAGTAAGTTCGGTTTCACTGAAGAGTACATCAGGATTCCAAGCTTAAGTCGTAATGCCAGAATATAAGGACAGAGTTGTGTATTAGGTTTAGGAAAAGATAAAAGGAAGCTTGGGAGAATGTTTCAGAATGCACTTCGATATTTTGCTAAGTTAGTGTGAACAGTTCAATCAGAAGCGTCTGAAATATGTGTGCAAAATACTTGATCTATTGTACTGAATTAACATAACAGTACAATGTTATCATGAACATCTAATTTAACCATCTAACTTCACTGAGAATACAGAATCATCACAGAACTCTGTGTTTTGGCTAACACATGCCCCCTGTGACCTACTAACCAGCATACTTGAGATTTCTAAGGTGCTTTATCACTCAAGACATTTTTAGTTTTTGAATAAGGCTCAATACTATTTTTAAATCAAGACCAGTCTCTGGCAAATAAGCCATTTTTGTTGGTTTGTTTAATGATGTTGGGGCACACATGGTGCAGCAAACGTGTAGCAATGGGTTTTATAATGCCCTAATCAGAGACAAGGTCTGGATGCTACTGACAGTGTTTTCAGGGACTAAATACGTACCTGGATGTTTTGGTTAGAAGGCAAAAGGATAGTTAATGACCGGTAAGTCAGGTGGCTCAAGTGGCCTGTGTGTGATGATCACACACAGTGTAATGGATGTAATGTAATGATGTGATGATCACATCACAGTGTAATGGAACAGCTAGAACAGAATTTCAGAAACCCTTCAGACAACTCTCGGCAATCTTGAGGGAAACTGTTCAACTTTTATATGATTGAAAAGTATAGTAAGGGACAGAGAAACTAGAATTAAATAATTAAAAATGGTTACAACAATTACTGAGCATTTACTCACTATGAAAGGCACTTTGCTAAGTACTTTATGCTTATTAATCTATTTAATTTTTAGGACAGTCCTTTGAAGAACGTATTATATTATACTGTCTTACTGATGACAAAGAGGAGGCTGAGGTTATAAACCTGTTCTAGGTCAAAGGTGCAGATCTGAGGAGAAAAATGCTAAATTTGCCCCCAGTATCTTTCATTACTGTATTTATTAGTCCATAAAACTAAAAAGGAGTAGGAGAAACACTCATTACTTAGATCAGGTTTGGGCCTGGATCTGCTACTATGAGATGCTATCTAGAGGCAGATAACATATAGGAAAATTTAACAGCTCCAAACTTCAAATTTCATGAATGGTAACTTAAAAAATGTTCTTGTAAACACACATGCTGCAGGCAATATGGTACTTTATGAAAATACTGATGCAGGATGGTAGGGTATCCTGAGATGATCAAAACGGTTTCTTTCCTAGAAGGAATTAAGAAGCTTACAGTCTAATTCAAGGGGAGCTGAGTTAGGTACCAGTATACAAGGAAAAAAGAAGGGGGGTAGGGCTAAGTTCTAACAGGACACCAAATATGAAAGGAGCCAACTTTTGGAACTCCAGCTGAAACACCACCATTACAGGGGAGAAAAGCTGAAGTCCCAGCCCAAGAATGAGCAAAGATGAACAGCTGTTTCAGTGAGAGTGAGGTTGTTTCAGTGGAAAGTGAAGGAAAAGGTAAGTTGTTGACTTCTATTAAAATTAATTGTAACAAGAGGAATTAAAGAGCAGGAAATACCTGTTTGTGTGTCATGACTTCTGTCTTCTCCATTCTGAGACTTTTTTACCCAAAAGGCAGCCCTTTATATTAAGTAAAGCCCATGTAGTTATGTGAAGGATACCAAGCAAAACTTAATATTGTCCTTGCTAACAAGATAAAACATGATATCCTAATTAAAAATTAATCAAAGGAGGTGTACCTGGTTGGCTTAGTCCGTTAAGCATCCAATTCTTGATTTTGGCTCAGGTCACGATCTCTTGGTGATAAGACTGAGCCCTGCATCTGGCTGGGTATGGAGCCTACTTGGGATTCTCCCTCTTTCCCTCTCTCTCTGCCAATCCTCCCACCCCTGCCCACACACTCTCTCTCTCAAAATAAATAAACATTAAAAAAAAAAAAGCGCTGGTGTGTCTGACTCTTGATTTCAGTCCAGGCCACGATCTCATGGTTTTGTGGGTTCAAGCCCAGCCTCGGGCTCTGTGCTAGCAGCAGAGAGCCTGCTTGAGAGTCTCTGTCTCTCTCTCCACCCCTCCCCCACTCACACTGTTTCTCTCTCAAAATAAATAAACTTATAAAAAAAAAAAACAAAGCATCAACTTCGGCTCAGGTCATCTCACGGTTCGTAGGTTCAAGCGCCACATCGAGCTCTCTGCTGTCAGTGTGCAGCCTGCTTTGGATCTTCTGTCTCCCACCCCCTCTTCCTCCCCCCTACGCACATGCTCTCTCTCTCTCAAAAATAAAATAAACATTAAAAAAAAAAATAAATAAAAATAATTTTTTTTTTAACGTTTATTTTTGAGACAGAGATAGAGCGCCAGCAGGAGAGGGGCAGAGAGAGAGGGAGACACAGAATCTGAAACAGGCTCCAGGCTCTGAGCTGTCAGCATAGAGCCCGACGCGGGGCTCAAACTCACGGACCGCAAGATCATGACCTGAGCCGAAGTTGGCCGCCCAACCGACCGAGCCACCCAGGCGCCCCAAAAATAATTTTAAAAAATTAACCAAAGGGAAAAAGGAGATCTCTCTTCAAATTGGTATCCTGGAGGTTATGAGGTAAAAGCAAATGCCATTATAACCTACTCAGGAAAACCAAGGGCAGTTTTCATTCCCAAGTGCCTAGGTGTTTGGGGGTGATTGGCACATACTAAGAATAAAATAAAATGTCTAAACTCAAAGTTCAGAAAGAATGGTGTACATTACCTTTGTAAGTCAATTTGTCTCTCTGCTGGTGTTGCCTTTTTGGCTATGTCTTGCAGTTTGGGTGCTTTGGCATTACCTGCTTCCAGACCCCCAGGGCTTTCCTGACTGACTGCAGCTCTCTTTCTTCCTTTGCCAAGAGGTTTATTTATATCATCATTTTTGGTTGCATTGCCCTGAGATTCAGACTTCGGTCGACGTCCTCTCCTGGGTTTTGAAGGGGCAGGTGGTCCTGATTCATCTACTTTCTCATCTGTTTTTTGTTGAATATTCTCTGCACCAGCTGCGGTTACTGTTCTTTTTTTTCCTCGGTCACTGCTGATGTTGCCCTGGGTAGTCTGATCAGAATTAATTTCCTAAAAAAGCACAAAACAATTCTATAAACACAAGTTCCTTAAATATCAATGATCTATACTAGAAAGAAGTATTTTGAAAATATTCAAAAGGAGCTGGAATTCCATGGCTTTTTTTTTAAGTAAGTTCCATACCCAGTGTGAAGCCCAATGTGGGGCCCAAACTCACCACCCTGAGATCAAGACCTGAGCTGAGATCAAGAGTTGGACACTTCATCAACTGAGCCACTCTTAATTCCAAGGCTTCTAATCCATTGCTTATATCCCTTGAGGAATGTAAACTCCTTGAGGGCAGGGCCTGAGAGCAGTGCCCACCATGGTACTTGGCACATATACTGTACACAATAAATGCTTATTAAATAATATACACAGATGGTATATATAAAGTGGAGAAAATCTACTTGGTTTTGCTATCACCCTCATTCTAAAGGAAAAGGTCTTCTTAAAAAATTTTTTCCTTTTTAACATGGGGGGGGGGGGCGAGAGAGAGAGTGCGCGCGCGCACTTGGAAACATGAGTCGGGTAGGGGTAGAGAGAGTGTGAGACACAGAACCTGAAGCAGGGTCCAGGCTCTGAGCTGTCAGCATATAGCCCAATGCAGGGTCCGAACTCACGGACCAGGAGATCATGACCTGAGCTGAAGTCGGATACTTAACTAAGCCACCCAGGTGCCCCAAAAAGGTCTTTTTAACTTGGTATGTTTTTTTTTTTTAAGTTTGTTTGTTTATTTATTTGAGTGGGGGAGAGGGGGAGAGGGGGGAGAAAAAGAATCCCAAGCTGGCTCCATGCTCTCAGCATGGAGCTGGGTGTGGGGCTCCAACCCATGAACCCTGAGACTTGAGCTGACTGAGCCACTCAGGCGCCCCTCCCCCTTTTAATGTTATTTTTGAGAGGGGGAGAGAGGGGGGGAAAGGGGGAGAGGGGAAGGGAGGGAGAGAGAGAGAGAGAGACAGAGAGAATATGAGTGGAGGAAGGGGCACAGAAAGAGGAAGACAGAGGATTCAAAGCGGGCTCTGCATGGAGAGTAGAGAGCCCAAGGCAGAGCCTGAACTCAAAAACTGCTAGTCATGACCTGAGCCCTAGTCAGCCACTTAACTGACTGAGCCACCCAGGTACCCCAATCAATGGTATATTCTAAATTTATCACTTTTTAAAAAGGAGAGCATGTTTTCATAATTGAATGTTATTTTCTTTTTTTAAAAATTTTTTTTAATGTTTATTTATTTCTGAGACAGAGACAGAGTGGGGTAGGGGCAGAGAGAGAGGGGGACACAGAATCTGAAGCAGGCTCCGGGCTCTGAGCTATCAGCACAGAGCCCGACGCGGGGCTCGAACTCACAGACGGAGATCAGGACCTAAGCCGAAGCCGGACGCTCAACCAACTGAGCCACCCAGGTGCCCCGAATATGCTATTTTCTTTATGATGCATGAAATTTCTGTAGTTCTGTGCCATGAAGTTCTTCAATTTCTCACTCCACTTACACATTCTAATTTTTGTCATTTTTGCTGCAATCCTTAACCTACTTTTTTCTGAAAAAAAAAATTTTTTTTGTTTACCAAATATATATATTAAATCCTCTAAAATGTTAAAGTAATAAAATCCCATTTTAAAATGTATTTTATTTTTTATTTTTGAAAGAGAGAGTGGGAGTGAGGGAGAGGCAGAGAGAAAGGGGCAGAGGATTTGAAGCAAGATGTGTGCTGAGAGCAGAGGGCCTGATGCAGGACTCAAACTCACAAACCATGAGATCACAACCTGAGACAAAGTCAGACACTTAACCAACTGGGCCACCCAAGCATCCCACCCCAGGAATATTTTAAAACAGTATCAAAGCAGGATATTCATCAAGTGAAAAGTGAAGGATTGTACACAGAGAAAAGAGGGAAAGAGCTTGGAAGATATAAGGAACTTAGGCCATAAGGAGTGATGGGAGAGTGGTATGGGACAAGGTAGGAGAAGCAAGCATGGACCAGATCATGAATGCCTTACAGGACAGGTTAAGAAATTTGATTTCATTCTAAGTGCTAATGAAAGTCACTGAAGGACTTTCAAGACAGGACAAACATAATTCAAATTACATTTTAAAAAGATCAAATTGGCTGCTATATGGTGACTGGACTGGAAGAGAGCAAGAATACTAACAAGGTTAAAACTACTACAGCATGAGAAGTTGAGTTGGGTCAACACCCTGCTGGGTAGCAATGTCAAGTGTTCCACTTTTTCAAGGAAGCAATATGGAAATATCTAATCTATAATACACTTTACTCTTTGACTCAGCAATCCCACTGCTAGGAATTAAGCCCATAGAAATAAAACTATCAGTATATATTTAATGCACATTTACTATTTAAGGCAACACTGTAGTGGCAAAAAAAGGGGAAAGATTTAATGTATATACACACACATGAAAATGATAAGACAAGAAAAAAATTAACAAAGATTAGGCTTTTTATTTATTTATTTTTTCAACGTTTTTTATTTATTTTTGGGACAGAGAGAGACAGAGCATGAACGGGGGAGGGGCAGAGAGAGAGGGAGACACAGAATCGGAAACAGGCTCCAGGCTCCGAGCCATCAACCCAGAGCCCGACGCGGGGCTCGAACTCACCGAGCCAAAGTCGGACACCCAACTGACTAAGCCACCCAGGCGCCCCAGATTAGGCTTTTTAAAAGGAAACAAATACTGCATTAAAAATCATGTACGCGACTTGGGGCACCTGGTGGTTCATTTGGTTAAGAGACTGGTTCTTGATTTTGGCTCAGGTCATGATATCACGGTCTGAGTCTGAATGCCACACTGGGCTCTGTGCTGCTGGTGCACAGCCTGCTTGGGATTCTCTATCTCCCCCTCTCTCTGCCATCCTGTACCCTCTTTCATAACTACATGACTCTCTACATCACTGTATTTACATATTTATGAACATTATGTGCATATGTCTAAATAACTCATATAAAAGGCAAATGAAAGAGGAAATCCATTGGTCAGCCATAGGTATACAGAAAATGAAGACTCCTAAAGAGGAATACCGGCAGCATCGCCTGCCTGAATCCATGGGATGAGTCTTGCTTCTTTTAACTACCTCCCTTACTCATCTTTCATATTATAATTTGATTTGCCTCTCAGAGTAAATAACAGGAGAAAATGTCCTGATTTGTTGACATGCATAGTTTGCTGGATAATTTTTATATACATAATAAATTGGTTTATGCATTAATTTCTTTGAAAAATTGGGTTAGCAAGAAACACTCTCTTAGATCTTTATCTTCTTTTAGTATACCAACAAGATAGTTTTTTGAGACTACAAGACTTTTGACTCAGACCCCCTGGAAAGAAATAACATCAACTTATGGGAGATCTGACTGGTAGGTGATTAAGTTTTGTCAAAATACAAGCCCTGTGTGTTCAAGGTGACAGCAAGTTTGTTAAAACATTCTTTGGAAGCGTGAAAAAGTTAAAATAAGGGTTTGGAACAATATAGCCTCATAGATTAATTAGAAAGTAACATTTTGGCTTCTCAAAAATTAGAATTTAAATGTTGTTTACTGTTTCTATTTTTAAAAAATGTTTATTAAAATTTTTTTTTAAGATTTATTTTGAGAGATAGAAAGAGAGAGACAGAGACAGAGAGAGAGAGAGAAGGGGCAGAGAAAGGGAGAGAGACAATCCCAAGCAGGCTCTGCACTGCCAGTGTGGAGCCTGATGTGCGGCTTGAACTCATGAACTGTGAGATCATGAACTGAGCTGAAATCAAGAGTTGGATGCTTAACTGACAGGCCACCGAGGCGCCCCTAAATGTTCATTTATTTTTGAGAGCACACATGCTCATGCAAGTGGGAGAGGGGCAGAGGATCTGAAGCGGGCTCTGTGGTGACAAGAGAGAGCTTGACGCGAGCTTGAACCCGTGAACCATGAGATCATGACCTGAGCGGAAGTTGGACATTTAACCAACTGAGCCACCCAGGCAACCCTATCTTTTTCCATTATAAAGTATAATCGACATATAACATCAATTTGTATCTTACACAGAATCTGATGTTGGGGCGCCTGGGTGATTCATTGCTTAAGTGTTCAACTTCAGCTCAGGTCATGATTTCACAGTTCGTGAGTTCGAGCTCTGTGTCGGGTTCTGCGCTGGCATCTCAGAGCCTGCTTCAGATTCTGTCTCCCTCCCTCTCTCTCTCTGCCCCTTCCCCACTTGTGCCCTCTCTCCTTCTCTCAAAAATAAATAAATAAACAAAAATAAATATTTATTCCTATACCACCTCTTAATACACATGGTAAGTATATTTAAATGGATGTCTGTGGCAATAATGCACTTTTGCATGTAAGTCTCAAGACTGTTTAATTCTAACAAGAACCCCACAATACTTAAGTCTGTTGGCTTCTGAATTCCAAGAGTTCTGACAGTGAGAGGCTCCCTGTTATCTGAATCTACTGAAAAACTGAAGTTCTGATAATAAATAGGAAGAGGTTGAATAGTGACTGATCTAAAAATGCATCCTCATCTATTCAGCTTGAGTGGGATAGTTCAGTTATTGTGGAATAACTGTATAGCCCTGTATTTTATGTACCTGAGAGGGATTCCTAAAACATTTGAAGAATACTCTGTGTGTGTGTGTGTGTATGGTGGGCAATAAAAAGTAAATGTGTCAAGAATATGATTCTGTGGGAAAAGAAACAATAGTATTTCCATGCCATTCCTACTGAGGTAAGTTATCAATTTCATTCTACAGTTTAAATGGAAGCCCAGAGAAGTCAAGCAATCTGCCTAAGTAAACACACAGCTAGTGAGTGGCAGAGCCAGGTCTGATTTTCCTACCAATGTTTCTCTCCTGCTACAACTGTTAAGAAAATTAGGTGCCCTGGGGTGCCTGGGTGGCTCAGTCGGTTGAGCGTCCGACTTCAGCCCAGGGCATGATCTCACAGTCTGTGAGTTCGAGCCCCGCGTTGGACTCTGTGCTGATGGCTCAGAGCCTGGAGCCTGCTTCCAATTCTGTGTCTCCCTCTCTCTCTGCCCCTTCCCTGCACATGCTCTGTTTTTCTCTGTCTCCAAAATAAATAAAAACATTAAGAAAAAAAAAAAAAGAAAATTAGGTGCCCTAATTATAAGGTCAACAATGAAGAATGCAGCTGTTAATAATGTACACACTCATCACAGGAGCCAACAAACTCTTGAAAGTAAGATCTCAAAAACTCTCAATTCCTAGTCTTTCAAGTTTTGAGAGCAGAAGTATGGGAGAAGGATACTGTTATGGGTGACCACATAAACTCCTGAAATGAGCGGATATAGGAAGACTCATTTTCTGGAGAGTGAAGCACAATAAATATAGCCAAGAGGTGGTATATAAAATGTAGAATATGTAGTATATATTAACTTGTCCAGTGTAGTTTCTTAACCTCTACCATGAAACTGTAATAAGAATCTCTGGGAGAAATCCACTTGTTAAATTTTAAAATTTACCTTATTCTTTACCGGATCAATATTCTTTACAGGAGTGACAGAAATAATTCTCACAGGGTTCTCTTCATTTTCACTAACTCCAGTTTCTACTGCCTCTGAACTCTGTTCCCTGTTGAAGAAAAATAAACCAAAGCTTCTTTATTTCACCACTTGGACAGAAGGTTTACCCTCCCACTACAGCAATAAGGAAACAGAAGCTCAGTCAAGTGAAGCAACATTAGCAAAATTCAAATCTTCTGTGGTTACAGACTATTGGTCTATTATACGGTGTTATTGGTGCCATTTAACCTTACTAATGAAAGACACAAATGGCTGCCTAAAACCACCCGAAAGAAAGATTAGTTATCAAGAAATGAAATAACAAAACTATTCTAAGACTTTCTCTCGTGTGTGGGAAACCCTAAAACAAAACAAAAATACAGTGATAGATGAGTGTATAGTATAGTTGTTTCCAGTCTTTTTTTTTTTTTTTTTTTTTCTTTTTAAGGTTTTATTTTTAAGTAATCTCTACACCCACTGTGGAGCTGAAACTTACAAACCCGAAATCAAGGGTCAGTCAGGTGCCCCTCTGGTCTGTGTTCTTAATGCTCTGCAAGGGAAGGAGGCTGGAAGAACAGGCCAGAGGGGAGGTATCTGGAGACCCACCATTTCTGTAAACCACAGATGTTCCATGTTAATTTACTTTATATTTTGGGGTTCTACTGCTAAAAATGTGTTTAAAACAATACCAACTGAGTTTATACTTAAAATTTCAGGAGTAAGAATCAAATCTTTAAAAGCTTCAATTTCTAGTGTTTTTAAGAGTAGAGTCTGGTGGAAATTCTTATGTAGTAGCTAACATGGTAAAAATGTGACATGTTAAAATAAGCATGGAATATTCTTAGTCCTTAGAAATGTCATAACAATGTTATCTTAACCCATGCTATATTAATTTGAATTAAAAATTAAAAAGCATAAAAATTCAATTTATTTAACAGTTTTCCTGTTAAATATTTATTCATAGTTAATATGAATAATATGTTATTCATAGTTTCCCTGTGTTTTCTTATATAAACATTTCCATATACATTAGTAATAATATATTATTAGAAATTCTTACATTTGTTCCATTTAACTTTTTTACACTTAGAATGTTATATGGTTTCACAAGGTAATAATACACTGAATTTCCATCATTAATTATACTGAAACTCAGTGCCATTATTTTATTTATTTATTTTTTCAACATTTATTTATTTTTGGGACAGAGAGAGACAGAGCATGAACGGGGGAGGGGCAGAGAGAGAGGGAGACACAGAATCGGAAACAGGCTCCAGCCTCTGAGCCATCAGCACAGAGCCTGACACGGGGCTCGAACTCACGGACTGCGAGATCGTGACCTGGCTGAAGTCGGATGCTTAACCGACTGCGCCTCCCAGGTGCCCCATCAGTGCCATTATTTTATACCCAAATGTTTCTTAAAGTCCATTTTTGTGATATAGTGCTTTAGGTAAAAATTAAAAGATCAACCAAGTATCAGAGCCTGGAGCCTGCTTCGGATTCTGTGTCTTCCTCTCTCTCTGCCCCTCCCCCACTCGTGCTCTGTCTCTCAAAAAATACATAAACGTTAAAAAAAAAACTTTTAAAAGATGAACCAATTAGTGAGTGATACTAACACAAACAACTGGAGAAAAAAACTTGCCTTGATCGGCTTCCGGTTGAAGGGTTCAGCTCTGAATTTACATTAATGTTGCTTCCAGTCTCAGCTCCGGTGCTTCTAACATATGGTTTTCTTCCTGTTGCTGATAAAGGCTTGTTTACTGCACCTAGTACTCCAGCAGGTTTTGGCTAAAAGTTACACATATGCATGTTATTTTATACCTTACTATAAGGAATTCATATAAATTTAGACACATGTAAAAGAAACTGTTTAGCTTAAGCCACGGAATTGTTGTTACTTTGGAAAGTTAAATCCTAAATTTATTAGAAATGATAATTTTGCAAAATTGGGTTTGTCTGAATACAAGTCACAAGCATTACTTCTACTTAAAAATAACAAGGCAATTAATTATTCCTTATTGCTCAATCAAAATGAAAAGTGCCCCTGAAACAATGCGAAGTACATAATAAATAAGACATAATAAAATATCTTACGAATAAACAATTAAATGTATATAGTAGTAGTTTAGGCACTGTTTTTCTCAAAAGTTAAATTTCTCTTGCTCTTTTATGTTAGGTGTCATGCTACTTTTATAGAATATTAATTGTCTAACTCATTAATACTTTAAAATTATTTCTTTCAATCTTACATATCTAAATTTATTATGACACTTTTCAAGAAAATCTGCTTTGTAGATTCTAAGTAACTTGAAGCCTACTAGTACTGATGAGAACACATGGCCGTAATTCAAAAGGGTCATTTATGGCAGAAGAAAGCCTGAGAGTACAAATGCCTTAGATGCTATAATTCACAATATGATCCCTAAGAATCAGGAACATAAAAATCCATGGGATATTTAAAGGTTATTTCTAAGAATAGCAGAAGTAATATACCCATGCAATAAAGATTTCCAAATTATCTACTACATAATACCTTTCCTGTTAACAGAAGCACTCTGGTCTCTTCTGAAATATAACTCTTGTCATTACAGAAGTCCTATCAAAAAAAATAAATAAATAAAAGTGAATATGTCTATTTTTACCGTCCAAATAAGACTTCTCAGGCATTGTGCCTTACAATAACAATTACATTTGGGCTAGCATATATATATCAGTTGTTCAAATAAAGCATATTAAATGAACTACATCATTAAGTCTAGCTTTAACTCAATGGCACATTAAGAACTAGCAAATATCAGAACTCAATTACTTAAATCATATTTTAAATAAAACACACTATTTTTTTTTTTCATACAGTCCAGGGCAAACAAGGCTCCAGTTTATTAACTGAACTACTTTCTCTACTCTATTATAAAATCAACTTCTTTTGGGATCCCAAAACATCCAAAATGGTACAGAGCATATTTTAGGCACTTAATATTCACTAAAATCACTCCACCCTGGATCTCAAGAAAGTTACCCTCATTGAAAAAAATCTGCCACTTGAATTAAAACTATTGTGTTTCTTGGGGCGCCTGGGTGGCTCAGTCGGTTAAGCATCTGACTTCGGCTTAGGTCATGATCTCACGGTCCGTAAGTTCGAGCCCTGCGTTGGGCTCTGTGCTGACAGCTCAGAGCCTGGAACCTGCTTCAGATTCTGTGTCTTCCTCTCTCTCTGACCCTCCCCCATTCATGATCTGTCTTGCTCTGTCTCAAAAATAAATAAAACATTAAAAAAAAATTAAAAAAAAAACAACTATTGTGTTTCTTAGAACCATAAGACTGTCCAAATCGCATAGGTATATATACTGTCAAAATATCATTCAGTGAATTGTCCACCTAATGTGGACACTGATGGACTCCTGAAAGTTTTATCTACACAGAACTTAAGAATCCTTTCATGCTTCTGTTAAATATCCTGGGAACGGCGCACAAATAAACCACAATGATGTCACATAAGTAAAATGATTTACTATGACCAAGAAGTTCATTATTTAAAACATTTTTTTTTCAAGTTTATTTATTTATTTTGAGAGAGAGTGAACATGAACTGGAGAGGGGCAGAGAGAGAGGAAGAGAGAGAGAATCAGAAGCAGGCTCTGTGTACTTCAGCACAGAACCCAATGCGCGGCTAGATATCACAAACCATGAGATCATGACTTGAGCTGAAATTAAGAGTCTGCCACTCAACTGACTGAGGCACTCAGGTGCCTTGAACTCTATTAATTTGTTAAGTAATATCACTTAAAAATTATTTTTTCTTTTCTAAGTTTACCTCATACTAGTGTCACAGGAAAGAACAGATGGTTAAATGTGCCTATAATTTTTTTTTTTTAACCTTTATTTATTTTTGAGACCGAAAGAGACAGAGCATGAACGGGGGAGGGTCAGAGAGAGAGGGAGACACAGAATCTGAAGAAGGCTCCAGGCTCTGAGCGGTCAGCACAGAGCCCGACGCGGGGCTCAAACTCACGGACCGTGAGATCGTGACCTGAGCCGAAGTCGGCCGCTTCACTGACTGACCCACCCAGGCGCCCCTTAAATGTGCCTATAAAGAAGTCACAATTTTGGCATGTGTTCCAGGAAAAGTTATTATCTTTTTTTCTTTCCTCCCTTCATTTTTTTTCCCCCCACAAAGGCTTTTATGCAGCTACAAGAATCGTTACAAAGCCTAGGCACCAAAGTTCATTCACTTTATTCATGAAGATATACTATAGCCTCACTAGGCTCATGATCTTAATATGCCTAGTCTTCTAGTGTTTGAATTTATACCAGATTAAAAGCAACATATTAGAAAAGGAAATGAGAGGGGCGCCTGGGTGGCTCAGTTGGTTGAGTGTCCGACTTCAGCTCAGGTCATGATCTTGCAGTCTGTGAGTTTGAGCCCCACATCCAGCTCTGTGCTGACAGCCTGGAGCCTGCTTCTGATTCTGTGTCTCCCTCTCTCTCTGCCCCTCCCCTGCTCACACTCTATCAAAAAATGAATAAACATTAAAAAAAATTAAAAAAAAAAAAGAAAAGGAAATGAGAAAAGCTGTTCACTGAAACCAGAAAAAACTAGTTCTTTTTAAGAAGGCTAAAAACACTAAGTTTCAGATATCAAAACAAAAACAACTAAAGTTAGGTATAGTGACAAACAGCAATTTAATTCTTTTTATTTTTTATTTTGTTTAAAGTTTATTTTGAGAGAGAGAGAGATGGGGGTGGGGAGTGGGGATGGGAGGGGGAGAAGCAGAGAGAGAGAATCCCAAGCAGACCCCGCCCCACCAACCGTGAGATCATGACCTGAGCCAAATCAGATATTCAACTGACTGAGCCACCCAGGAGTCCCTTTATGTTTTTTATTAAAAAAAAAAAAAAAAGTTGGCTTGATCTCATGAAACACGAAATCATGACCTGAGCCAAAACCAAGACTTGGATGCTTAACCAGCTGAGCCACCCAGGTGCCCCATCTCTCTTTCTCTCTCTTTTTTTTTAATAAAGTAGGCTTCATGCCCAACGTGGGGCTTAAACCCATGACCCTGAGATCCAGAGTCCCCTGAGAGCCATAGTTGAAGGCTCTACTGAATGAGCCAGCCAGGTGCCACACAACAATTTAATCCTTGTTCATGGGATAGTTATTGTATGAAGATTATATTTGGGTACTATTCTTATCACGATAGCCTTAGGTCAACAATAAATTTTTTTTTTCAATGTTTATTTATTTTTGGGACAGAGAGAGAGAGAGAGCATGAACGGGGGAGGGGCAGAGAGAGAGGGAGACACAGAATCGGAAACAGGCTCCAGGCTCTGAGCCATCAGCCCAGAGCCCGACGCGGGGCTCGAACTCACGGACCGTGAGATCGTGACCTGGCTGAAGTCGGACGCTTAACGGACTGCGCCACCCAGGTGCCCCAACAATAAAGTAAATTTAAATTCAAGAACTCACATACGATTATTTTTTGAAATTTTATTTCATTGTATCTTTAAATGTTTATTTTAGAGAGAGACAGAGCGAGGGAGAGGGAGGGGCAGAGAGAGGGGGACAGAAGATCTGAAGCTGGCCCTGCACTGACAGCAGAGAGCTTGATGCGGGGTTCGAACTCACAAACTGTGAGATCATGATCTGAGCTTAACCAACTGAGCCACCCAGGCACCCCTTATATATGACTCTTTATAAAGACCAGTAAATTCAATTAGAGGGCAGTAACTTTGCAATCTTTATTATTCCTAACAAAAGCCAGGTACAGTAAATGCTGAATACTAAATCATTAAAGAAAATCTGTTTAAAATTTTTGGCAAAGTATGGCATTCAAAGTAGGAAGCTCCATTTCCTGGTATGTTCTTCTGTAAAATACTCTTAGGAATGGTATTACCCTGAATATTCTGAAGCATATCTTCAGGTTTGAAAATGCATAAACAATTTTTAAATGTCATATTTTTTCCAATTAAAAATACTTAGGCTTCTGGGCACACCTGGCTGGCTCAGTCGGTAGAGCATGCAACTCTTAATCTCAGGGTTCTGAGTTCAAGCCCCACAATGAGCATGGAGACTACTTAATTTAAAAAAAAAAAAAAAAAAGATTCTGTTTTTTAAACAAAGCACAGGAAAGTTAAAACTTCAAAATACTTCCTCAAAGAAGGAGGTAAATAGATAGAAGAGTTAAAAAAAGTTTTTAAATTCCGATTCAGAAAAACAAAGAGCTTTAGTTAGCTGGAAAATTTACTTACATGGAAAACTTAATTTGTTGATAGCAGAATAAATATACTGTGTATTAGTTATTACTACTATTTATTGAATGTTTACTATGTGACAAACTCTTAAAAACCTAGATGTAATATTAATAATCATATGTATTATCACCTGCATTTTAGCCAGAAATTGAGGCTTTGAAGAGTTAACTTGTCTAAAGTCCCTCAAGTTAGGGGCGCCTGGGTGGCGCAGTCGGTTAAGCGTCCGACTTCAGCCAGGTCACGATCTCGCGGTCCGTGAGTTCGAGCCCCGCGTCGGGCTCTGGGCTGATGGCTCAGAGCTTGGAGCCTGTTTCCGATTCTGTGTCTCCCTCTCTCTCTGCCCCTCCCCCATTCATGCTCTGTCTCTCTCTGTCCCAGAAATAAATAAACGTTGAAAAAAAAATTAAAAAAAAAAAAAAAAAATAAAGTCCCTCAAGTTAGAAGCAGTTGATTAGAATACAGGTTTATCATTTGCCAAGGCCAATTCCATTAATGCTAACATTTTATTTCATATACAGATGTATATAGATTTATAATGTCTCAAACATTTGGTTTATTCTTTATCTGATAAAATAGTTTTAATAAAGTGAGATTAAAATAATTTAAGATCTGAAAATTCCTCTTACATACTAGAAATATCCAGAAGGAACAGCTCACATAAGAATACTACCACTAAACTTGATTTGCATTCTCCTACTCTGTAAGGTGAGAATGATACTTGTTCATTGGCTTTGGATGACAATCCCCCATTCCTTGATACAACTACAAAGAGGTATTTTTTTATACTCTATACTCAAGACAATCCAGTATATGCCACTAGAGTTGATGGTAACTGAAATTTAAATCAGTTTAGTGTGGGGGTGCCTCAGTTAGTTAAGCATATGACTTTGGCTCAGGTCATGATCCCACAGTTTTTGGGTTTGAGCCCCGTGTTGGGTTCTGTGCTGACAGCTCAGAGCCTGGAGCCTGCTTCAGATTCTGTTTCCCTTCTCTCTCTCTCAAAGATAAACAAACATTAAAAAAAAAAAAATCAGTTTAGTGTGGTAGAACAATGAGGAGAAAAAAATTACCTTTTCAGGTTGTGTAAAAAATTTCATTGGGAGGACTGGATCCTTTGGTGAGTCTGCATTGCACAAAGCACTTTTACTATTTATAACACACAGAGCCACATCACATACTGTATAAAGTTTCTAGGGAGGAAAAAAGAAACATCATATGTAACTTTCAGTAGTACAAAATAACCACAAGCACCAATTCTAGCCAATGTACAAAATGAAGCAAAAGAGGGATCTGTGGGTATTGTTTACTCCTTTAACATTTTACATTTGTGTCTGGCACTTCTTATGTAGCCTCCTGGTAAACAAACAAAAAAACCTTTACCTTAATTAACATGAAGTCCAAGTATGCATTAAAAACAAACAAACCTCCTGAAACCATTAGTATACTATATGTTAACTAACTTGGACTTAAATTAAAACAAAAAACCCCAAATAAACCAAACCAAACCAAAGGAAAAGGAATATCTACTTGTGTGTAACTTACTAAAAGGTTCATAAGATAGCAGAGTAGTAAGTTTTATTTTTATTCCCCTACTCTGTAGAAGTTTTAATGTCCTTCTTCAGGGTAATAAACATTCCTCAAATAATAGAACTCAACTGTAACAAAATACAATAAAACTGACCATAAATATGTATTTTTATAAACATTCTGTAATCGAACATATATTATGTAATAAGAAAAAAAAATGGGACAAGGACCATCATATTTTTTCCTATAGTGATCTAAATACCCACTAGCCTAACACATATCTTACTTCATTTGTCTTGGATTCATCTGGAGACTGGGCATCTTTTGTTAACTTGATGTTCTCTGCCATCTTCTTCATAAAGGCATGGCTATTGTTTTCATTCTTTGTCATTAAAACTTCAAGCATGAACCATAGGCACCTAAATGATAAACATTTGCCTATTACAAGAGACTAAACGTAGGTGTTTTGTTTAATGGACTAAATATCTTATTGGGAAGGTCTGTTGTCTGAAAATAACAAAATAAACATAAAATATAAATAAACTAAACCATAAAACAAAACATTAAAAATGAAAACATAGCTTAAAATGAGAAAGTTTGACAGTTTCCTGAGGCATGTAAAGATTCATTCTACAGGTATTTGATAAGCATTTAGAGGACTTCACATGTGTCATTGCCCAGCAATGACGAGGAAAGCAGGGGACAGCAAAGTCTTCCCATTTTGACTGTTTACAAACTATGTAGGTCTAGGATTTGCATGTAATTCTGCTGGGACATGGCTGTGAATTGCATGTGCTGTGAGGCTGATATGCACACTAACCAGGCATTCAGCTAAGCAGTCAAATCTCAAACTATTTTTGCTGTTTTCCACTTGTTACTGTATATTCATTTAATACACAAAATATCTGAAGGGAACACCCAAATTTCTCAGTAAAAGTGAATCTCAAATCAGGATGAACATTAGAATCACTGGGAACCTAAATCGACATCTAGGGTAAGTTCTGTTTGCAGTAAGTTCCTAGGATGATTCTCAAGCAGCCAATGGACTTTTGCTTTACTGCATCAACAGGGGAGAAAACATATGATGACAATATATGCATACTTCTTTGCTTATATTCTATGTAAATGTTTTAAGAGACTACTTACAAGGGGAAAATTTAGCACTAGGTTAATGAGTTCACTTTTAGTAGTCCTGTTTTAAAAGAACTGTTAAACTGAGTCCTTTAAGGCTAAAATAAAAGGACACTAGACAGTAACTTAAAGCTGTAAGAAGAAATAAAGAACACTAGTAAACACAACCACATAAGTAAATATAAAAGCCAGCATTACTGAACTTTCAATTTGTAACTTTTTTTTTTTTTTAATTTTTTTTTTCAACGTTTATTTATTTTTGGGACAGAGAGAGACAGAGCACGAACAGGGGAGGGGCAGAGAGAGAGGGAGACACAGAATCGGAAACAGGCTCCAGGCTCTGAGCCATCAGCCCAGAGCCCGACGCGGGGCTCGAACTCACAGACCGCGAGATCGTGACCTGGCTGAAGTCGGACGCTTAACCGACTGCGCCACCCAGGCGCCCCGTAACTCTTTTTTTATAGGATTTTATTTATTAAAAAATTTTTTTAATGTTTATTTTTGAGACAGAGAGAGAGAGAGAGAGAGAAAGAGGAAGAGACAGAGAGAGCAGGGGAGGAGCTGAGAGAGAGGGAGACACAGAATCCTAAGCAGGCTCCAGGCTCTGAGCTGTCAGCACAGAGCCTGACATGGGGCTCAAACCCACAAACCGTGAGATCATGACCTGAGCTGAAGTCAGATGCTTAACCGATGAGCCTCCCAGGCACCCCTTTACATAAGACTTTAAAGGTATCAATGTATGACAGGAAGCCATCAAAATCCTCAAGGAGAAAGCAGGCAAAAACCTCTTTGATCTTGGCCGCGGCAACTTCTTACTCAACACATCTCCGGAGGCAAGGGAAACAAAAGCAAAAATGAACTACTGGGACTTCATCAAAATAAAAAAGCTTCTGCACAGTGAAGGAAACAATCAGCAAAACTAAAAAGCAACCTAAAGAATGGGAGAAGATATTTGCAAACAACATATCAGATAAAGTGTTAGCATCCAATATCTATAAAGAACTTCTCAAACTCAACACCCAAAAAACAAATAATCCAGTGAAGAAATGGGCAAAAGACATGAATAGACACTTCTCCAAAGAAGACATCTAGATGGCCAACTGGCACATGAAAAATGCTAAACATCACTCATCATCAGGGAAATACAAATCAAAACCACAATGAGATACCACCTTACACCTGTCAGAATGGCTAACATTAACAACTCAGGCAACAATAGATGTTGGCGAGGATGTGGAGAAAGAAGATATCTTTTGCATTGTTGGTGGGAATGTAAGCTGGTGCAGCCACTCAGGAAAACAGTATGGAGGTTCCTCAAAAAACTAAAAATAGAACTACTCTACGACCCAGCAATTGTACTACTAGGCATTTACCCAAGGGATACAGGTGTGCTGGTTTGAAGGGACACATGAACCCCCATGTTTACAGCAGTACTATCAACAATAGCCAAAGTGTGGAAAGAGCCCAAATGTCCATCGATGGATGAATGGATAAAGAAGATGTGGTATATATACACAATGGAGTATTACTCGGCAATCAAAAAAGAATGAAATCTTGCCATTTGCAACTATGTGGATGGAACTGGAGGGTATTATGCTAAGTGAAATTAGAGAAAGACAAAAATCATATGACTTCACTCATATGAGGACTTTAAGAGACAAAACAGATGAACATAAGGGAAGGGAAACAAAAATAATATAAAAACAGAGAAGGGGACAAAACAGAAGAGACTCATAAATATGGAGAACAAACAGAGGGTTACTGGAGGGTTTGTGGGAGGGGGGATGAGCTAAATGGGTAAGGGGCACTACGGAATCTACTCCTGAAATCATTGTTGCACTACGTGCTAACTAATTTGGATGTAAATTTTAAAAAATAAAAAAAAATAAAATTTAAAAAAAAAGAGAGAAAAGGAAATGAAACAAACAAGAAAAAAAAAAGACTTTATAGGCATTAAATGCACAGAGTAACAATTACATCTATGTAAATGGAAATAATGTAAAAAGACAGAATTTCTATGAATAACAATTATTAAAGGTAGAGGGATAGAGATTATAGGAGCACAGGGTTTGTATACTATTGAAACTAAGCTGCTGTTATTCAAACTAGGTTGTTACAAATATTATTTGGAATCTCTAAGAAAATAACTAAAAATTCACACAAAAAAGGGAGTAAGAAAGGTTCACTACAAAAAACAACTAAATACAAAAAAGAGAAGCAGTAGTAAAGGAAGTAACAACATATATAACACAGAGAAAAACAGCTATATGGCAGAAATAACTCTTTCTTTATTGGTCATTATGTCAAATGAAAACAGATTAAAACTCCCAATTAAAAGGCAGAGATAAGCAGAATGGGAAAAAAAAAAAATCTACCTACATCTATCTATGAGAGATTCACTTTAAACATTCTTTAATTTTTTTTTTTTTTGAAGAGAGAGAGAGAAGGCATGTGTGTGAGCAGGAGAGGGGCAGAGAGGGAGAGAATCTCAAGCAGGCTCTATGCTGTTCAGCGGAGAGCCCAATGCAGGGCTTGACCCCATGAACCATGAGATCATGACCTGAGCCAAAATCAAAGTTGGACTCAACTGAAAGCTGGAGCATCTGAAAGTAAAAGAATAAAAAAATTTTTTTTCTTTCATGCAAATAGTAACAAAATGAGGGGTAGTAGCTATTTTATCATCAAACAAAATAGATTTAAAGTAAAAAAAAAGATTATAAGGGGCACCTAGGTGGCTCAGGTCATGATCTCACAGTTCGTGAGTTTGAGCCCTGCATCGAGCTCACTGCTGTCAGTGCAGAGCCCGCTTTAGATTATCTGTCCCCTTCTCTTTCTGCCCCTCCCTTGCTTGAGCGCTCTCTCTCTCAAAAATAAACATTAAAAAAAATTTAAAAAAGATTATAAATAAATAAAAAAAGATTATAAGACAGCCAACTACAATGATAAAAGGTTCAATCCAGCAGAAGGTAAGATTATCATAAAACACATACAAACCTAACAGAGCCTCCAAATTTTATGAAGCTAAATCTGACAGAATTGAAGAGAGAAACAGATTAATTCTGCAGTAATAAACAGAGATTTCAACGTCTTATTTTCAATAATGGACAGAAAAGACCAAATAAGAAACAGAGAACTTGGTCTGGTTCAAGATGGTGACATAGTAAGACCCTGAACTCACCTCCTTTCAGGAATATATTTGTATCTACAGCTACATATGGAACCAATTTCCTCTTTAAAAACTTAAAAGGCTGACTGATTGATGACTACACATTAGGCAAACGAAATAAAAACATATCAAAGTGGGGAGGAGAGACTGGGATACAATCTCGCCATAAACCCCACCCCTGTTGCTGTGACCCATAATTGTGAGGGAACGGAGCTTCTCTCTGAAGAGTGAAATGTTAAAACCCCACACTGGGCACCCAACTTCTAAGACATGAACTTGAGAGAGGAGTCCCCAAAATATTCTACAGATACTGGGACCCACAAGTCTGCAGCAATCTGAGAAATGCCTCTTAAAGGGTTCATATGCTGGAATGGACCCACTCTAGGGCCCAACTCACAGGCAGCTCAGAGTAAAGAAAGCTAACCTGCTTATAACCTCGACTTGAGGCGCAGGCATCTACTGTAACTTACATATCTAGGAGGCTGCTGGAACACTCTCCAGGGACGGAGACTGGTGACTGCCATCTTTGCATTCTTCCTTTGCTGTACTCTCTAGAGGACTAGTAGCTCCCAGAAGGGAGCTTTACATTTGTCTTGTGCCTTTTGTGGGTGCTGCCCACAGGAACATTTCTAGAACACCTGGCTCTGGAAGAACAGAGGGGCTTGTGTTTCTGGTCACAGGGGAATGTAATAATCACCCAGAAAGAAGTTCATAACCTTTGCTGGCGCCCCAATTTTTGTGACTGCTGCCAAGGGACAGCTCTACATCAACTAGCTCTGGTGGCCAGTGGGGCTTCTATTCATGAGTCCCAAAGGACGGTAGCCAATGTGCTACCAGCTACCACCCTACAGGGCACAGCAAGAGGCCACTGACCCAGGAGCTGGGTCTTTCTGAGAAGTAAGCCTATCAGCTAATCATCATAACTGTGGCCTAAGGGTCAGGCTTCTAAACAAAGCAATCATCTAGCGGCTGACTGAAATCCTTTCTAGAGACCTCAGAGGGCAGGCACTATCTTCAGACTCACCCTCCACCAGTGTTTCCTGGAAGAGAGCTTGGAGTCTGGTGCCTGATGTTTGGGGGACAACCCTTAATCACCCGGCTCTGTTGGCTGGAACGGCTTGCATTCTTGGATCCCAACGGACTGTGGTAATTGGAGGGACTGCCTTTGGCAGGCTACCACCCTCAGGACACTGCATAGGCAGCAGACTGAGGTATACTCTAAGTTTTTCTGTGAAGAGGCCACTTTGCCTGTACTGGAGCTTTGGAGTAGGGGCAGGACTCAGGTCTGGCCTACACTTAGTGGCCTATGGTGCTTCCAAAGGAACTCAGGCTATCAATGCCACCCTGGTGTTCTCAGTCCTTCTCCAGCTTGTCGGTATCTCCCAGAAAGGTGCTCATACACTCGTTTAGAACCCGACTTTTTGCCACCTGGGGGACATACCTCAGGATTGCTTGGCTCTGGTGGTGAGGTTTATGCTTGTGGCTCCTCAGGACTGGATATATCTGCATGCATTCATTCAATTTTATTTAACTTTATTTAATTATGTATGTATGTATGTATGTATGTATGTATGTATGTATGTATGTAGGCAGGCTTCACACTCAGTGCAGAGCCCAATACAGGGCCTGAACTCATGACCCTGAGATCAAGATCTGAGCTGAGATCAAGAGTCAGATGCTTAACTGACTGAGCCACCCAGGTGGCTCTGTACCTGCATACTTTTAAGTAAAAGCAGCTGCCTAAAGGTCTGGCTTCCAGTCAGTCTGAATCTAGGTACAGAGATCCTCCATTATGGGACACGGACAGATCTTGGCGCATCCTTAACTATTGGGAGCTATTAAAAATATAACAGGTTGCTTGGACAAGCACAAAGTTTTGAGAGATGATCAAGAAATGGGGTAGAGCTGAATGAAAAGGTTCAACTCCTCCATAAGGTCATTCCTTCAAAACTGGAAGAGATGTTGTTTCATATACTATACAGAAACCAATACAGAGGGTCAAGCAAAATGAAGAAATTCAGGAATATGTTCCAAATGAAAGAGTAAGATAAAACCTCATAAAAAAAGCCTTATCCAAAGGAAGAGAAGTAAACTGATGGAGTTCAAAGTAATGGTCATAAAATGCTCACCAAACTGGGGAGCAGCATGGATGAACAGTAAGAACTTTAACAGGGATGAAATTATAACGAAGTACTAAACAGAAATCAGAGCTGAAGAATACAATAAAAGAATTGAAAAATATAATACAGGGGTTCAACAGCGGACTAGATATGAAACAGAAAATATGTATCAATCTAAAGATAAGGAGGAGGAATGCACCCCATCAGAAGAGCAAAAAGAAAAATAAATGGAAAAAAAAAGTGAAAACAGCTTAAGGAAATTAAAGGATATCAAATGGACTAATATTTGCCTTGCAGACCTTCCAGAAGAAAAGGAAAGAAAGGCAGAAACCTTTTCTGAAGAAATATGACTGAAAACTTCCTGAATGTAGGGAAGGAAACAGACACCAGATCCAGGATGCCTAGAGTTCTAAAATATTTGAACCCAGAGGCCTACACCAAGACACATTACAATCAAAATGTCAAGGGGCGTCTGGGTGGCTCAGTTGAGTAAGCATCTGGCTCTTGATTTTGGCTCAGGTCATGATCTCATGGTCTTGAGATCAAGCCCTGCACTGGGCTCTGCACCAGGCATGGAGCCTGAGATTCTCTCTCTCTCCCTCCCTCTTCTCCTCCCCCACTCACATGCACTCATGCTTTCTTTCTCTTAAAAAACCAAAACAATAAAACAGAGTCTCCTGGGTGACTCAGTTGGTTCAGCATCTGACTCTTGGTTTAGGCTCAGGTTATGATCTCACGGTTTGTGAGTTGTAACACCACATTGGACTGACAGTGCAGAGCCTATTTGACATTCTCTCTCTGCCTCTCCTGAGCATATGCACTCTCTCTCAAAATAAATAAACTTAAAAAAACAAAACAATAAAGTGTCAAAAGTTAAAGAAGAGAATATTATGAGCAACAAAAGAAAAAAAATGTTACATATAAGGGAACCCCCCTATAAGACTATCAACAAATTTTTCAACACAAACTTTCCAGGCAAGGAGGGAGTGGCGTGACATATTCAAAGAGCTGAAAGAAAACAACTTCCAACCAAGAATACTCTACCTGCCAAGATTATCTTTTGGAATGGAAGGAGAGAGAAACAGTTTCCCAGAAAAGTAAAAGCTAAAAGGAGTTCATCACCACTAAACCGGTAGTGAAAGAAATGTTAAAGGGATTTCTATAAGTAGAAAAGAACCCTAATTAGTAATAAGAACACATGTGAAATAATATCACTGGAAAGGTAAATAAATAATAGAGGTCAGGTAGTAGACTACTTATAAAGCTAGTATGAAGGTTAAAAGATGAAAGTAGTAAAAATAAATGATTCAATAATTAGTTAAAAGATATATAAGATAAAAAGATGCAAAATGTGACATCAAAACATAAAATGTAAGGAGGAGTTAAAACTTTGAGATTTAGAATGGAATCAAGTAAGTTGTTATCAACTTAAAACAGACTGTTAAGTTTTTATATGTAAGCATCATGGTAACTACAAAATAAAAACCTATAGTAAATACACAAAAGATAAAGGGGAAGGAATATAAGCATACCACTAAAGAAAGTCATCAAACCACAAAGAAAGTAAGTGAAAGAAAGGAACAGAAGGAAACTACAAAAACAATCATAAAACAATTAACAAAATGGCAATAAGCACATACTTATCAATAATTACCTTGAATGTAAATGGATTAAATTCTCTAATCAAAAAACACAGAATGGCTGAACGGATAAAAAAACAAGACTCGGGGAGCCTGGGTGGCGCAGTCGGTTAAGCGTCCGACTTCAGCCAGGTCACGATCTCGTGGTCCGTGAGTTCGAGCCCCGCTTCGGGCTCTGGGCTGATGGCTCAGAGCCTGGAGCCTGCTTCCGATTCTGTGTCTCCCCCTCTCTCTGCCCCTCCCCCGTTCATGCTCTGTCTCTCTGTCCCAAAAATAAATAAACGTTTAAAAAAACAAAAAACAAAAAAAAAACAAGACTCATCTATATGCTGCCTACAAGAAACACATCCAGTGAAAGTGAAGAGATGGAAAAAGATATTACATGTAAATAGAAACCAAAATAAAGCTTTAGTAGCTACAATTGTTATCAGACAAAATACACTTTATTTTTTTCAGTAGCCTTCACATCCAGCACGGAGCCTAACATGGGGCTTCAACTCATGACTCTGAGATCAAGACCTGAGCTGAGATCAAGAGTTCGACATTTAACCCAATGAGCCCCCCAGACAAAATACACTTTAAAACAAAGACTGTAATAAGACATAAAAAAGGGTGTTACATAATGAGAAAGGGGCCTTTGTAAATATTTATGTACCCAACACAGAAAGACCTAAATATATAAAGCAAATATTAGCAGACCTAAAAAGAGAAACAGAAATAAAATAGTATTTATATAATTATTACAATTCATAATATATAGGGATTCTAATACCCCAATTATATCAATGAATAGATCATCCAGGCAGAAAAACCATTAAGACGACATCAGTCTTAATGTTTTTTGTTTTTTTTATTTTTTTATTTTTGAGACAGAGAGAGGCAGAGCATGAGCAGGGGAGGGGCAGAGAGAGAAGGAGACACAGAATCCGAAGCAGACTCCAGGCTCTGCACTGTCAGCACAGAGCCCGACGCGGGGCTCGAACTCACGGACTATGAGATCATGACCTGAGCCGAAGCCAGACGCCCAACCGACTGAGCCACCCAGGCGCCCCAAGACGACATCAGTCTTAAATGACATGTTAGACCAGATGGTCTTAACAGATATTTACAGAACATTCCATATAAAAGCAACAAATACACATTTTTCTTAAGTGCACATGGAAAATTTTCCAAGTTAGATCATATGTTAGGCCACAAAGCAAGTCTTTTTTTTTTTTTTTTTTAAATGTTTATTTTTCAGAGAGAGGGAGAGAGAGTGTGAGTGGGGTGGAATGGAGAGACAGGGAGACAGAGGATCTGAATTGGGCTCTGTGCTGACAGCAGTGAGCCCAATGCAGGGCTCAAACTCACCAACTGTGAGATCATGACCTGAGTTGAAGTCGAATGCTCAACTACCTAAGCTATCTATGCACCCTGACACAAATAAGTCTTAATGAGTTTAAGAATGAAATGGTATCAAGCATCTTTTCTGATTACAATGATATGGAACCACAAAATTACACTAAGAAAACTGAAAAATTCACAAATATGTACAGATTCAACAACATGCTACTGAATAACCAATGAGTCAAAGAAGAAATCAAAAGAAAAATAAAAGCTATACCTTGAGACCAACAAAATGGAAACATACCAAAATTTCTGGGATGAAGCAAAAGCAGTTCTAACAGGGAAGTTCATAGCACTAAACACCTACCTCAAGAAACATAAAAAGTCACAAACTAATTTTACACCTCAAAGAACCAGGGGAAAAAAGAACAAATGAAGCCCAAAGTTAGAAGTAAAGAAAATAACAAAAATTAGAGCAGAAATAAACGAAATAGAGAAAATGACAAGAAAAAAAACTGATGAGACTAGAGCTGGTTCTGTGAAAAGATAAACAAAATTAGGGCACCTGGGTGGCTCAGTCAACTAAGCATCTGACTTTGGCTCAGGTCATGATCTCACAGTTTGTGGGTTTGAGCTCTGCGTTGGGCTCTGTACTGATGACCGTTTGGAGCCTGGAGCCTGCTTCAGATTTTGTGTCTCCCTTTTTCTGCCCCTCCCATGCTCTCTCTCTCTCAAAAATAACTAAAACATTAAAAAAAAAAAAAAAAAAGGTAAACAAAATTGACAAACCTTTAGCTAGACCGACCAAGAAAAAACAAAAAAGAGGACTCAGAAATGAAAGGAGATTTATGACTGATACCACAGAGATACAAAGGATCATAAGAGAATGCTATGAAAAATTTTTTATTTTTTTTTTATTTTTTTTTATTTTTTTTAAAAATTTTTTTTTCAACGTTTATTTATTTTTGGGACAGAGAGAGACAGAGCATGAACAGGGGAGGGGCAGAGAGAGAGGGAGACACAGAATCGGAAACAGGCTCCAGGCTCTGAGCCATCAGCCCAGAGCCCGACGCGGGGCTCGAACTCACAGACCGCGAGATCGTGACCTGGCTGAAGTCGGACGCTTAACCGACTGCGCCACCCAGGTGCCCCGCGAATGCTATGAAAAATTATATGCTAACACACTAGACAACCTAGAAGAAATGGATAAATTCCTAGCAATATACAACTTACCAAGACTAAATCATGAAGAAACAAAACGTGAAAGACCAATTACTAGAAAGGAAATTGAATTAGTAACTGAAAACCTTCCAACAAGCAAAAGTCTAAGACCACAGAGCTTCACTGGTGAATTGTACCACACATTCAAAGAAGAATTAATATCAATCCTTTTCAAATTTGTCCAAAAAAGAGGAGGACTCTCTTCCAAAATCAGTTTACAAGGCCAGCAATTATCCTGATACCAAAACCAGACAAGGATGCCACAAGAAAGGAAGCTACAGGTCAATATTCCTGATAAGCATAGATGCAAAAATCCTCAATAAAATATTAGCAAACTGAATTCAACAATACATTAAAAGGATCATACACCATGACTGAGTGGGATTTATTCCAGGGATGCAAGGATGGTTCAACATCCACAAGTGAATCAATGTGGTATATCACATTAACAAAATGAAGAATACAAATCATGATCATCTCTAATTGATGCAGAAAAAGTTCTTAACAAAATTCAACATATATTTATGATAAAAACTCTCAACAAAGTGATTATAGAAAGAACATACTTCAACATAATAAAGACCACATATAACTTCATACTCAATGGTGAAAAGCTGAAAGCTTTTCTTCTAAGATCAGGAACAAGACAAAGATGTCTTTACCACTTTTATTTAGAAAGTATTCGGAAGTCCTAGCCAGAACAATTAGGCAAGAAAAAGAAATAAAAGGCATCCAACTGGAAAAGAAGTAAAACTGTCATTAGCTGCAGATAAGATGATATTATACATAAAAAACCCTAAAGACTCCATCAAAAAACTGTTAGAACAAATTAAAGTTGCAGAAAACAAAATCAATACACAAAAATCTGTTGCATTTTTTACACTAATAATTATTAGAAAAATAAATTAAGAAAACATTCCCATTAATAATTGCATCAAAAAGAGTAACAACCAGGAGTATAGTTAGCCAATAAGGTGAAAGATTTTTTTTTTTAATATGCCAACCACTGTTTGATTATTTACACATACTATCTCCTTCAATCAATCCTTACAACTTAGTATAATTTTATAAATATGAACATTAAAGCATAGAGAAATTAAGTGACATGAAGTAAGTTCACACAACTGGTAAAATGGTAGAATTTGCGCACAAATCTATTTGGTGACACAATCCAAGCTCAAATCATTATATAATACTGCATTTCTTAAATTTTTTTAGTATTTATTTTTGATAGAGAGAGAGACAGAGCATGAGCAAAGGAGGGGCAGAGAGAGAGGGAGACAGAGAATCTGAAGCAGGCTCCAGGCTCTGAGCTGTCAGCACAGAACCTGATGCGCGGCTCGAACTCACAGACTGCGAGATCATGACCTGAGCCGAAGTCAGATGCTTAACCGACTGAGCCACCCAGGGGCCCCTATAATACTGCATTTCTTTAATACAGCAACTGAAGAGTCTCAAAAATATAAGGATGAATTAACACAATTCCAGTTAGAATACATAAAATTCTCCCAACTAATCCCACACAATGTAAAACATCAGGACATTTTCTCACTCTTAGGGATAAGGAGGTGGTTAGGGATCATTTTCAAAGTAAAATAATAGTAATACCAGGTTGCCTAGGTGGCTTAGTCAGTTAAGGATCAGACTTCAGCTCAGGTCATGACTTCGTGGTTTGTGAGTTCGAGCCCTGGGTCAGGCTCTGTGCTGACAACTCAGAGCCTGGAGCCTGCTTCGGATCCTGTGTCTCCCTTTCTATGCCACTCCCCAACTTGTGCGCGCGCTCTCTCTCTCACTCTCTCAAAAATGAATAAACGTTAAAAAAAAAAATAATAGTAATGCCAAGGAACTGAAACTTCTAATGTTAATGTTAAATATATTGTAACTAAAATATGGCAAATGAAAAACTTAAATTGTCTTTTGTAACTAAAATAAATCTTTCTGATTCAATTAATTCTTAAGAGTCCATAAAGAGATAAACACTCCTGTTACTCAAGACTGACTGATTCCCAAAACAGTATAATGGTTATTGATAGACTGAATTTAATCCTATGTATTTTAAAGTATGGCTATATATCATTTTGGTAAAGAAGAGAATAAAAAAGTATTATAAAGGGAATAAAAAAGTAATTTTGATAGATTATATGACCCCCGTCAATTTCTCATGTTATAAAGCTATCTTTTCTTTCTTTAAAAAAAAATTTTTTTTAATGTTTTTATTTATTTTTGAAGGAGAGAGAGAGAGAGAGACCGAACATGAGTGGGGGAGGGGCAGAGAGAGAGGAAGACACAGAATTCGAAGCAGGCTCCAGGCTCTAAGCTGTCAGCACAGAGCCCGATGCGGGGCTCGAACTCACAAACTGTGAGATCATGACCTGAGCCGCAGACGGATGCTTAACCGACTGAGCCATCCAGATGCCCCTACAGCTATCTTTTCTTGACCACAGTCATGCTTCTGACCCATACTGAAAACTAGAAGACATGAAAGATATTGAAGAATGCACAAATAAATAGAAAGATATTTTGTGCGCATGGACTGGAAGAATATTGTTAAAATGTCCAAGCTATTCACAGCAACCTACAGATTCAATACAATCCTTATCAATATTCCAATGGCATTTTTCACAGAACTAGAAGAAATAATTCTAAAATTTTTATGAAACCATAAAAGATCCTGAATAGCTAAAGCAAATAGCGACACAATAAATTAATAATTTCCACAAAGTTAAATAACCAGTTTGAAAAACATCTTATTTAACACTTCAATTTACATGGAAACTTAAAATAATTGCTTAACGATATTAAAAATGTTGCATACTAGACAGAACAACAAAAAGTGCCAGTGATTTCAATTCTAACTCCAATTACTTCTTGTACATCAGTACTCTCCTTCCCATGTTATAGCTTCTTCTCTTAAGTCTAGTCCTTCTTTCACATGACTGCTTTGCAACTGAAATACAGCTAAAATGTTCTCTGACATAGACCTCACGTTCTAGGCAAACACATACATCAGGTTTTTATTTTATGGAAGTGTTTTCTGGGAAACCCCAAACTCAAAGTTTTTAAAGAAAAAAAATTGTACATACAAATGTAAACAATTAAAAAAATAAACAAAAATTAGAATTAGAAGACATTTTAGGAGTTATCTATTTTATCTCCTTCATTTTATGAATAAGGTAATTGAAGGCCAGAGAAGTTTTTAGTTACAGAAAGACAGTATTACTGGAATAATGTGTTGGAAGCAATAATAATGAAATGACAAGGCTTCAAAATGTAAGGAGCTCATAGTCCAATGCTTAACAGTAATGTTGGACAAGGTAACATCTCTTCCAGTTAAGATACTGACACAATTTCAGTGACAAAAGCTATAGGAGGCATAGATAAATGTTGATTACAACCTTAAATAAGATTAGGAATAAGGTTTAATGACATACATACAAAAATCATAATACTTTTATTATATTTTTTAATGTCATACATACAAAAATCATAATACTTTCATTATTATATTTTTTAGTGTTTATTTATTTTGAGAAAGAGACAGAGAGAAGGGGAGGGGCAGAGAGACAGGGAAACAGAGAATCCCAAGCAGGCTCCTCACTGTCAGCATGGAACCCAATGTGGGGCTTGAACTCACAACTGTGAGATCATGACCTACACAAAAATCAAGAGTCAGATGCTCACCTGGCTGAGCCACCCAGGCGCCTCTCAAAAAAGCCATACTTTTATTTAAAAAAAAAAAAAAAAATTTTTTTTTTTAATGTTTATCTTTGAGAGAGAGAGATAGAGTGTGAGCCAGGGAGGAGCAGAGACAGAAGGAGACACAGAATCCGAAGCAGGCTCTAGGCTCCCAGCTGTCAAGACAGAACCCAACATGGGGCTCAAACTCACAAACCGTGAGATCACGACCTGAGCTGAAGTCGGACGCTTAACCGACTGAGCCACCCAGGCACTCCAAAATCATAATACTTTTTATTTTTTTGTCAATTTTTTAAATGTTTATTTATTTTTGAGAGAGAGCACGTGCGCAGGAGGGTGGGGCAGAGAGGGAGACACAGAATCCAAAGTAGGCTCCAGGCTTTGAGCTGTTAGCACAGAACCTGATGCAGGGTTCGAACTCCCGAACTGTCAGATTATGACCTGAGCTGAAGTTGGGGGCTTAGCTGACTGAGCCACCCAGGTGCCCCCAAACCAGCCTATTTTAAAGACACAGCTGACAGCAAATAGGAAACAATCAGAAGAACCAAAAAGAGCTTGTTAGATGGAAAAATTTTCTAAGATGAAACAATAATTTACAAGAAATAAAACCACAGAGAAGTTTTTATTCTAATGGGAACAGTAACAGGAAAAATATTTGGTATCTTATTAAAAAGTAAAAATAACTTCTAGAATTCTTGAAATTCTACATGACTTACTCTTTAATATCACGAAGCTGGTCAACATCTTGTGATCTTGTAAAATCTGGATCATGGGCTAGCAGGTGAATCATGTATGGAACTACATATTCAGGCAACAGTGATAATAATTTCTCTAAAGTGAAAACATTATTATCAACAACAGTAATAAGAGCTTTTATAAAATCCCTCTCTAGTTTGCTTTCTATCCACTTCAGTTTCCATCTTTTTCCTGATTTATTTTAAAATTAGAGGCAACATGGTATCTAGAGGATACTGAAACACTTTTATTTCAATGTGGAAAGCTATTAAAGCCAAAAGGATAATTTGAGATTATATAGTGAGTCCTTGGTAAAGCTAGGAAAGTAATTCTTTACTCTCTGACATCTGAGCAATGTGTTTAAATCAAGCCACACTGCTGATCCCATAAGAAAAATGTAATTCCCCCAAACAGTTTCACACATTATAAACAGGACCTAGAAACCAGATTTAATATGTTAAATACATCACAACTATAGTGACAGCATCCTATAAAAATCCTAGTGTTATTATTAACTACAATAGAAATATAGGAAATAAACCCCCTGCACCCCCCAAGTTGGTACATTGACAAGATATGTTTGCACACTGAGAGCTTTCAAAATTACTTACCAGTAGCCATGGGATTCTGTTTAATGTACTCCCTGCGTATACTGATATTTTTTAGTAAACACTGTCGTGCATGTGCTCTTCTCTCCTTCACAGGATCTTTGGCACACAAGGCAAAGATCGCCATGTACTCCAATGGGAGTAGTAACTTCACAAGTGCCTTATGCAACTTCTGAGCAAATATCTGCCTTACTTGGTAGCACTCATCCTACAGCAGCAGAAAACCAAAAATACTTAAATAAAAATACTAGTACCTTTAAAACTATGACAAAATAACCTCATTTCATTAAGAAAAAAAATTGGCAAACATTTACCAAACAGCAGTTTATTCTGAATGCCTTCATTAAAAAAAGATCATAGTTATACTGGGGGAAATAAATAACAATATGTATAAGATATTTAGTTAGAATAGTCGTAATACAAATTCTGTTTGTGCACACAGTAAATGGATCTGTATCCATAGAAGGTAAATGTACTTAACTTTGAAGGGAAAGTAACTGACAAAAATAAGACGATTACTTACATTAATAACAAGTGCACAGAGCTGAAACTGTTCGGGGGTTATAATTTCATGGTAACAAGGTTCCTGAGCAAGCTTCATTATGGCACTACCAGCAGCTAATCGCAAGCGAGACATATCAGATTTACTATAAACAAACAAAAAAGAAATAAACATTTCCTATAACCATTATCATTCATAACAATGCTTTGGTCCCTTTTTGAGTGTTATGATCTTTAGCATAACTTATGCTTAAAATGACATAATGTATAAATATGGGAAAGCTACTTTTAGTTCTTGAACTCAACACGGGGAAAAAGGCTCAAATCATTGTGACTAATAAATTTATCTGCCTTCATTTTTAGTTATGTTCTAGCCTAGATCCTCTACCATACATAGACAAACAGCCCTGCTTATGATTCGCAACTACACTAAGTGTAATGCTGGGAAGAACCATTTACATCAGGAACAGTATTCCTCATTTTAAGAGGAATACACATTCATTGTAGACAACTGATTAAACCACCTATCATATCAAATCTATTTCCCACAGTTTTTAAATGCATATATAGCCATTAGGAGGTGATTTATACCACGGAAAAGGAGGTAGCAGACAAGGGAAAGGATATGAACTGAGAGCCAGTGTCTATTTGGGGTACTAGTCTCTGGGGCAGACTTTGTTTTGTAGCAAAAAAACCCCAGGAGGTTGAGCACTACCATCCCGCCCAGTAGTTTTTTATTTCCTAAATGGTAAAATGTGACAATGGATGAGATGAAAGGACAGTCTTCTTTCAACTTCTATGTGAAACATAGCATGGTTATGATATTTAAAGACTTTAGGAAATGAGGAAAGCTGGCTGAGTCCATTATTATCGTATAAGAAAACATCGCACTCTTGGACAGGAGGATTGTCAAAGTGAACACTGGTATTATTAATTATTATTATTATTATTATTATTTTATTTATTTATTTTTTTTTAAGAGAGAGAACATGAGCTGGGGAGAGGGGCAGAGGAAGGGAGAGCAAGAATCTTAAGCAGGATCCACACTCAGCACAGAGACTGATGTGGGGCTCGATTCCATGACCCTGGGATCATGACCTGAGCCAAAGCCAAGAGTTGGACACTCAACCGACTGAGCCACCCAGGTGTCCTGAACATAGGTATTTTTGAGAGAACTTCAAATGGCTTCTGACTCAAATGATTCAGGGATTAAAAAATAAACAACTACCATCTGGGTACTTAACTCTGTTAGGCAGTGAGTGAACACTTCACAGGCTTTATTTAATTTTCACTCTATGAGGAAACAGGTTTAGAAAAGTGATTTATACAAGTTCACACAGCTAGTAAATGGAGTATAGAGTTGTATAAGTTTCTGATTCTAGAGCCCAAGCTAAATTTACATAGCATGGTTACATTAGTGTACAATTAGCATAGGATATGTAACACCTAATTTAGATCTGCCTAATATTTCATGACATAGTTAACCATTCCCCTATTTTCTGTGATGATAAAAAAAATGCTGAAAATATGTTCATATACACATTTTTGTATGATTCTCTTATATTTCATGAGTATAAAAATAGTCAAAGGGTAACATTTATAGGGAACTATACCCAAAATGCCAAACTGTCCTGCCAAGACTGTGCTAATTTATATTCACAGGAGTAAGGAGGGAAGCCATTTCCGGGATCCTGTGAAGCAGTGATGGCTTTAAAAATTTTTTTGTTGATTGACAGGCAAGAGATATCACCATGTTTAAACTGCATTTATTATATTTAGTGATGTTAAACATTTATTTTTATTTTTTAGAAAAGTTTTGCTCATGTTATTTGAATGTGGGTAAAAGGAAAGAGTGGGGAAATGAAGAGAGAAGTGTCCTTTTCCTAGTGAATATAAATGATTAAAAAAAAATGTTTTATTTATTTTTGAGATGGGGGAAGGGAGGGACCAGAATCCCAAGCAGGCTCCATACAACGTTAAACATTTTTAAAAAGGTAAACTGATAATTTGTAGTCTTCATCTCTAGTGGGTATCCTATTTATCACTAATTTATAAAGAGCTCATTATTAAGCCTTTGCCATACACTGTACATAGTTTCCCCCAATTTAAAACTTCTCATTATTGCTAACTTAGCTCTAATCTTCTAATCTGTTCCTACAAAGCTACCCTTGGCTTATTCTATGAGAAAGATAATTTCTCATGGTTTTCTTCAGTTTATCAAACCATTCAGCATCTCTACTGAAATTGTTCATTTCCTATCTCCTCCACTAGAATGCATATTCCTTAGAAGGAGAGATTTTATACCTTTAAAACAAGCATAGCAGTACCTAGGATGACAGTGCTCAGTGCTCAATACTCAATGCATACATGAATACTTAAATCTGTCTTGTAATAAAACATTTTAAAGTAGGAAAACATCACAAGTAGAACTCTGTAGTTTTATCTGCTGGTACTCCTGGACTATGGTAAATCAAGAATTGAAACAAACACGGATCATGAAAAATCTGGCTTTTATTTTCATCTTAAAAGGAATATGGGGCACACGAGTGGCTCAGTAGGCTCAGGTCATGATCTCATGATTGTGAGATGGAGCACTACAGCCGGCTCTGTGCTGGGCATGGAGCCTGCATGAGGTTCTCTCTCTTTCCTTCAGCCCCTCTTCCCCTCTGGTGCTTTCCCAAAACAAAACAAAACAACAAATAGAAGCAATAGTGATTTCACAAAGTGACAATGTGTAGAAATGGAAACAATGTGTATGTGGCTTTTGCTTTTTTTTTTTTTTTTTTTTTTTTTTTGCATTTGCAGAACCTTGTATAATCTGCAAACCACCAGGAGGGCTGTGACTTTTCCTCCTTTGAACCTCCACTGAAACTTGCATTCATTTCATAGTACTGTCACTCCACTTGTTCCATCACTATAATACAGGGTGAAAGGTAGAAACTGAATCTTATGTTTTCTCTGCAATGCTTTTCATGTGTTTTGCAAAGAGCAGTATTTCAACAAGTATTTGCTTAAGTGAACCAAATGTTGAAGGCAACTGTAATACATAGTGATTATGACTAAAAGTTTCCTGGAAAAAGTCTGGTCTTTAAAAGTGAAAAGAAACATTCCATTATGCTTGAGATGTAAACCTCGAGTACATCAGTTCTGATCCCAAAGCATATGGTACAATTACAACATTCAATATTAATTAGGCAAATAATTCCTATGTAAGTTCTACTAACATTTTGAGCTGTAAAAATTGGAAAGGAAGAAAAATCTCACCTGATTCTCTTTTGCTCTGTCAGGTCACCCTCACTAACCAACATCGCTGATAATAATCGAAGAGTTGAATTGGCAGATTTAGACTGGTTGTTTTTCATACCCAACAGCCACCTTACCAGAAGTTTAATTGCCTGTACCTATAAAATATTAACATGCTAAAAAAAGAATGGAACTTAAAATTTCAATTAAAGGGAAGATTAATTTATGTTAATTAGATTAATGAGGTTGCTTAATTGCTGGTAAATATGTTTTATGAAACAAGTCTGTAGGATAATAACCATAGCAATAAGAATATTTATCTTGTTGAATCTATAATAGGCACTTTTCCCAGAGCTGTAAATGTTTTAACCTATTTGATGTCCCAAACAATTCTACAAGGGAGGTATTTTCATTTCCAACAGATAAGGCAACTAGGACACATTACTATAATAGATAACTTGCCCAAAGTCTGGCTCTTGATCTCAGGCTTTTCACATTGCCCCAAAACTTCAAATTACTTGAAAGTACATTTTTTAAAAATAACTATTTAAACTATACCTGTTACAGTGATTAAAATGTGCCATTTAGGTAGACTTTACTATTTTTTGTAGTACTGAAAACTATTTTGAAGAAATTATGAAGTGTGATGCTGTGTGACTATCCTGAAATATAAAATTAGGAGATTCCCTAATTATTTGTGGTCATAATTACTTGGAGGTTTACACTCAAAAGACTGCTACCAATACACATGGAAAAATTAGCTAAAGCATCTAGGTGTTATTTACAGTATTTATTGACAACCTGGAAAAAGGAATTGATGGAACATGACTATGAAGCCACAAAAGGTGAAACAGATTTTAAGATAATGAAGACTTGTTGTCAACCCAATACTACCACTTTAAAAGTTAGCTTTACTTAGGTACATTTTGCAACTATCAAAAGTTACCAATTTGATGACAGCTATCCACTTTTGCCAAGTTAATATTCATATTTTTGTAGAGAGTGGTAGTAAGGCTAGACCTGAGATGCTTCTGAGCATCAATACCCTACAAACAATTTCTGTGTAAAACAGCCTCATTGAAATTATTTCACCAGGCAGGAAGTTCAATGGAAAATGCTGACATATATGTAACTCACTCCGTGAGGACTACAATTTCTTTGAGAAACACAACTTTTGATACTCATTTAATGTCAAGTTAAAGGTATCTATGAATGTTCATTATTTCAACATAAAAGTTATCAAGGCCTACACAAATTTACCTTTGCTAGTACTTCAGGGGAAACCTCTTCATCTGGAGACCATAATTTTCCATTCTTCTCACCTGTTGACTATAGACAATTAAATATATTTAATTCTTAGAAAGAATTTTGAAGTTTCCTTCATTAAGTTTTTTCATGCTGAATAATGCAGTGCTCTAGGAATCCTACAGGAAAGTCACCAGGGCTTGAAAAAGAACAAAGTTGGAGGACTTGAGCTTCCTGATTTCAAAACTTACTACAAATCATACACCAATGGAATGAAACAAAGAATGCAGAAAATCCTCAACTATATGGTTAACTGATTTTTAACAAGGGTGCTGAGACCAATTACTTCAACAAATGGTGCTAGAAAAATTAGATGTCCAAGAGCAAAAAATAAAGATGCATTGTTACCTTATATTCAAAATTAATTCAAAATAGATCAAAGATCTTAATTTAAGAGCTAAAACTATAAAACTCTTAGAAGATATAGGAGAAAATCTTCATGTTGTTTGATATGGCAAATATCTGAGAAGGGTTTAATAGGATATATAAAGAATTCTGAGAACTCAGAAACGATAAACAACCCAATTAAAAGCGTGCAAATGACTTTAAATATCCAAAGATACATAAATGGCCAAAAGCACATGAAAAGAAAAAAAAAACCCTCTACATTGTTAGAAGGTCTTCACATTGGTTGCCAGCCATGTCTATCAAATCATTAGTGAAACACAAAGCAAAACGATGAGATACTACTTTATACCCACTAGAATAGCCATTATCAAAAACACAGAAAAGAGTAAGCATTGGCAAAGCTGTGAAGAAACAACACAAAATGGTATAGACACTGTGGAAAACAGTTTGGCAGTCCCTCAAAAAGTACAACATAGAATGACCTTGGGAGCCAGCAATACCGTTCCTAGGCATATATCCAAAATGATCTGAAAACAGGGATGCAAATGTTCATTTCATCATTATTCACCAAAGTCAAAAGGTGGGAAAAAATCCAACTGTCCATCAACAAATGAATAAACAAAATGTAGGCTACACATACAATATTATTCTGGCATAAAATGAATGAACTTCTGATACATAACACAAATGAACCTTGAAATGAGTATGCTAGTGAAATACACCAGGCACAAAAGGACAAATATTGTATGATGAGAGGTATCTAAAACAGGCAAATTCAGAGTCAGAAGAAAGTACAACAGAGTTTACCAGAGGCTGTGGGGGTTACTGGTTAATGAATGCAGAGTTTTTATCTGAGATTAAAAAGTTCTGGAAATAGTGATGTCAGTTACACAACAACGTGGGTACATATTTTAGGTGGTGGCTTGGGTCATTTTGGAGAGTTATTTGGCTTTCCTGGGTATTTCCCATGTATACAGGAGGCATACATGGTATTAAACTTTTTTTTTTTTTTTTTTTTTTTTTTTTTAGTGTTTATTTATTTTGTGAGAGAGAGCACAAACGAGCAAGGGGGGGACAGAGAAAGAGGAAGAGAAAGACAGAATCCCAGGTAGGTTCTATATTATCAGCGTGGAGCCTGACGTGGGGCTTGAACTCATAAACCCTGAGATCATAACCTGAGCTGAAAGCAAGAGTTGGACGCTTAACCAACTGAGCCACCCAGGTGCCCCTCAACTTGTTTCTTAAAAAACAAAACAAAACAAAAATACCCACCCAACAACAAAAACAAGAATGCTGGTGTGTATGACGTAAGTGAATTGTACACTTAAAAATAGCAAAATTGCCAAAGTTTAAATCATGCATATTTTACCACATAAACAACAAAAAAGAGCCACCTTAAACTACAATCCATCAACAATCAAGTCATTTAAGAGGGGTCTTAAATTTCACACTGGTTACCAGCCACATCTATCAACAGTGCAAAACACAGCCTGAATGTGTTAAGTGGGAAATGAGACTTTGGCTATGTTCTTCTATCCTTGTCTATTACATCTAAATGGGGGAAGGGAGAGGAAGGAATGCACTAAAATGTCTTTCTTTTTAAGTTTGGATATCGAAGGCTCCAAGACTACTGGATCACGTGGAAGGAATAGGTAAGCTGGATAAAATAGGACTCCCTTGAAAGTCATCAACAATGATCCAGCAGGTAAAACAGACTTGTCTTCATTCAACATTCATTTTTAATTTAATACTTGGTAAAGTGAATTCTTAATCAGGTATGTGTTTCAGGAATCTCTTGGGGAGCCTTTTCAAGCTATACATTCCTGGGTTCCAGCCCGGAGCTAATAAATTAGCATGTGCACACACACAGTGAGCACCTACCCACCCACACACTTCAGCAACTAGAACAGAGTATGAGTCTAGTGCCAAAACTGCAATGTAATTATATTCCGAAATGCTAAATACAATTCAAAATGTTAAATACAATTCTACTTATATTTTTAACAACATTTGATAAAATTCTAGCACTCCAGTAAATTGTCCTTCAAATGTTAGGATAACAGCATTTGATTTATATTTTTTACTTAATGATTCATTCATCTCATGTTCTCATTTTTTCTTTCTTAAATGTTAAGTTCTGGTAATAGCTATACTGAAGTCAGGATGTCATTTGGAAATTTAAGTAAATAAATGAGGGAAAACACGCAATAATTTAAAAGGAAAAGAAAATTAGAGAGGCAGAAATGTTTCTGTGATGAAGATATAAATAGTTTTAGTCTCATTATTCTAAATTTAATTAAATTAGAAACTTACCCTGTCATTCATTAGCAGATCTTTCACAATAAAATTTGCTACTACAGATTTCATTGGGGAAGCAAATTGATCTGGTGCTAACATAGAAATGTGGCCCAATGAAACTAATGGAGTTATAAGTTGTTCTGGTACATCAGCATTCAGACTCCTACTGAGTGGCTATAAAAATAAAACAGTCAAAATTACCAATTTTGTTTTATAAATATCTACATTCTATGGAAACAGTAAATGCTCCTGACCCTCCTGAATTTATTGTGCCCAAACAAATCTGTTCTAATGATATGATCAAAAGTAACTTCAGCCTTATCAGACACTTGATTCTTACTGTACTTACTGAAATTTAATATGATGAAGGAATGCAGAAAAAAGAAAAAGAAAACAAAAGCCCACGTAAAAGGCAGAAGTAAAAACAAGAACATTTCTGCATCATCAAATCAGCATTATTTTCAAGCCATGTACAACAATAGGCTTGTTATGTTGGTGGATTTCTTATCCTGTGGAGACATTTTAAATGCCCATGGACCATAAAAAATAAGGGTTCAAATGGTCTTGTTGATACTATATCCAATTTACAGAAACAAGAGTACTTTTCTAGTAGTGGAATCAGGCCAAGGATCATACATAAGAAAAGGCAAACAGGATTAATTTTCAGGTAGGGTTGACAGGTACTTTAAACTGGGTGGTTCAAAGTTATCTACTAATACTTTCTGAGGATAAGTGGACCACCGAGCCAATAAAGTGAAAATTAAAATGTTCTAACACAAACACACAAAATATTCTTCTAAATGTAGTATTTGAACATATAATCTGATGTAAAGTTTGTGAATACAGTGCTGGAAAAAGTGTCCCTGCTCCCATGGAATATATATACTAGGGTGAAACTAAATAGCCAAAAAAAAATTTACCTTCCATCTTCAACAAACCACACAGCATAAGAATAAAAATCAACATAAACACATCCTATATATATATATATATATATATATATATATACCTCAAAAATCTGTGCAAGCTGGACTTCTTTATTGGTGAATATGGCATGTATACAATGAACAGCCTGTTTTGCTTGGTGTGGAGTACCTCTCTTTGCTTTCTGATGTAAAATGGGAATTAAGGTCCTGCAAAAAAATAATACCATAATTAAAAAAAAGCCCATATACTACAAGTAGTTCTCCTGGTTGTCTCCTGCTTCCTCTCCCTTAACTGCTTGGATTTTTGCTGGTAGCGAAGCCTCTCTTAATTTTTAAGCTGTACGTATGTATGTATGTGCGTGTGTGTTATATATACACGTATATATGTGTATATATACGTGTATATGTACACGTATATATACACACACACACACGTATATAATCTCTACACCCAATGTGGGGCTCGAACTCACGACCTGAGATCAAGAATCCACCAACTGAGCCAGCCAGAAACCCTGATAAGACTCTGTTAAAAATTACCTCATCTGCAGAAAGGTTTAAAGCTCCTTCTCTATCCCCAACTATAATACAAGAAATGTCTCAAGAAAAAGGCTCCTGCAGGAGATAATTTTTATTTTAAAGCCACCTCATGAATATGGAGAAATAAACAAACCACCCTGAATTTATAGTCTAAAACTTGCCCCATGTTATATTTTTATATTTACCTTCCAAGTACATATTCCTAATTTCCCACTTCCCTTTCACAATCCCTTCAGTTATTAAAAATAATTTTTTTCATGTTTATTCATTTTTTGAGAGAGAGAGAGACAGACAGACAGACAGAGGACGAAGTGGGGGCAGAGAGAGAGGGAGACATAGAATCCGAAGCAGGCTCCAGGCTCTGAGCTGTCAGCACAGAGCCCGACACAGCATGAGAGATCATGACCTGAGCTGAAGTCGGATGCTTAACTGACTGAACCACCCGGGCGCCCTTCCCCTTCAGTTACTTTAAAGCAGCCATGGAAGGGCACATGGGTGGCTCAGTCAGTTAAATATCTGACTCTTGATTTTGGCTCAGGTCATGGGTTCACAGTTGTGAGATCAATCCCTCTGTCGGGCTCAGTGCAGAGCACGGAGCCTGCTTGGGATTCTCTCACTCCCTCTCTCTCTGCCCCTCCCCTGCTCAGGCTCTTTTTCTCTATCTCTCAAAATAAATAAATAAACTTTAAAGTAGCCATAGACAAAAAGTAGCAAAAGGTCAAGTTTTATTAAAGGGCTGAAATGAAAGCAGTAAAACAAAGTATGCAAGGATAACGACACATATATATTGGTAGAAGAGTAATAAAAACATCTAACGATTTTTGAGTACTTGTACCAAGCACCATTCTAAGTGTTTTTATGTGGATTAATTCAATTAATCCTCATAGTCACCCAAAGAGGACTATTACATTTATTAAACAGATGAGGAAACTAAAGCACAAAAATATTATTTTCTTTAAGCTTCTTTTTTTTTTTTTTAAACGTTTATTTATTTTTGAGACAGAGAGAGACAGAGTGTGAATAGGGGAGGGGCAGAGAGAGAGAGGGAGACACAGAATCCGAAACAGACTCCAGGCTCTGAGCTGTCAGCACAGAGCCCGATGCGGGGCGCGAACTCACGGACCGTGAGATGATGACCTGAGCTGAAGTCGGACGCTTAACCAACTGAGCCACCCAGGCGCCCCTATTTAAGCTTCTTAAGGTGATGGAGCTAGGAAATGGTAGAGTTGGGATGTGAAAATGTGTACTTCTTCTCCAAAATCCATGCACTTAACCTCCATACTGATATTGAAGGTCAAAGTAAAATAATAGGACAATATGGAAATAACACATTACAGTCTTAAAGCATTAAATGTTGATGATATAAGAAAACATTATATGAAGATGTAAGTACCAACCTATAAAAGAACAGGTATACACAGCAAGTAGATAAGACAAAATACTCATAAAGAAATATCAAAGTGTGGATAATGACTCTTTCTCTCCCTTATATTTCCTAAAGTTTCAGCTTGCCTTTTTTTTTTTTTTAAGAAAGAGAGAGAGAGAAAATGACAGGGTAGGGCAGAGAGAGAATCTTAAGCAGGCTCCACGCTCAGCACAGAGACCAATGGGAGGCTCCATCTCATGACCCTGAGATCATGACCTGAGCCAAAATCACGAGTTGGATGCTTAAGCGACTGACCACCCAGGTACCCCAAGTTTTAGCTTTTTACAATGAACATTTAAGTATTCTTTTAATCAGAAGAAAAGCTATTTAAGGCAAAAAAAAAAAATTTAAGAAAGATACTTGTCATACATTTAATGCAGTGGTTCTATTTTATAGATTTATAAGGTCAGTGGTATCAAATACAATGATGACAAAAGGTCCTCTCATGAAAATGGGAGGCTAGACATTAAAAGCAATACCCCAGATCCCAGGTCATGCACCTCAACTAAAAAACTGCAATGAATATATGCTAGTCAGTATAAATCTGATTTGACATTTACGAATATGACACATTTCTCTGTGTGCAGATTTAGAATTGTTAAGAGACAGATTTCCATGGCCCAGTAGCCTCCTTAACTGAACACTGTTAAAGTCTTTCTCACAAACTCATTTACCAGAGTAGCAGTTCTTGTAAATAACACAAGTTACAAAGACACAGTGTTGATCAAACTGTTGTTAAATGTGTTACTAATTCTTCTTAGCCTAATGAAATGATTACACAAAAATCAACTTTAACCTTTTCCCTTGCTTTTCTAGTGTGCTATATAATCCGATGATGTCATCAGGGTTGTTTCTGAGGCCTGCATTGTTTTTGCTCCTCCGCTTTTCAATGATTCTCTCCCTCCTTCCTCAGTCTTAAGAACAATACGTTTTATTCCTTATGTCCAAAGTTAACTATTTCACCTACCCCCATTTTCCAATGCTTCTGCTGGGATAGAATTCCTTTAAGAAGAAATCCTTTACCTTAAAATAGGTTTTCCTACCTTGAAAAACTCACCAGAAACTTTATCCTAGTGTGTCAATGATTTTTTTCCCCAATGTACAAGTACAAAGATTATGATTTCTAGGCTATAAACACCTTGAGACCAGGGAGTAAGTGTGGTAATTCTTTTATATTAGTCAGTACAGTTCTGAGAATGAAGAGAATGTACAATAAATATTGACTTATTTCTCAAATTAAACTATCAGCTTACAAATTTAATAAAAACTTTAGGAATCAGGGGACGCCTGGGTGGCTCAGTTGGTTAAGCATCCGACTTTGGCGCAGGACATGATCTCACGGTTCGTGGGTTCGAGCCTAGTGTTGGGCTCTGTGCTGACAGCTCAGAGCCTGGAGACTGCTTTGGATTCTGTGTCTCCCTCTCTCTCTGCCCCTCCCCTGCTCATGCTGTCTTTGTCTCAAAAATAAATAAAACATTAAAAAAAACAAAAAACAAAAAACCAAAACTTTAGGAGTCAGTAGTCCTCTTGTCCTATTATTACCCTGTAAGGAAAAACGGTTTGATTTGGATATATCCAGAACTATTTGCATATACCCTGAACATCTGACTCAACAGCTATCAACAATGTGTTTTTCCTTCAAAAGACATCTCCCACATTTTTTGTCTAAATATAAACTCTCAGCACAAGTTTGATCCTAAGGCAACCTCTTTATGATGTCGAAGTAAAAATATCAAAATGTATTTCATTCTTATGATGAAAGAGAAAAGGTAATCTTGAGGGAGAGATCAAAAATTATAAAACCACCACTGCCAATAACCAGGCAACTAATAAGATATAATGTTAAACAGACTAGTTGATTATCCCATTCTTTGGTGAGACAGGTTAGTAGCAGCTACTGAATTTAAACCAGTTGGAGGGAAGAAAATGTACATAGATAATAAATTCTGTGATAACTTTTGATTATTAATATTAATATTCAAAAATAATCTTGTTATAAACAAAATTTCAGTTTGTTCCTCTAATTTCTTTTTCAGTTTGTTCAGTTTGTAGGGGAGGAGTATAAGGCAGAGAAAGGATAATACAAAGGATACAGAAAAGCTGCTTCTAAGAAAAAGTTGTCTTTCCTCTCCCCTCTCTCCTATCTTCCTACATGAAAAAGAAAAATGACTGGCTCCTACACTTAAAACACTTTTATGTTTACCATGAGAAAAAATATACTCACGATCGTATCTGGGGTAGGTCTGTTTCTATTTTGTGGCCTGTATTTCTAAAAATTTGTATAGCAGCTTCTGCTACCTTGTCATCTTCCATTCTGAGGCACTGTAACAGGGACTCATATGTCTCTGCAGAGTGGAACGAGGTAGGATGTGTGAAAGACAGAACCTGGAGGAATAGATATAGCTTTAGAAGTACAGACAATGGTTTTCATTCAAAGAAGAAAATTATTTTCTACTATAAATACCATTCAAAATTAAGGGTTGCATATGCTAGCTATACAGAATAAAGATTTTATTTCATAGTCTCCTTTGTAATTTGTTGTGTTTAATGACATGTGAAAAGAAATACTGTGCAGTAGCTCCTTATGAGAGTTGATATATAGCCTTTGCCCTATTTTTCTTCTTTACCTCTTAGTCTGTTCTGAAACTGGGAATGAAGAAAAATGTGGCTCTTTTTTTATGGACTGTGATACTGTGATGTAAACAAAATGTTAACACAGAGCTTTATTTCACTGGCAAAATGATAGTCTAAAAGGAATATTTTAAGTGAAATCCATCACAAAATTTCACTAGTCATAACTATAAACAAAGAAGCCATAACTGTGAACTTTTAGTCATGATTAAAAACATGTACATTATTACTCCTTTATTTATTACTCTAGAAGTCCCAGTCTATCCCTAAGGAATTTATAGGAAGTTGGACATGTCTACAAAATTTACTTTCCATGAAGTGGAAACAACTTAGCATAATATCAGAGATAAAGGCTACAAGTGGAGAGGTGTGGGTAGGGGATGGAGTATGTAATCTTCATTAACTTACTTAATAAGCATTTATTTAATGGGTTATAAAGTAAAGAGATGGTCTCATTCGGTGAGATTCTTGCTGATAATATTTAGATAGTATGTTGACATGTTAGTAATAGGGTTGATAATATAAAACCTTGTAAATTTTACTTACAGAAAAATGGAGAATCAAATTTGAAAAAATGAATCAAAACTATGAAAAATGCTTATCTTCAAGATTTCACTCTTAAAACTATTTAAAAATATCTCATCATTAAAAATACAAAATCTTTCCATGAAATTAAAGACCATTCCAATACAATCCCATCACTCTCTTTTCTATCTAATGTCCATTGCACTGGTTTGTCTCTTCTCCCTCAGTTCATACATTATAGTTATCTAAATATCTCTTTCCTTCAATTTCCTCTTTACTCCATCTGATGAAAGCTCTGTTTAGTGCTGTGCCATAATGAAAGCCAGAAGGAAAGACCCTGATAATACCTTTCTGCTCAAAGAGCATTACCAATCTAAAACCAACCCTGTATCCCATTATTCCCCAAAGCAATCCCTTTTTTTTTAGTTAGGCTAGACTCCCAACAATCCCTAAAATATGCCAAGAATTATTCTCTTTCACAATGCTGTGTTACCCTTAGAGTAAGCCATATCTTGTCCACAAAGTCTTGCCTGATCTGCCTCTTACTAATTGCTCTATTCTCTGAATTCTTTGGCATAATATGAGTAACAATTGTTTAAAAATTTCCTGACAAGACAGATACTGTCATATAATTCCTTCAGCAGATGAAAGTTAAGACTAGATCATTTAGAACATACTATTACAAGCACATGTTGTTAAATACAGGTATGCAAATGAGGAATGAAATAGCAAATCATCAAAACATGATTTTATAATGTAAAACAATTACATTATTGTAATGTGAAAGACATACATTTTTATAAAATATGATTTCTACTACAAATGTTTAATTTTTCAGTTTCCAATGAAATAAAGCCCAACCCTTGCATATCCTTAAGGGAATTGGAATTAAGACTGGAAATTCATGGAGACAGAATTATTTTAAAAGTACCTTAAGAAGTTCAAGTCCTGAACGAATAGCTGTATCTGGACTTACACCCTCCTCTTCATCATCTGCTGTTCCCTCTATTGATTTATTCATCAGTTTTACCAGTGCACTATTAAAATAAGAACATCTAAATTAGCCACCTTAGTAGATCAGTAATTCCTAACTACATTGTGGTAGAACGCATACAGAACCTAAATATTAGCTACAAGTACGTTCCTGGAGGAAAAAATTATTTTGTGACTTAAAAAAAAAATGTTTATTTATTTTGAAAAAGAGACCTTGTGGGTCTCCTGGGTGGCGCAGTCGGTTAAGCGTCCGACTTCAGCCAGGTCACGATCTCGCGGTCTGGGAGTTCGAGCCCCGCATCAGGCTCTGGGCTGATGGCTCAGAGCCTGGAGCCTGTTTCCGATTCTGTGTCTCCCTCTCTCTCTGCCCCTCCCCCGTTCATGCTCTGTCTCTCTCTGTCCCAAAAATAAATAAACGTTGAAAAAAAAAAAAAAAAAAGAAAAAGAGACCTTGTGCGTGAGTGGGGGAGGGGTAGAGAGAGTGGAAGAGAGAGAATCCAATGGCTCCATCCCACGAACTGCTGAGAGCATTACCCAAGCCCAAATCAAGAGGAGAATGCTTAATGGACTGAGCCACCAGGCAACCCTATTTTGTGACTTTTTAAACTTTGCTCCCAACTTGACAGCTGAGATTTTTACTTTATCTACCCACAACCTTGCCCAAACTCCATGTACAACTCTACTGAAAAACAACAAGATTAAAATTAAATGATATGTACTGGAAATATAATTTAACATTGATTTCTATATATAAAGAGATTGTTTACAACAATAGAAAAACAATAGATGGCAGTTGCTAAATGAAGAAATGACAATTCATTCAAAGTAAAAAACAAATACATGGACAAAGGAGTTTAAATTAATCCTTGGTGATTAATTTACTGAATCAGTAATTCTATTCCTAAAGATTTAGAGAAAAGAAGTTCATTAGAAGCATCATGTTATATTCATAAACAGATTCATCAATAAAAAAACATTTAATTGTCCAACATTATGGAATTAGTTTTTCAAACATACCTAACGACCACAAAACAGAACATTACCTGTGAATAAAAATCAGACTATGTAGCAACATGGTACTTTCAATTAATTAAATTAATTAATTAATAAGCAAGGTGAACGCTTTTTAAAAATGTTTCTTTATTCTTTTTTTTTTTTTTCAACGTTTATTTATTTTTGGGACAGAGAGAGACAGAGCATGAACGGGGGAGGGGCAGAGAGAGAGGGAGACACAGAATTGGAAACAGGCTCCAGGCTCTGAGCCATCAGCCCAGAGCCTGACGTGGGGCTCGAACTCACGGACCGCGAGATCGTGACCTGGCTGAAGTTGGACGCTTAACCGACTGCGCCACCCAGGCGCCCCATAAAATGTTTCTTTATTCTTGAGAGACAGAGATGGAGTGCAAGTGGGGAAGGGGCACAGAGAGAGGGAGATACAGAGTCTGAAGCAGGCTCCAGGCTTTGAGCTAGCAGCACAGAGCTGGGCATGGGGTTAGAACTCATGAACTGTGAGATCATGACCTGAGCTGAAGTCGGACACGTGCCCGATGGAGCCATCCAGGCACCCCTGATTTTATTTTTTTTAAATGTTTATTTATTTATTTTCAGAGAGAGAGAGAGAGAGAGAGAAAGAGAGAGAGAGAGTGAGTGAGTGCAGGTGAGAGCGTGCACACACAGGAAGGGGCAGAAAGAGAGGGAGACAAAGAATCCCAAGCAGGCTCCATGCTCAGCATGGAGACTGACGCGGGGCTCGAACTCACAAACTGTGAGATTATGACCTGAGCTGAAATCTAAAGTCGGAGGCTTAACTAACTGAGCCACCCAGGCACCCCAACGTGGTACTATTTTAAGTAAAAACAAATATGATTTTTTTAAATCCTTAATTTAAATTTATTTTAAAGTTTTAATTAGTTAATATACAGTGTAATATTGGTTTTGGAAGAATTCAGTGATTAATTACTTACGGACAACACTCGGTGCTCATTACAACAAATGCCCTTTTTGTTTTTTGTTTCCCTTCCCTTATGTTTATCTGTTTTTTATTTTTTTTTTAATTTTTAAATGTTTATTTAGTTTTTAGAGAAAGACAGAGTGTGAGCAGGAGAGGGACACAGAGAGAGGGAAACACACAATCTGCAGCAAGCCTCGGGCTCTGAGCTGTCAGCATAGAGCTGGACATGGGGCTTGAACTCACGAACTGTGAGATCATGACCTCAGCTGAAGTCGGGATGCTTAACTGACTGAGCCACCCAGGTGCCCCACAACAAATGCCCTTCTTAATACCCATCACTTACCTAGCCCATCCCCCCCCCCAACCTACTTCCCTCCATCAACCCTCAGTTTGCTCTCTATCGTTAGGGGTCTCTTGTGGTTTGTTTCCCTTTCTTCTTCTTTTTCTCCCCTTTCCCTATTTTCATTTGTTTTGTTTTTTAAATTCCACATATGAGTGAAATCATATGATATTTGTCTTTTTCTGACTGACTTATTTCACTTAGCATAATATATTCTAGCTCCATCCATGTTGTTGCAATAGATGTGATTTTTGGTTTTGAGGCTGTTTCCTCATCAGTAAACTGAAAAAAAACCCAACAACCCTTATTTTGGGGGCATTAAATTATTACAGCAAATGACCTAGTACATAGCAAATATTTAACAAATGGAAGTTAATCGTAACTGTTTCAGGTTAAATTTTTTCCCTTGGAAAAATACACATATTTTAGTCAAACTATTAAAAAATTTTAAGTATAAAATACATAAGGTCACAGATACATCTTCTATATAATTTAAACCACTTTTAGTACTTTTATTTCCCTTTTAACATCACAAGAATAATTTAAAAACTTCCTCAGTATCTTCAATTGATAAAAAACATTTTTTTTTTATTTAAAAAAAAAATTTTTTTTTCAACGTTTATTTATTTTTGGGACAGAGAGACAGAGCATGAACGGGGGAGGGGCAGAGAGAGAGGGAGACACAGAATCGGAAACAGGCTCCAGGCTCTGAGCCATCAGCCCAGAGCCTGACGCGGGGCTCGAACTCACGGACCGCGAGATCGTGACCTGGCTGAAGTTGGACGCTTAACCGACTGCGCCACCCAGGCGCCCCAAAAAAACATTTTTTAAAAAAAACAAATTAGGAGTGTATTAAACACTAGCTGGAAATATAATTTATGTATCATATAACTCACCTATTTAAAATGTATAATTCGGTGGTTTTTACTTTATATTCACAGGGTTGTATAACCATTACCACAATCTAATTTTAGATTTCACCCCATTCCCCAAAAAATCCCTTTTCCAATAGGAGTCACTGTTGTTCACTTGTATCTCCTCTATTCCTAGTCCTTTACTAATTTGCCTTCTGCTGCTACACATTTGCCTATTCTGAATATTTCATATAAATAGACTCATACGATATATACATAGTCTTTTATGAGTGACTCCTTTCACCTAGCAAACTGTTCTTGAGGTTCATCCATGTTGTACTATGTATTAGTATTTCATTTACTTTAATCCTGAATAACCTTCTAGTATATGCATGTAAGACAGTTTATCAGTTGATGGACATTTGAGTTTTTTTCTATTTTTTTTCAGCTATTATGAATAATGTTTCTGTAAATATTCATATCCAGGTATGGACATATATTTTCACTTCTCTTGGGCATATATTTGTGAGTGGAGTTGCTGGGTCATATAGTAACTCTGTTTTAACTTTTTTTTATAGTTAAAGTTTATGTATTTTGAGAGAGACAGCGAGAGTAAGCAGGGGAGGGGGCAGAGAGAGTGAGAGACAGAATCCCAAGCAGCCTCCATGTTGTCAGCACAAAGCACAATGTGGGGCTTGAACTCACAAACTGAGATCATGACCTGAGCTGAGATCATGAGTTGGACACTTCACCGGCTGAGTCACCCAGGCACCACAAATGTTTATTTTTGAGAGTGAAAGAGCACAAGTGTGCATGAGTGGGGGCAATGTGCACAAGGTGGGCAAGGGCAGACAGAGAGGGGGAAAGAAGATCTGAAGTGGGCTCAGCACTGACAGCAGAGAGCCTGATGCGGGGTTCAAACTCACAAACTGAGAGATCACAACCTGAGCCAGTCACATGCTTAACTGACTAAACCACCTAGGCACCCCTCTATGTTTGAACTTACTGAGCAGCTGCCAAACTGTTTTCCAAAGCAGCTTCATCATTTTATATTCCCACCAGCAATATATGAGAGTAACAATTTCTTGACGTCTTCTCCCACTCATCTTTATTATTATAGCCATACCAGTGGGTATAAAGTGGTGTTTCATTGTGAATATATATATAAATATTCCCATCTCCACAAAAAATTGCCTTATGCCCCGTGTGGTCAATCTCCTTTTTCCACACTGGCAATTACTGATCTGGTTTCTGTCACTATAATTTTACCTTTTCTAGAATTTCATGTATTTTGTGTCTGACATCTTTTATGTGACATAATTCTCTTGAGATTCCTCCACATTCTTGCATAGAATCAATAGTTTGTTCCTTTCTATTGCTGAGAAGTATTACATTGTATGGATTTATCACAGTATGTTTATCTAATTACCAACAGATGAACTTTAGAGTATTTCTAGTTTAAAGATATAAATAAAGCTGCTACAAGCAATTAACTTGAAGTCTTTATGGGAATTTAGGTTTTCTTTTTTTGTAGGCAAATATCTAGTACTGGGATTCCTGAGTTGTATGGTAATATTATATGTATACTTAATGTTACAGCAAACTATCTCCTGTATCACCAACACTTGGTTCAGTCAGTCTGAAATATCATCAATACTTGGTATGGACAGTATCTTTGATTTCAGCCATTCAAATGGGTATGTAGTGGTTTCTCACTGAAATTTGAATTTATATTTCCCTAATGAGTAATAATGTTGGTTGTCTTTTCCTGTGCTTATTTCCTATTTGTATATCTTATTTGGTGAAGTCTGTTCAAATCTGTCCCCTTTTTTTAAATTGGATCATTTATTGAGTAGTATGCTTAACTTAATGAGTTACCCAGGTGCTCCATACATTGTTTATGCTTTTTTATGTCCTATTTAAGATATCTTGCTTACCCAGTATTTTGCTCTACAAGTTTTAGCTCTGACATATATTAAAAACAAAAGTTATTTCCAATTTGAGAAGAATATCTGAAGTATGCTTTCTATTTGGAGGAAATCCTGTAAAATGATACATGAATTTAACAAGATTACAAATGTGTTTGAAAAAATTTATGAGTGTATCTAATTATTTTTAAGAGGTTGTGCATGCATTTATTTAATAAGTATTTACTGACCACCTATTATGTGCCAAGTCTTAGGGTCTATCCTGGAAATACAGTGCAAAACAATACAGTGCATCATCTCTGCCTTCATTATAATGTGGGTGGATCATCATTATGAGTCAATAAGCTGTAAGAGACCCAAGTCTTAAAACCAGGACCGCAGTCCTTTCTCTTATAAAAGTATTTTCGTTTCTAAATTAGAGAAATAATACATACTCCATATGCTTCATAGGGGTATCATGAAGCAAAAGATTATCACCAATTCAAGTGTCTGTTCAAAATTGCATGGAAAGTCTTCTATGTGTCTCTTTCTCTTTTAATTTGTATAACAACTGTTATAAATCTTCACCATTCTAACTCAGGTCTAAATTCTTCCACTGAGCAGACTACTTATATTACTTTTAACCTGACAGAGAATAAAGGAGGCCATGAGTGAAAACTAATTTTCTATACCCTATCTTCTAAATTCCTCTAATTTGTATCTATCATTTTTTCATATCATGGAGAAGATTTTCTTCTTTCTGCTCCTCTTCTTTAGGGATGTTGCATTATCATAATTCTACCCCCCTTCCCCCATCTTCAGCCTCTCTTCTTTTCTATTAGCACCTCTCAAAGGTATTTAAATATTCAAAATTTCGGGGCGCCTGGGTGGCGCAGTCGGTTAAGCGTCCGACTTCAGCCAGGTCACGATCTCGCAGTCCGTGAGTTCGAGCCCCGCGTCGGGCTCTGGGCTGGTGGCTCGGAGCCTGGAGCCTGTTTCCGATTCTGTGTCTCCCTCTCTCTCTGCCCCTCCCCCATTCATGCTCTGTCTCTCTCTGTCCCAAAAATAAATAAAAACGTTGAAAAAAAAATTTAAATATTCAAAATTTCTTCATTAAAAACAACAAAAGACCCTTCCTCAGGCTTACTCTCTTTCCATTATCTAATTTTTCTCTTTAACATTTTATAGCTAAACTGTCCACAGTGGCTGTCCTACATCCCAATTTACCTCCTAAAGCAGAGTTTGGAAGTGTAACAAGTTATTTATCCCTTGGATTTTCTCCTATCTCAAGGCTGCAGAGTGGACCCTATTAGGATCCTGTTGAGCTAAGTCAATCACCTCTGGGTTTGAGCAGTCTTCTCTGCTCAATTTTTATCATTTTCTCTGTGTACCATGATGTGGATGTTGGGAAGGGCTAGCTTATGCTCTTCTCAATCCTTGGTAAACTGGGCTTGCCCCTGATACTCCAAAGAAATTATCCTAGCCATAGTGACGTTTTTTCTTTTTCTAAATCCAATGGATGATTTTTAGTATCTATTTTACTTCTGGATAGCATCTGACCTCTCCAACTTTTAGTCCCTCTTTAGCTTCTGTGTTACCACTCTTTCCTGATTTTCCATTTAAAAATTTTTTAAAAAATGTTTATCTATTCTTGAGAGAGACAGAGACAGAGTGTGAGTTGGGGAGGGTCAGAGAGAGAGGGAGGCACAGAATCTGAAGCAGGCTCAGGGTTCTGAGCTGTCAGCACAGAGCCTGACGCGGGGCTCGAACTCACAAACTGTGAGATCATGACCCGAGTTGAAGTCGGACGCTTAACCAACTGAGCCACCCAGGTGCCCCCTGATTTTCCACTTTTGACCATGCCTCCTTAAAAACAATTTTTTTTTAATTGAAGAATTGACATACAATCTTATATTAGTTTCAGGGGCAGAGGAGGGTGACTTGATATTTATAAACATGAAATGGTCACAATAAGTCTAGTTACCATCTGTATAAGTCTAGTTACCATCTGTCACCATACTATATTGTCAAATTTTTAAAAAATTTAATGAATTCCTGATCTGGTAGCCAACCTCTTAATTAATTTTCCTTAGGATTCAGTCTTCAACCTTTCTCTTTTAAAATTTTACCCTCTCCCTGCAGGTAAAATTTTACTCCTCTCTCCCACTATTACAATCACTACTTCACTTTCAACCACTATCTATGGATAAATAACTAACTGGAGCACACATATGTGTATTTGTATAAACACAAGTCTGGGGAAAATATACTAAAGAAAAATTGGTTATATTTAGGATGATTTTCTACTATCCTCATTCTTTTCTTCCAAAATCCTTCATTATGGTTAAAGCACATACTACTTTCTAACTACTTCTTAATTGCCTTTGTTTTTGTCTATTTATTCTTCCTAGAATAGCTACTAAAGTTCATTTGGTAATTACTATGTGCGAGGCACTGTGCTAAGTGTTTTATATATCCATGTTATTTAAGCCTCTCAACAATTCCAGTTGTTATTTTATTGCTGTGTATTGTTATTGTATTGTAAATGTATTATTATCCTTATTTTAAAGGTGAGGAAATTAAAGCTCAGAGTAGCTTAAATAATCTACCCAAGCACACAGGGCCTAGTGGCCTGTTCTTCTGCAATCTCCACCTGACTACTCTCCATAATTCCTACTGATCTTTCACTACCCATTTTATGTGTGATCTATTTCAGAACCTGCTCTAATAACAAATTCATCCCACACAATTTGGGTTAAATAACTATCCTTCCCTAGTTACCCAATGTATTTTACAAATTGCTCCATTAAATGTGTGTTAAATGAAGAAACAAACCCTTTATTCACAATAGTCCATAAAGATTTGGTTACACAGAAAGAATATTATATGACATATTTCTCATTAAAATAAACTAGAATTTTGCATGAAAGTAGTCTCTCAGAAACCCTAACCATAAGTTGATTTCTCTGAGCCCAAACATGATGCTACTGAAAAAGCAGTGTTTGGTCTGTTAAGACTGGAGATCAACCACTAGCTTTACTATAATTTACTAAAGTAATGAAACCCTGTGAAGCCTCATGGAGACAAAGAGCAAATGCCATTATATGTATCTTTCAAAGTCAATATGCAAAGGCAAGAGTACTATCTACATGTACTATATCCTGATTTACCCCATTAAAATCAAATGGCATAGAGCAAAGGACACTGACATCAAAAATAATAAATGTGTTTAATAAATGTGTTGGTGGGAATATAAATATATGGTATAGCCACTGTGGAAAATAGTAGGGAGGTTCCTCAAAAAATTAAAAACAGAAATATATGGTCCAGTAATTCCACTACTGGGTATTTCAAATGAAAACACTAATTTGAAAAGATATATGTATCCCTATGTTTACTGCATTTTTTATAATAGTCAAGACATGGAAGCAACCTAAGTGTCCAATGGCAGATGAACGGATAAAGATGTGGTATGTGTATGTATGTATGTGTACACACAGGAATAATATGCAGCAATAAAAAGGGATAAGGTCTTGTCATTTGCAACCACATGGATGGACCTAGATGATATTATGCTAAGTGAAATAAGTCAGAGAAAGACAAGTATGATTTATGATATTTTTGATTTACTCATGTAGAATGTAAAAAAACAAATGAATAAACAAACTAAAAGCAGAATCAGACCTATAAATACAGAGAACTGATGGTTGCAAGAGGGAAGGGGGATGGGCAAAAGGGGTGAAGAGGAGTGGAAGATATAGGCTTCTAGCTATGGAATACATCATCAGAATAAAAGGTACAGTGCAGGGGATATAATTAATGATATTGTAACAGCGTTGTATGGTGACAGATGGTAGTTGTATTTGTGGTGAGCCATAGCATATGGTATAGAGATGCCAAATCACTATGCTGTACACCTGAAACTAAGTAACATTGTGTCTGAAATATACCCAAATAAAAAAAATTAAAACAGAGGTGCCTGGGTGGCTCAGTTGGTTAAGTGCCTGACTCTTGATCTCAGCTCAGGTCTTGACTCAGGATCGTGGATTCAAGCCCTGCACTGGGCTCTGCACTGGGCTCTGCATTGGGTGAAAAGCCAATTAAAAAATAAATAAGTAAAAACAAAAAAATTAAAATAAAATTACTTCCATCCTTTGGAAAAATAAAATAAATCTAGGGTTTTTGTCATTACCCAGCTGTGAACAAACCACTTACTCTCTGAAAACCTTACTTTTCTAAGCTCCAACTCTTAATTTCAGTTCAGGTCATGATCTTGTGGTTGGTGAGTTCAAGCCCCATGTCAAGCTCTCTGCTGTCAGTGCAGAGCCCACTTCAGATCCTCTGTCCTCCTCTCTCTTTGCACCTACCCCACTCACTCACTCTCTCAAAAATAAACAAACATTAAAAAAAAAAAAAAAGAGAAAAAGGTAGACAGACATTGCTGTTATAAGCTGAGTTGTGTACCCCCAAATTAAATGTTGGAGTCTAATCTACAGTACCTGATAATGTGAGTATATTTGAAAGTAGGGTCTTAACACAGATAATTAAGGTAAAATGAGGTGAAATGTGTGAGCCATTATTCAATATAATTATTGTTCTTATAGAAAGGGAAGATTAAGACACAGATAAAGTAAGACCCTATAAGGAGACAGTGAGAGGAGGCCATCTGCTAGTCAAGAAGAGAGGCTTCAGAAGAAATCAAACTTGATGGCACCTTGATCTTTGACTTGTGGCCTCCAGAACTGTGAGAAAATTAATTTCAGTTGTTAAAGTCACTCAGTCTGTGGTATTTTGTTATGGCAGCCCTAGAAAACCAATACAACTGGCATTTCAATACAACCAAAGCAGTAATTCACATACAGTGAAATAACTAATAGCTAGAATCAGGTCTCCTAATCCAAAGCTATTTAAAAAGAAAACCAATAAAGGTTGCCTGGGTGGCTCAGTTGGTTAAGCATCTGATTCTGGCTCAGGTCATGATCTCGTGGTTCGTGAGTTGGAGCCCTACGCTGGGCTCTGTGCTGATAGCTCGGAGCCTGGGGCTCCGCTTCAGATTCTGTGTCTCCCTCTTTCTCTCAAAAATAAACACTGAGAGAGAGAGAGAGAGAGAGAGAGAGAGAACGAACACCAATAAAAACAAAAGAAAACAGAGAGAAAGAACCAGTAAGTACTATATAGTGACCCAACATGAAAAGGAAGATATACAGCTTGTTTACAGGAAAAATGATTAGTGCAAGGGAAAAGTATTCACAGAAATTTACAACAGAAATCATCAGAAACAACTGAAATGCATGAAATTATGGAAAACACTTAATAAAAAACAATAGCTGTTAATGTCTATTGTGCCAGGCTTCTTAGTTTTTATGTTATCTCTAATTCTGACAATCATATGACAAGGAGATGTTATACACATATTAAAGTTAAAAATAAAATTAAGAATTCAGATAGATTACCAGGCTTCTTCAAAGACACAAACTGGTATGTAGCAGACACATGCTGTGACACCAGATTAGTCTAATGGCAACTTGTTCTCTTTTCAAAATACTATTCTGTTTTCACATATCTCAAATGAACAATGATACAATACATACTACAGGAATGTTGTGTGGCCATCAAAATGGCTAAGAAAACTCAAAGATTGACTGACAGCCTATAGATTTAAAAATTTCTTCTTTTTCCATATTTTGCGTTCTAGGGTTTTCTTTGATGAGCACAGATAGGCTAAAAATAAAACACAAGAACTCTAAAAAAATTAAAATCATTGAAGTAAGTCAAAGACTAGAAAATAAGTAAGCCCTTCTTTCAACTTGAATGATATATTAAAAAGGTATACAGGGAGACTTTTTAGGTTTTCTTAGGGACCCAGAATTTAAACTTACCACACTGTGGTTTCAGACCATATTTTATTTTTGAGTGAATAGATTTCCTGACTTACCTTATGGCTTCTGAATCAATGTGCACAGGTGCAATTCTTTCCAACAGAAATTTGACCATCTCTAGAAAAGGGTTTGTCGGCTGCTTAGGATTTGCAAGTTTTCGAGCTATTTCTCTCTACAGAAGGGAAAGATTTTACCGTAAGTATGATTCACATTCATATTTTTCAAAATAAAAGTGACTATAGGTACCAAAAGCATTTAAAGATTCAAAACCAGCAGAATCTGCTTTAGACTTGACTAAATTTCTGCTTTAGACCCTGACTAGAATTATATACTCATTAGGTTATCACTGCAAAATCTGTACTGTGGAGGAAAGGGGATAACATTGTGTGATTTATGCCTTTTATCCTATATTTCTCCCATGATTTATTGCTTAGTGAACAATCTTTTTTAGTGCTCTTTCAAAAAGTTAACAATTAATACTTTCATGGGTATCTTTTATTAGTTTATTTCATAATTTGACAGAATCTTATGCTTTCAGTTAATGATTTGTCTTTTTAAAGAGGTGGAGATTCATAAGTATGTAATTATTTATAAAATTTTTAGTTCTGGAAAAACATAGGTGATTCCAAAGATGGTGGCATTACATCAAATAGTTCCTACAAAGAAAACATGTTATTGCTGGAATTTCTAAAGAATATATTGGGACTTTATTAGAGAGCCTGATTCTCCCAAAGACAAGGTTAAATTCACAAAGTGCTGGGCACTGGGGGAAGAAGTTTAATCACAAATTTAATCAACACAATTTAATCAACATTTAATGAATATTTCTGCTGAATAAATATAAATTTTGGGTGAGAAGATAATGCATATTAAAAGTACATCCCAAACTATAAAGCAGTAACAAATAATAGTCACTTTATATGTTTTTTTCATAAAAAACATAAAAAAAAATATATTCAGGGGACAAGGGAAAAATGAAACAATTTCTACTATAATTTCAGTGATATCTTGACACAAGTTAATTTTATAAAGACAATATTAAATTGGATACCATCCATGTTTCTCATTAGAGTGTAAGTCTCGGGAAAACTTATTAGTCATTAAGAGATGCTTGATTTATTTTGCAAACTATAATTAACTTAGCAAAACTTTAGCATTTGAGAAAATAAAAATACTTTAGTCAGTGTTCAGTCCTTACATACTTTGCTCTAACCCACAGGTATATATTTTAAATCTGAATTTAAGTACAGTTACTATCTTTTGAAATCAAATTTGTTTTGTGCAGGTCTCCCCAAAAGGGGACTTTTTTTTTTTTTATCCCTAGCATAAAATTTAATTGCTTTAACCTAAAATAAAGTCAGTGATCATTTAATAACAAATAAGCCTACTGGAAAATTGCTAGGCAAACTATACTAGTCAGTACCCTGGAACAGGTTACTAAAAAAGAAAAAAAAAACCTAGGCATTAAGAGAGACAGTTATGGTACTAGAGACAAGCATAGAAAAAATAAAGGAAATGCTAAAGGGAAAAAGAATAATTCACAATTATATAAACCTAGTAATAATACCATATAAAATACACCTATGCACATAACAACACTAGATATAATTAACTTTTAAAACCTAATGTTTTTATATTCCAATATAACCTTACATTTAAGTAATCTTTCATAATAATTATTGTTATGTGATAATCTTAAGTGATACTGGGAATACGCAGCAAGCCAAATTAGTTTGCGGCAACAAAAACCAACTAGTTTGTAGCTTTGTTTTCTTTATGCAATTAAGAAAAGAAAAAACAACACCCACACATACTTCCAATGCACAAACAGAAACATCTAAGACCAACAAGAAGTTTCATAACTGACAAAGCTTCAAACAGAAGTAATCATATGCAATCATTTTAGGAAATGACAGCAGAATGAATAAAGAAAATGAATTCTTTCTGCATCTCTGACAATGTTTCCAAAATTTCTCATCAACTATGCTAACACTGCAGGTTGATACTATTACTGATACATATTTACTAGTCACAGAAATTGTTTAGTATATTAAATATGCACTCTTAAAGAATGTCAAACAAATAAATAGTCCCTATTCTCAACAAGCTTATAATTTTTTAATCCTGTTATTATGACACTAAAGAGCTTAAAAATTCTGCATTTATATATCTCCTTTGTTCTTCATACTTTTCCTTTCTCATTTTGACAATAAAAAATATAAATGTTTGTTAAAAAAATTGTACTCTTTCACATACACAGTAAGTATCTCCTCTCATATACTTTGCTGTTTTCCTAATCAAAATGTCTCCTAGATTTAACATTATCAATTTTCACAGCTGGAATCAGTAAACTAGATAAAGCATAATTTCTCACAAGAAGCAGCTTCTAAAGGTTTAACTTTCATGATTCAGTGACCTGTTCTTTTCAGTTCCTAAACGTAATTCCAATGTGTGTGTATGGAGGGCAGGGCGGACTTCCCAATCAACAAGCAATTCTCCAAACACCAGCAGGGTGTCCTACAATTCAACTCAATTCCGACACTGTCTATCCAAGATAGGATTGGTTCCCACAGGTTAAGGGTTCAGTCTTAAGGGACTGCCTCACACCCCTGCCCCTGCCCCTGCCCAGGTGTAAGCCCAGGTAGTTACCTATACTTCCGACCAACTGGCTGTAAATCTAGGTTCCCATAATCCCCTCCTTCCTTGGGTCTGATTAACTTGCTAGAGTAGTTCATGTAACTCAGAGCAATATTTTACTTACCAGATTACTATAAAAGGATATATAACTAAGGAATAGTCAGATGAAAGAGATGCATAGGGCAAAGTATGTGGAAAGCACAGGGAGCTTCCATTCCTTCTGTGAGTCTGTCACTCTCCCCAAATCTCTACATGTCCACCAACCTGGAAGCTCTCTGAACTTTGTCTTTTTTAGTTTTTATGGAGGATTCAATACATAGGTTGATTGATCAAATCATTGGCCATTGGTGACTGACCTCAGTTTCCAACCCTCTTATCATGTAATTGGCTCCAGAGGCAACCAGTCCCCATCCTTAGGCCTAGATGCTAAAGACACCACATTAACATAACAAAAGACACCTACGTGGCTTTCTGCACTTCAGTAACTTAAAGGGTTTTTACTTCTGTACCAGAAATGGGGGACAAAGACCAAATATATATTTCTTACTATAAATCACATCACCCCTGTATATCATTCTAACTATAGAAAGATGAAATTAAAAGAAAACAGGAAACATTTGATGATTGTTACTAAATAGCATGCATTAGCATCTCTCTCCCTTTCCATTCTTTTCTTTACCTCCTCCAGGAACTATACCAACCAGTCTTGAATTCCAGACTTCTAAACACAACTGCTGAGAGGCCACACATCGTTATCTTTTTCTATCCCTCCAATATCTTCTCCGATATCCAGTTACTGAGGCTAGAAATACAGCCAGTCATTCTTGATGTAGTGGTCTAATCCCTACTTACATAATTGTTAAGATTCAATTCAGGAACCACTTATTCTCGAATAAGCTATTCCAATTTCCACCCTGGCCTGGAATGGGGGCTGTTCCTTTGTGTTACAAAGGACATGATTCTTTCAGAATACTTACCACGCTATATTCTCTATTGAAATATTTGCCTGCCTCTGTCACCTAAACTACAACCTCAGTGAGAGACTATGTATAATACAATTTACTAAATTATGCAGTGCATTATAATGGTGTAGGCCTGATCAAGGGACAACCCAAAATTTGGCCTTCAGAAGATACAATGCATATTCAAATAACCCTGTAGAAGGGTTTTTTAAGGTGTGATCTGTGAAGTACTCTAGCAGAATCACTTTGAGACCGTTAAAAAGATGGAGATTTGTGATCCCTTTCCACTTATTTTAAGAATTGCCAGTGTTTGTCATGTATATGTAGTACCACAAAAATTACCATTTATTTACATCTTACGGGGTAGCGCAAGGGTCTTATTTTAAGTCATACACAAAATTTCATTCCATCTTACTCTAACAATCTCATGAGGTTGATAATATTTATAGATGAAGAAAAGGAGGCTCAGAAATACTGAGTAACTCACTAACAGTCACAATGGTAGTAAATGGTACAGCTGGAATTTAAACCTAGGACTGTCTCAAATGCTCCATTAATAAGCTTCCTGGAAAATCTTGAAATTTAGGAGCCATGGTCATGCTAGAGCATCAAATAGCAAGCAGAGCTCATGCTATAGCAAATATGTGATCCTTCTCTAGAATAAAGGTATGGAAACTCAATACCTGAAGTCCAAAGGGAAAGCAAGCCTGAACAGCACACACTGCAATACCACTGCTCATCCTCTCTCACTATACCATCGTGTATATATGTATTAAGCCATAGTCTGGGTCTATTGTTATTCCTTGCTCAAAGTATTAGATCTCCATTCCTACAAAACTCTTGTTACTGAGTAATGTTCACTTCTTGAGAAGAAGTGATTGTCATTTAGAAAAAAAGGAAGTGGTGACACATACACATTAGTAGGGGATAGAGAGAAATTCTGAGAATGAAAGCTACACAGAATGACAGAAACTAAATTTTGTGTATTTCTTTATTCTTTTCTTCTATTTCAGAATGAAAGCAGCAAGAAAAAAGAATGTGATAATAGAGGATGTATATAACTAATACCAGTAGCCCTTGGGGAGAAGGACAAAAGGATATAGATATTCTGGAAAATGGCAAAAACTAACAGTGGTGTTTTCCTGAGTGTTTAAAGAGTATTATAAATCCTATTTTATACTCAATATACAGATAAGCTAAATAATGTGCTCAGAATACACAATGCTCATGTAAAAGCCAGAAAACAAATCACTGTGAAACCATTCACCAAAGAAAACAAACTAAAAAATGTGAAGAGTCTTCTAGAATAGATTTCTATTAGCTATTCTGTGGACCATTACCTAAAATATCTTCAGAATAATTTCCCCTCCAAAAAAGTATCATCACCTTGCTCTTTCCAGTGCAACTGCAGTCCTCATCTCTACTTTCCTGGTTGCTAAAATCAGGAGCACTGATTGGCTACACTGCATGGCTGTGGTATTCATCCTGAGATATTTTGGTTACAAACATCTGTTTTGCATATACTTTTTGGATTTAGAAACTTTTAAATATTTGTGGTCTGACAGATAGTAGGAATTCATGTTATTGCCATTTTTTCAAACTCAAGCTTAATTTCTGTTTCTCTCAGACCAAAAACACCACCTGATTGTTCTTTCTCAAGGTGCACATTTGTTGAGCAGTACTCAGTTTGAACTGGCTCTTCCGGTAAACAATGGAATGTATAGAAAGAACACAATTGTGGACTTATGATAGATCTAGACTCTATCTGAAGCTCAGCCACTATCACCAGATGTAAAATACTGGATAAGAAACCTTAAAATTCAATGTCTTTATTTGTAAAATCAAATGCTTAAACCAACTATTTCTAAGGTCTTTTCAAGCTATTTCATTCTATGATCCAATTATATTAGTTGATGCCCTGCAGGACACAGCACTCTGGAGCTAGAATTCTAAATCTCAAAGAAGTAAATGAAACCTTTAAATGTTTTCGGCAAACCACTCATTCAGAAGTGCAAAGGTTGAGGGAGTCTGGGTGGTTGGTATATCCATATTCCCAGACCCAAAAGAAGAGTCCACTGTTCTCTTCCCTAACTTGGCTTCCCCTCATCTTTTCCTAATTCCTGGTCTTTTTAGATCCACTTAGTGACCCAGTATCCCTAGAATGAATAAAAAAACACCTATACCATGCTTTCATACCATTTCTTATACACATGTATCATAGTCCTCATACCTTTATTACATAATTATCCCACTCTAATTCTTTCTAGAACAAAGTTAGACATAAGTATCTGAAATATTTTTTTTCTCTTACTCATCTCTGTAAGCCTAGTCCCAAACATAGCAGTTGTAATATATGCACTATACCACAGAAATACAATGTATTTAAATCCTAAAGGGCCATGTATTAGGACACACTCTCTCTCTCTCTCTCTCTCTCTCTCTCTCTCTCTCACACACACACACACACACACACACACACACACACACACACACACAATCTTCTAACGATCCTGTGAGGTTTTCACACATAGATGAGAAAAATGAGGCTACAAAATATTGAACTTACTAAAGGTCACACTGGTAGTAAATGGTATAGGTGAAATTCAAACACAAAACTCATAAAATGCTGAATAAAAAAATGGATGAAGTTCTTTCCTGATATTTTCAATGAATACTGGTTTTCTATAAAATAAAGAATCCAGGAATAGAATGAAGACAAAAGCCTAAATGGGAAATTACCTTCTCTATAAATGCATATATGACAATGTAACTTGCTAATTTATTGACAAGGGTTATCTCCATCCTAATACAGAAGTGAAGAAAATGTATGCACACACAAGGATTTAGAAAGTTCTATTTACATTAACAAATGTCTACTAAATGCAAAGCATACTGTCTTGCTCAATTCCTAGGACCAGTCTCCCTAGCTTAGTTCTCTAGTGTTTTCCCTGGAATTTGGCTGAACACTGGTGAGACAACTAAGCTGATCACAGATATACTCCTGAGTAATTTAGAGCTCACATTATAGTTAAATTAACACAAATAATTTATGTAAGGCAGGTTTTAATGAAATATAAATTTCAATAAGCAAAGCTAAAAGAACAAATGTACAAGTATAATTTACTAACCACACAAACATCTGCCTGTTTGCAAGAACAGGTTGGACTGATTAATAACTCCAGCTGAGACCGCAATTTCTCATCATCACCGAGAACCTGATTAAATTTCTTCACAAAATCTTGTGCTTTCCCAGGGTCAGGCAAATTCTCTATAAAAATGAAAGAGAATCAGTATTATAAAAGAAAAACTACTCTGCTAAACTAAGAGCAAGCTCTCTTAAAAATTATGCTGAATTATTTTCTCTTACTTGGTATTAAATTGTCCCATTGGGTAAGTTATTTGCCTGTTTTGATGTTTATTATGTTATATATGGAATGAATAAGCAAACTCACTTGCTATGGTCATCAGTTTTCCAAACATGGCAGAACAGTTAGCCTCTGACTGAAATTTAAAACAAAAAGAAGTCATATGAACAAATTTCTGTAAGAAAATCCAAACTCAGTATTATACATTTTTTAAAATTAAAAAAAAAAAAATCATCACAAACCAGCCACCAGAAAATCTATACCAGAAGTTGGTAACAAAAAATTGTGGAGTAGCAACAACTATTAAGTCAGGACAAACAGAAGGAAAGGTGATGTCAGAAGGAAGGTATTTAAAAATTAAAAAAGGAATATACAATTTCCATAGAGAAAACATCTTGCCAGAAGATTGAACTGAAGATAACTGAAACAATTATCATACCAAAATTACTGTGAAACCACACATCAAAGAAAATTAACTAAAAATGTGAATAGGAAAAAAAAATTCTTCCTGAATAGTTCTATTATCTATTTTATGACCTATTACTAAAATAACCTCAAAACAAACAAACAAACAAAAAAAACAACTCAGAAAATCACCTCCTTTCCAAAAAGTACTTCTGGTGCTCGCTTCAGCAGCACATATACAAAAAGTACTTCCGTATTGTCCAACACAATAAAGTATGAAATTTGAGTAATTTGGATCAGAAATTGGTAAACTATGGTCCTACAGACCATCTGTTTTTATTAAAGGTTTGCTGAAACACACACTGTTTATTTACATACTGTCTATGACTGCTTTTGCAATTTTATAAAGGCAGAGTTGAGAAGTTCACCAAGACTTTATGGCTGGCAAAGCCTAAATTTTTACAACCTTGTCAGTTACGAAAAAAGTTTGCCAACCCTTGCTTTAGCATCAATAGATCTTTGAAGGGTCTCTGTCTATGATTCCCTAGTTAAGAACACCTATTCTAGCAACACATTGAGAAATATATTAAGAAATTATTCAAGTTTCTTTCCCCCATCTTCCAGAAAACATTGGGCAGAATTTTTTTTGTTAATTTGACTTTGGCATATGTATAGGATTGGCACTGGATTTGATACTGACTCTATATTGAAGGACCAAAAAATCATGGAGTAAAAAAAAAAACCATGACTTTATATAGAATTTTATCTTGAGACTTAATTCTAATTATTTGAAAATTGATGAACTATGTATAAATGCATAGTATCTAAAGTGATAAACTAGACATCACCATTTCTTTGCTCATGCTAGAAAATAAAATTTTGTTATATTCATTTACAGTGAAAATTTTGTTTAGAAAACTACAGAAATTATGTGTAACTGACATTTGGAAAATACTCAAAATACTTTTTGCTTGCTTCATTATATGTCACTAGAGAAAAACTGAATAATGACCATAACAAACTATTAATTTAAACAAATCATGAACCTACTGTAGGTTGCTTGTGCAAATCCAATAGTTCTCGTACATGACTTCTGAGCATGTTCTGACACTTCCACATTTCATTGAGAGCTCTGTTAATAAAGTTATAAGCATGAAAAAGAGATAACGTAATATAACAATTCTGGTAACTACTCAACCATCCTACTTTTCTTGTTGCCTTGTATAAATACACCATGCTTGTATATCTACCTAAAACTTTAAGCACCAGCACTGACATTTATTTATTAGGATTAAGACAGGTTAGTTTAAAATTTTTTTTCAACATTTATTTATTTTAGAGAGAGACAGAGACAGAGTAGAGGATGGGCAGAGAGAGAGGGAAAAGAGAATCCTAAGCAGGCTCTGCTCTCTGTGCTCCACTCTGTGAATGCAGAGCCTAATGTGGGGCTCAAACCTACAACCCGGGAGACCATGACTCAAGCCAAAATCAAGACTGATGGCTCATGACTGAGCTACCCAGGCGCCCCAAGACAGGTTAGTTTAAAATGGTAAATGTAAACCTTCTTATGAGAGAAAATATTTGAGAAGTTTAGGAGGATGAAAAAAATCTTTCCAGGTAAATGAAGGGACTGAAAGACATTCTAAGCAGAGATAGCTAGAATGTTCTGGCATAAAGATAAAATGTCATCAAAATGCCTGCAACAAAGGAAACTTAAAAAAAATTTACAGATTTGGAACACAGACTATGAATGGAGTAGTATCAGGAAGCTGGAACATACTGTAGAAAAGGATCAGATTGTAAAGGCTTTTCAAGGCAAGCTAAGACATATGTATGAAAGGCTGGAAAAATGAACTTCTTAGAAATGATGTAGATTCAAGGAACCAAATTTAACTTGAGTGTGTTTACTCTAGACTACTCTATGAAAGCAGATTTTCTTCTCTCACAAACACAGTCCATAATTCCAAGTGTCTAGAGGACCTCTGAGATATTAGTCTATCTTGGAGTATTGTTTGCCAATATTCTGAAATATAAACAGAGACTAAACCTTAGGCCAGGGATTTACTATCTACAGTGAGCATTAGGAATCACTCACAAATTAAAAACAAATGATGGCTAATGCCTCCTTACACGATGCACTAAGGATACTACGTTACTTCTGTAGAATTTCTGCTGAAAATGTATAAACTTAATCTAATAATGAGGAAACACTAGATGAACCCAAATTGAGGGAATATTCTACAAAATAACTGGACTGGACTATGCAATACTCTTCCCTAGTCATCAAAGTCCTAAAAGACAGAGAGAGCAATGACTTCAAGTTAAGAGACCAGACACATGACAACCAAATGCAATCTGTAATACTAGAAAGGGGGAAAAAAAAACCCATAAAGCACATTAATGAGACAACTGAGGAAATTTAAATACATATTAGATTAGACAATAATATTGTATCAATGCTAAATCTCTTGATTTGTCAAGAATACTCTGGTTATATCCTATTCTTAGGGAATATACATTGAAATATTTAGGGGTAATGGGATCTAATGTCTGCAAATTACTCTCAGATGGTTCAGAAGAAAATATTTATGTAGAGATAAAGAAAAAGTATATGCAAATGGCAAATGATAAAGCAAATGATGAATCTCGGTATAAGGACATCATAATGCTCTGTACTATTCCTGCAGTCTTTCTGTAAATTTGAAATTATATGAAAGTTAAAAGATAAATATACAAAATATACACATATTGTAATAAACACACACACATACACACACACACACACACACACACACACACACACATGCTGAGGTTCTTTTCAGAAGAACCAGGTATCTCAACAACAGGACTTATTTACTTTTTAAAAAGCTTTATTACAGTGGAGTGACCACATATCCCAGTGGCCTAGGACAGTTAAAGTTTATATCAACTGTCTGATCAAAAATATTAATAGTGCCTTTCAGTCTCAAAAATATCCCAGTTCAGACTACCAATCATATGGTCATTCTACATAGAGGTGATCTGGATATACTCTCTTGCTAAAGAAGTAGTACTTAGTTCTTAGACATAGTATTGTAAAGCTCCAATAGTGTAATTCAGACTCCAGTCAACAGGCAGACAAAAGTAATTTTGACATGGGGATTTCTTTGAATCCCTGAAACAATATATATATTACGGACTCAGGTGCCAAAAACTATCTATGTACATAGGAATATTTTTGCTTTTAAATTTACCTGAACTTGTGAAATTTTTCTCTATAAATATTTACCTGAGGTTCCTGATTCAACTAGAAGAAGCAACAACCCCATCAACAACAATTAGATAAGGTGAAGTAATTTTATAAAATCTTTACTCCAAACATTCATTTAAAAAGTAACTTACTTGACAGCATTTGGATCCAAACTAGCATATAAATAATATAAGCATTTCATTCTCTCTTCTGTTTCCAGGTTGTGGGGGACAAGATACTGAGCAAAGATTTTCTCTACCAACAGTCTATGAAACAAAAAATACCCACCAATAATATAATTATTCTATTTTTTAGAAGCAACAGGCATTTTATATTTTAACCATCTTATGCAAAAATATCAGACCTGTACGTGCAAATGGTGATGCCTATATGTGCAAATACAATGGAAAATATTATTATGTGACTGGTTCCTTTTCTTGGAGTACAGTTGTGGGTTGGGTTTTTTTTTTTTTTTTTTTTTTTTGAGCAATCTCTATGCCCAACATAGGGCTCAACCCATGAGATCAAGTCACATGCTCTACCAACTGAGCCAGGCAGGTACCGCGGACTAGTTATTTTTAAACTTATAGCTAGTTGCAATTTGTGACTTTACTTTTTGTCAGTGTGGAACATTTGTTCTAAAAGGGTCATACATTACTCCTAAACACAAGGTGCTAGGCTGTTCCACCTATTCTTCTTCATCAGTCCTGATCTATAATAGTAAATTACTTAACACTACATATAAAGCTAACAATCAAGAACAGCTAATTGTCAAAAACAAAAACATTAACTTCCTCTAGTTATAGTTCAACTCTTTCCCTGTGGTGTCATTACATAAAATCCGAAGGATCTTCCTTCATATTGCTTCCTGAAAAGTTAGCTTTTCCTGGGCACATCTGATCTCTCTTCTCTCCACAGTCTAAATTCCTTACCAATACTGCAATAACTTTCTTGCTAAGCTTGTATTTATTATCCAATATCACTGGAATAAGAAAATACAAGAGATCCTCATTTATCAATGAAATGCACAGCCAATGATACCAAAGCAGTCAGTCTAATGCAACAAAACATCCCAAGTATTCTGCAAAAGCCAAAATCATCACTGCAATTCAAAACAGAATTACAAGGAAAACTTGAAAAATGAAAACAACCTAAGTCCTTATCACTAGAAAAAAAATTTGTAACTAAGTTGCCATATCGTGATCTTTTCCCAATATATACAAATATAGAATGTTATACACACCTGAAACTAGTATGCTATGTATCAATTATACCTCAATAAAAAAAAACACCACAGTACTACCTCTATTAATATTTACAGTGTTTCAAAAAAGGAAGCATAACAACTAGCAGTTACTGAATAGTGCTGTATTGCCAGGCATTGGGCTAGGGAGCTCTATGTTCATTTTTTATTTAATCTACATTACAATCTTGTAAGGAAAGCTTTATTATTACTCATTTTTTTTAGATAAAACCAAGATATACAGAAGACGGTTGTGCAAAGACACACGTCTAATAAGGGGCAAAATGAACATCTGGCCTCTGGTCTGACTCTGAAGCCCGTGTCTATTTCATTAATTATGCTACTTGACAATTATTGCTAGTCTTATTTAAATATAGTATGTATAAATACAATAAAGTGATTTCTAAATTTAGAAATAATTATAAAAGAGAAGTAAATTATGTTAAAAAAATTAAAAGCATTTTTATATTCAACCATTCTACCAACATATTAGACTCACTTGTCATCGATGCTATTCTGATAATAAATATGCAAAAGCTTGTCCTTTATCCAGCTGACTTTCTCTGCAGCTTCTTTTCCTGCTTCACCATGAAGACAGTATTTCTTATAAAGCTGAGCAAGACCCATCATAGCTTCTTTTCTTACTCGCCACTAAAAAGTATAGTTTATTGAATGAGTGAGATACCAAACTTTAGAATGCTAATCTGTAAAAAATTGCCATTTCTTCAACTAGGTTGTACAATCAGACTTACATGTATATAAACTAGTACAATATTTATTTTCCTAAGCAACAAATTGCTTTACCAACACTGAACAGGTTCTTATTTATAAATCTGACTACTTTAAAAATTGTCTAATGCAAATACTACTACATCAACCTACCAATTTTATTTCCCTCACAGCCAAGCCATCAGTAGTAAATCTTACAGAAGACTTCATTAGATTCTGTCTCAAAAAATGTGCCCAAGTTTTAGAAGTGATTAAAAGGTAAAAGAGAAAGTGTGTGATTTACTCTGCAACCAAAAGCCCTATCATCTGGAATGCTGTATCCTAATTAAATTTCTTTTGTTAGTAACTCAGAATAAGAAGAGCAAAATTTAATATCAAGATCTTAGAATTACAAAGTTGGAAAGTACCTTAGCGATCATCTTAAGTGAACTTCCTTACTTTATAGATTAAATGGGCAAATGATTTACCTAGCCACATACTACTAGTTACTGGAAGACTCTTTGGGACTTCTAGAGACTGGAACGGTTTACTAGGAGGAATGAAAGGTAGTAGGAGGAAGGTAGATAAAAAAGGAGACTATAAAAACCTACAGTTAGAACCATGATAGTGAGATGTAGTAAAACAAAACAAAACAAAACAAAACAAAACCAGAAAAGATATTTATCCCAACAAGTCAGAACATATTATCTTTGGTTTATTTACATTAATATTTCTTTATAATTTTTTGTACAATTTCCTCATTTTTAGGCTATTTAGTAGATGAATGAAACTCTGTCCCCATACAACAAGTAATGGATGTCGTGTGACATTTCTCACATGAAACCAAAGAATGTAAGCAGTGAAATCTAAAGATTAAGTCCTGTCCTCACATTTTATAGAGGAGAAAACAAATTTCAGAAAGGCTACACCCAGGGCCATCTAATTTATTACACCAAAATCCAGGTCCTAAAATGTCTAGTAGATGCTATATGACCATACCATGCACCCTCAGGAAGATTAATTTATTTAACTCCTTCGGAAAGTATAAACATTTACAGAAGCTGGAGCGAAATGTTACTAAAAGGAAATAAGACAAATGGAAATACCTTAAATCAAGTGTGTGTATGGGGGTGGGGAGAGAGTTACCAGCTAATCACTAGGTAGGGTATCATTTCATTTAAATTAAAGCCAAGAGGAAAAACTTGTTCAAAGTTAGAATTACTGATACAGTTGAATATGTTCAACAGTGCCCACTTTACATATTTGCCTCCTCTATTTTAAAAGAAAGAATAAATACCTCTTGCTATATTTCATATCCAAGAAATGTAGTTTTACTCTGAAATTATTACTAAATGACACTGGTTTCAGGAGGACAGTGTGTTTTAAACTATGCATCAAATAAAATAGCACACTGCAAAGGCAACCTCTGTTAAAGATGTTAGTAAGAAGCATGTCTAATCAGCCTGCCTTGCATGTCTGTCTCTTGCTTATAGTTGACACTATTCCTTAGGAACCACTTTTGTTGTTCTTAGTACTACTCTTATCAACCCATGGTTTTAACTGTAACCAGAGAGAGGAAATCACCCAAAAAAGTAACTAAAGAACTATCATTTCTGCCCTTAGCTTAGCAAAGCAATACAGAAATATCATTTTCATATAAAGTAACATATTCTTTTAATTCAATGAGTGATAGACCCAGCTAAGTTTATATAACATGTCAATTTTGAAAATGCTAACTATAAGAAAAAAAAAAACATAGGTGATCACTATTCTTTTGAAACTCATCATATAGGTGAAAAGGTAAAATAAAACTTTAATTGAGCTGCTCTTTTTTATAAAGGTAGGCTAGAAGACAAACCCATGCCTAATATCTGAAAAGCTATAGAACCCAATGTCTTCATTTGTAAAGGTAATTAAAAGATACACAGAAAACATAAAAATTTTTAGATTTTTACTTAGTACTGTATTGATTTGAACTTCACACATAAAAGTTTTAGGTATACTAGGAATAATTCCTATTGTATTTAACAAACACTTTAAATATAGCAAATTACAAAAGAATAAAATTCCTCAGATTTTACCCGTTTATCCAGTGTTCTTTCCCTTACAAAGCCAAGTAGCTGATCATTCACTAAGGCAAGGTCTCTTTTGGCAGCTGTTATTATAGTAACAATGACATCATGACGAATTGCTTCTTCTGGATCATGTGATCTAACTTTCAAATATTCTGTAATATAAGAAAAAAAACTAAAGCTAAATGTTAGCTATGATATTTGTCATGTTCAGAATGACAGAAAAAACCAATGCTTTATGTTTTTATCCATACCAAAACAATGTTTGTAAAATGTGGCATGAATTAAAATAATTTTAATTTTGAGGAGGCAATACCCTACATAATCACAAAATAAACTAGACCACACTAGGTAGCTATTACTGCAAAGTCACATCTTAATAAAGAATGTATTTTACCTCAACTACTCTGGAAAAGTCAAATCACAAAGCAATATCTGATTTATATAGTTCAAAACTTAAGTTACAATACTTCTTTTTTGGTAAATGCCATTTTGATAAAAGCATTTATTTACTAACACCAAATAAGTGAATTCAAATGCTCTAAGTTCAAGTGAAGAATGAGAAATTCTAGTCTACTCCAGAAGACACTTTCCCACTTACTATTAGATATGTTACTATATTTAATTATCACATAGGTATAATGATTTGTGCCAAATCCAATGTCTACTTCCTCAAATTACGATTTCCAAAAAATTCCAAAGGATTACAATATGAAGATTTCAAATATAATTTTATTGTACAAACATAAAATCATTTATAGTCCATGACTGATAGAAATCTGAAATAGTGTCAGAGTTAAAACCTATTCAGAAACTAAATTTAAGATCAAAGCTCCCATCTAAATGTATCTGTGTAATTGCTCCCATATTTGTAATAAATCAGCCAGCTTACCTGTGAGATCCTTTGCTAAATCTGGGTGATTCATTAAACAGTGGCTGGCAAATTTCACACTTTCTAATCTCACAGGAACGTGAATGTCATTAAATCTACATGGAAAAAGTTGCTAAAGATTAGTTGTAAAGGCAACATAATTACTGTCAAATAAGGTATATCCACATTATATAAATGGCTGTTAATTATTATGACAGTTAATGGGTTCTGAAGGTAGAATATAAAGAAATACATATTTTCACAAAAACATTTTTGAAAACAGAATGTTTACCACACCAAAACAAACAAAAGTATAAACATATCCCTCAACCCACACTGTCTAACTCTGTAGTGCCCCAAATTTAACAGCCTAAAATGATACAAAACAAACAAAAAATACATATTTAAAACCTAAAAAATCTACATGAGAAAAGTTTATAGAGGGAAAATACTAGGAGGAATAAGAGGCAGAAAGCAAGAGAGAGGCAGATCCAGAAGTTCAAAGATGATTTTATAAAATGCTTGTGTCATGCTGCCTTACAACAAAAAAGTTCCAAACCCTCTGATAAACTTGTATTTAAATGCTCTTTTAAAAGGTCTAGTACATTGTAAAATTGCAATAAGTATGAAACACTTCATGTAAATCCACAAATGTAAATAAAGAGTTAAGCTCAGCAATTCTCAAATTTAAAATTTATTATGGGCAATTTATTTATTTATTTAAAAATTTTTTTTTCAACGTTTATTTATTTTTGGGACAGAGAGAGACAGAGCATGAACAGGCGAGAGGCAAAGAGAGAGGGAGACACAGAATCAGAAACAGGCTCCAGGCTATGAGCCATCAGCCCAGAGCCCGACGACGGACCGCAAGATCGTGACCTGGCTGAAGTCAGACGCTTAACCGACTGCGCCACCCAGGCGCCCCTATTAAGGGCAATTTAAAAAACATTTATTAATTATAAATAAAGTGATTCTAAAAAGCAAGAAATATTTTTATTTTTGAAGTAATCTCATAAAATAACCAATTAAAGTTATTTAATAAACATTTTACGTCCATGGCCTTTTACTTCCTTAAACAATTTTACTTTAATAAATCGTGCATTTAGGATTTATAATTTTATTTTTAAAATATTTTATTTATTATTTTTTTTTATTTTTAAAAAAAATTTTTTTTTTCAGCATTTATTTATTTTTGGGACAGAGAGAGATTTAAAATATTTTAAAAATATTTATTCTGAGAGAGAGAGAGAGAGAGCGAGCACAAGTGGGGGGGGGATGGGGTGCAGAGAGACAGGGAGAGAGAGAATCCCAAGGCTCCGTGCAGGGGTCGATCTCACAAACCATGAGATCATGAGTTCGACGCTTAATTGACTGAGTCACCCAGGTGCCCCTAGGATTAATGATCTTCTAACTGCCAGAAAAAAATGAAAACATTACCATTTATGATCAAGTAAATTACAAAGTATCAAAACACTTACTGCTAAATAGCTAAGGTAAATAATATGGTAAAACTGGTAATACTTCTTTGTTTCTATGAATCAGAGACTGATTATTAGATATAGCAGTGAATGTATAATTATGAATATAAGAAACTGCTTACAGCTGATTTAGTTTTTACAAGTGATTGTTTTGCTATAAACACTGAGGCAATCACAAGGACAAATATCACTCTTCTGTTTACTGACAAGTACAGTTGCTTCATTATCTCTAAGTTCTCATAAAATCAAGTTTCATTATTCAAAATAGCATTTAAAGACCTTCAGAATGGTCTGTTCTAGGAAAGTAACTTAAGACTGTCATTATGTCAGTGTCAGAGATTTCTCAGATTTGTTTGTTATACTGTAATATTTAACTTACGATTATTATAATGAATTTATCTTAACATAATTTCTAAGCCCACCTTCTGAACCAGTTGAATTGATAAATCTAAAATGTTCTCCAGAATACTAACAGTAAAAACTGGCTTTTCATGGTTTGAAGCAAAGCAACATGTACAGGGAATGCAAGAGGGAATCTGATCAATTTCATATTTTTCAACCTTACCATCATGTTGAATAGAATCTAGTAATTCTAGATTCTTGAGAAAGAACATTAAAGGCTATCTGAATTGGGTGCCTGGCTGGCTCAGTTGCTTAAGTGTCCAACTCTTGATTTTGGCTCAGGTCATGATTTCATGGTTCATGAGTTCGAGCCCCACATCTGGCTCCTGCGCTGACAGCACAGAGCTGCTTCGAACTCTCTCTCTCTTTCTCAGCCCCTCCCTGTTTGTGCACTCTCACTCTCTAAAAATAAATAAATAAACTTAAAAAAAAAAAAAGCTATCTGAATGAAGAGCAATTATTTTCAATTTCAAAGTCATACAATACCACATTAGTTCACAACATACATCATTCAATTAGATAAGCTACAAACCTAAAAGATAAACACTAGTAAATGAATACATTGCTGGACTGAGGAATGGCATGGCCTGGATCATTATGTCTTCAGTCTCATGATTTAAAAATCTTAAGACTGAACATTTTCAGATGTTGCCTAATGACATTATTTTAGCACAGAAAGATTAAAAAATGTTATGTGGTAAATAAAATAATAAGCATTTCTTCATAAAAAATCTGATCTACAATTTGTTCTCCAAGAAAGACAGCAACATAGACACTAAAAAACAAACGTATCAATTGAAGTTTTGAAATGTATGGTTTTAATCAAGCAGACCATACTGACTGGCCTCTGAAACGTAAAAATTAGAATCCATAGAACTATATGTCCTCTTACCGTCCAAGAAAACATTGCCAAAGAGGACGATTCTGTGTTGCCAAATCAGAATCTTTAGAACCAAACAATTTAGCTAAAAGTCGAACAACAGCTAATCGTTCTTCTCCATCATTGCTCTAAGGAAAAAGAGAGAATAAATGAAGTCAAGATTTATTCATCAGATTATAGAAAACAACATGATATATTCCCAAGAAGCTACAATTTCCTATTTCTGCTTACAGTGACGAGAATTTTAAAATATCATATGCTCATATGCTCTTATTTACTATGTAGAAATTGATGTGAGTCCATGTTAGATCATTTGGTTCTTTGCTCTTATTTCACACCCCCTACAACTGCTAATTTATGGCCCCTCCAACTGCTTGTTTGCAATCTATAATGTAGAAATATGAAGATAATCATTCAATTCTAACATTCCCTAAGAGTTTGAGAAAAAATTCTGTGAAGGGAAAAGCTGCAAATAATTCCCACCCTAGTAAGTTTTCTTGTAAGAAATCTTTCCTGCCATTTGAGCTCCAGGGTAAACTCATATCAATTAAAATTTTGATATATGAAATTTTAAATGAGGATCCCCTAACTTACTGGAGAACAGGACACTGAAGAATGTCATGATTCAGGAAAACTCATTTTAATGGAAGAGCAAGAATTTTTAGAAGATTTAAAGGTCAGGTGAACTGAACGCTACAAAAAAAAATCAAAACTTAGTTTGAAGTTGTTTTTCGATAAAGGCCTCCAATTTTCTTATCCTAAATCAATATATGCTATGAATTCTGTTCCAGTTTCACTAGTGATGTCACATCTTAATAGAAATTAAATTATTCTGAAACCATATGGTATGTGAAACTTTAAAAATCACATATTCATGTGCTCACTTCGTTCGGCAGCACATATACTAAAAATCACATATTCACTAGGAAAACAAAGACAGTAACTAAAAGCAATTGCTAATTTTTTTCAAACATTCAAATTGTTTTTGAATACCAGAAATACCAGTAATACCAGAAATCAAATAAAGAAATATTAATGGAAAAAGATACTACATTAAAAAAATAAAGGCATGGGATATGGTCTTTGTTACAAATGGCTTATCTTTCAGGAATAGGGGTTTTATGGGTAAGAGAGGCACACTTATCAAACATGTAAAAATGAAAACTATATCAAGCTTTAACATTTATAATCATAAAAATGATTTTCTTTGATAAAGTTTTTCTCAAGCAATGTGACAACAATACAGATTAGAATCTTTTAGGAAGCCCAATCAACTAATCAACATGATTTATTTTTTTAAAGAAAAATCAATCTATCTCTTAAATGTCAAAAACTAAAATAAGTAGAAGTTTTATTCTACTGGTAACTACTTCAGTAGTTTAGTGATTACTTCAAATGATGTGACATTTCATATCTATATTTTTAACTACTGAAACTGAATGAAAACTTGCCCCCCTACCTTTTTAAAATTTAAAATATATTCCTTGAGTGAAGTTGGAATATGGTTATAGTTATGGTAAATTTTTTTTGGTGCAAAAATCACTTGGTGTCTCCCTCAGTTACTTTAAGTCCACACAAAGAAACCTAGAAATCTAGTTCTTAATTCCTTCCCACCATCTATCATGGCAATCTTGTTTAAGGATTGAAGAGGTGTGAGTTTTCATATTCAGACTGTATGAAGAGATTGAGAGAAATGTTAATGCCTTATACCTAGAAATAATTTGATATGGGAACATCTTTAGGCTGTTGTTAAACTCTTAATATTAAAAAATAAAACAAAACCTTGTTCTTCATGTGATATTTTCCACATAACAGGGTCTCTTTTTATTTTTTTTATTTATAACCCCCCCCACCCCAAGATATAACAGAGTTTCTTAGAAGCTTGGTACGATGTCCTTTTATACTATAAATAATGAATATTTATAATAAAGACAATATGGACAATTCTTAATTATCATGTACACGTTTTTTAAAAAGTCTAAAAATTGGAGTTCTAACCCTAAATCTTTTTTTTTTTCTAATGCTTATTTTATTTTTGAGAGAGACAGAGCATGAGTGGGAGAGGGGCAGAGAGAGGGAGAACAGAATCTAAAGCAGGTTCCAGGCTCTGAGCTGTCAGCACAGATTCCAGGGCAGGGCTCGAACCCACAAACTGTGATGTGAGATCATGGCCTGAGCTGAAGTTGGACACTTAACCAACTGAGCCACCCAGGTGCCCCTAAAATCTGTTTTAACTGTGTAACTGGGCAAAATACTTCATCTTAAGGTTTTCACTTCAAAAATCAAAACCATAATGTTGGTCCTAACTATACCACAGCTTAAGGATCAAGTAAGATACTGGATATATAATAAAGCCTTTCAAAAAGCCCAGAATATTAAGCAAATATAAGCTGTTATCTCCTATAGTGTGATTGGGATACGAGATCAAGTGTCAAGTTTTCATATATTTGAGGAGTTATGAATTCCTTGTTGAGTTGGCCATAAAAAAAAGAGTACGCCCTAAGTCATACAGTAAAATTTTTGTCCTTGATCTATACTATGGAAGGTTCATACAGTTAAATCAAGACTCTTTGAGCACTCAGTTTGAAATCTTTTGAAGTTCTAAAACATACCTACATAATAATAAATACTATTTAATAACAATATGTATTGTAAGGGATAATACCATTTTGCATACCTATAATTTGTGTCATTGTGTTTATCAGATATTCAGCAACTAGGAGAGTTATAATTTTCCAATATAATTCTATGACACCCAAATGAGAGAGACTGTTTTACTGAAATGATTAAAAAATGTATACCTTAACTAAATGTAGGAAGTTGAACTCACGTTTTCTTTTATATAGAACAACTATATTTACATCTTTTACAGTTATATATAAATTTTTCTCTTAAAGCTTAAAGGGCTTAAAAATTATAGTCAGTCCTACCTTTAGTTTGAATTCAAGCTGCGGCATGACAGATAATAATAAATGCGGATCTATCGCAAAAAGTTCCTGAATCAGATCAAATACATGTTCTGACAAATCACTTACTGACGATCTTCCCAGCACCAGGACTTGATTGAAAAACTACAGGAGATAGTAAACAAAAATAAAACATCCATTTAATTAAAAAATTTGACATATTTTTTATACACGTGTCTAAAAAACATAGATTTAGGCATTATATATATAACTGAAGGGGATGAAACAAAACAGGTATTTCAATTACTAATATATGATAGAACAGTCACTAAAATAAACCTCTAAATATCAAAATAGGAATGTCCAGGGAGAAAGATAAAAAAGATTAGCTTTCTTCCAAATTAAGACAGCATTTCTAGGAATCTTAACTTTCATAAAAACAAAACAACTTAGTTTTGTCACTCATTATAAAGAATTTTACAGAGAAATTTCTTTAAAACAGAAAAATTTTAAAGACAGTCTGTTTTTTTATTCAAGTCTGACTAATTTTGCCATTAGTTTAATAATAGAGAATACTTAGGGGCACCTGAATGGCTCAGTCAGTTGAGCGTCTGACTCTTGATTTTGGCTCAAGTCATGATCTCACAGTTCATGGGATCAAGCCTCGCGACGGGCTCAGTGCTGTCAGCACCTGGGATTCTCTCTTTCTCACTTTCTCTGACCCTTGGGTAGAAAGGGTCACGCTGGCTGTCACAGGACTCTATCTCACAAACTGTGAGATCATGACCTGAGCCTAAATCAAGAGTCTGACACTTAACCGACTGAGCCACCCAGGCACCTTGAATTTTTTTTTTTTTTTTTTTTAATACTCAGAGAAAGTCAAATACATTTGGATTCAGAGGACCAAGAGAAAGAAAAGGTGATGATATAAAAGCTAACTGATAATTTAAAAGAATGCTGGGAAGAAACAAAGACTATCAAAAGCACAAATTAAAAGAGACCTCTACTCCCTGCCAACATACATAACACACTTATAAAAAATATATTTAAAAATGCTAAAGAGGAAGTTGCACATAACTGACCTAAGTATATTTCTGGTAGTATCATCAAATAATATATGTCCTTTGAAAAGCAACATACATGAAAAGTTAGGTAATATTCATACTTATTATACAGACCATAGAAAAAAATTAAAAATAGTTTTAACAAGTTAAAAAATACACATACACAAAAAATGAATAAGCACAGAACAGTAATTTTGGAAGGCTATATGAAAGTCTATTGGTAGAGGTTATTTATGAGAACTAAAAAAAGGGTATTCGGGGTTGAAGAGAGACACTTTTCACTGTATATTCTTTTGTGAAAAGAAACTTAGTTTTACCATGATTAAATATTAATTTAGTAATATAAACAATACTAATAATCCATACCACTGAATATACTCCCACTTGGGTTTTTTTTTTTAATGTGGAAAATAACTCAACAATAGATAAATGCTACATTCCCAAAGATAATTAATTACTAAAAAGAAAACATTGAACAAAATCTAAATGCAAGATAATAAGGAAATGGTTAGGTAAATTATGGGTATATGTCAGTTCAAAAAACATTTATAGTCATTTCTATTATAAATAAGATAATATCAAAATATAGATATATACAAATACAGACAATTCAAAATTTTATATAGCATATCTGAAAAAATAGAGGGGTATGAGCACATGTGCAACAGTGGAATTAACTGATAAATGGACACAGAGAGCCAAAGGTAAAGAAAGGAGAAAGTAAGAGAGATCAGCATATTGGGGAGATAAAAAGATAAATATAAATACAAATGCAGTAAAAGGGGTGAAGTTGTAGACAAGTTTTCATAAAATATCTTCTATCTTATGCCATTTAAAAATGTCAAAGCTTATATGTATTTTGTATTTGGTCACATCTGGATATATCACTTCTTTTATGTATTTGTTTTAAATAGGTGAAACTGTTTATAGGCTAAATAAAACTATATGTAAAAGATCCCAGTAAGTTAATACAATGGATTAAGAATTATAAAATTATAGAGTAAATATAAACAGAAATACATACATTGGCAATGCATGCCTCAATAGTCTGGACTGTCCTTTTCAACAGGACTTTTGCAAGGTCAAAGGACTGTTTATTTAAGTTCTGAAACACAATAAAAATATGCAAAGTTACAAAGGAGTTTGAGAATTTATGAGATAGCACCATAATGCTATTATCTTCAAATCTATAAACTATAAAGCAAAAAATATCACTGGATCTCATTTAAGGTTTTACCCAATATTCTCTAGACAAGTGGTCTTAAATGCAGAAGTTGCAAATAGTGCTGTAATTCAAAAACAGACATACATTAGTTAGCCAAAAGCTCAACCCTATAGTATGTTTAGTTTTATTAAATAGAAAATGGACCTTAGGGTTTTTGGTTTTGTTAACCAGTTTGAACTGTCAATTCTACCCCTGAATCCTAAATGAATACACACAGACACCCTAACCCATCATCCTAAGTATTTCATTGTCTAATCAATATGTCCTCTAAGAAAGAGTACACCTGCAAAGTATCTCAAGAAAAACAGCTGGTCAATTATACTTGTGAAATGTTGAATACTGTGTTTGCTACTCAAGATTCCCTGTACACTGTAACAAATTAAAGGGTCTGAGAAAGATCACAGAAAAGACATATTTAATTTTTAAAAACTTACTTGGAATGGATTTCTCATTTTAAAGAGTACCTATCAATATCTCTATACTTGGGAGTTTTGGACCAAACTGAGATTCATTCACCATCATCCTGCACCTCTCCCAAAAAGATGCTAGGAAACTTTTTATGCAAAGAGCCAGATGGTAAATATTTTAGGCTTTCTGAGTCATACAGTTACTGCTGCAACTATGCAATTCTGCTGTTGAGCACAGCCATAGGCAAAATGAAAATGAATGAGCATGGTTGTGTTCAAATAAAATTTTATTTACATAAATAGCTAGTAGGCCAGATTTGGTTCACAAGCCACAGATTCTTGACCCTTGCTCCAAGATTTTATTCTACTGGCCAAAGGATAAGATTAGCTCAAAATTAAGGCAACCTTTCTATTTCCTAAAAGGAAATATATATATATACATATATACATATGTACATATATATATTTCTTAATCATAAAAATACTAACTAGAATATAAACACCAAATATGCTATCTATTCCTCAGAGTTTTTCCTTTCTTATTTTGCCTGACATATACTTCCCCCTGTTTGCCATACTCTCAAAATTCTGGCCAATTACAGATTCATTTGAATTAATAAAATGCAAATCATATTTAGAGGCAGGAGAAGAACTTATAATAATTAACTGTGTTATTAGAGAAGTGTAATTAGATACACCTTTCATCTAACATCTGATAATAGATCACTGAACCATTAGAGGAAAAGAGCAAGAAGGTGAATATCACTAAGGTAGACTGAGTATGGCCCTGTGGTAGAGTCTGTGGAAAGCTAAGTCCTTCAGTTCCTTAGGAAGACTTAGCAGAGAGAAACAGAAAAAGGAACCAGAGGGAGAAATACACAGTTCTGAATCATCTCTTTCCCCTTAATATTAACCATATAGTTCCTGCTTCTACCAAATCTCTTTTTCTGAAAATGGCCAAGAAAAATGTAGGATATGGATTCTGAGAAGAAATACAATTCCTATGTTCCACGTCTATGTTACAAAGGAGGCAATATTTTTTTCTTTCCATAAAAACCCATAAACCACCCCACCCCCACCAACCAAAACCTAACCAAGACAGTACTCTCACTTAATTCCCACATTCGATATGAGTGGTGAATGTGAAAAATTCTTGTTTTCCAGAAAATAGGCAGCACTTCACTGAATGAAAATCTTCTACCATTATAATATGTTAATCAGTAAACCTTCTAAAAACAATGGCTACAAGACTGATGTGTGTTACATTATTTTATTTGGGACTGGAGAATGATAGTGGGAATAATTACATGACATTGCAATCAGTGAAAAACAACTATTTTTAGTTGTTAAACAACATTAACCTTTAATATCTTCATAATATACAGACCTTATGTGCAGGAATGAGGTTAATAAGAATGGAGTCCAATAATTCTTGAGTAACTCCATCACCTTCCATGATGATAGAACTCATCAAGTCTAGCATGTGCATTTGTACCTTTTTATTGTGGCTATTGCTTAAAAAAAAAAAACAGAAAAGAAAAAAAATCGGGCTTACAAAAAGAAAATTATATTTCCCAATTTAAAACAACTATCTCAGATATAAAAGAATTTTCCACTTGAGGGAACCATGCCAATAATGGCAAAGAAATTTTGATTGCTCTATTTACTTTCTCCCTCAGCTGTATGGTACCATATTTTACAAAACCAAAGACCTTTAAAATGAATTAAGTCGCTATACAATTAGGATTCAGAGTGAGTTAAATTCAACCAAACAAAAACATCAACTTCAAAGAAAGGACATCTTTGCTTACATGACCCCAGATTCTAAAAGGTGATAAAATTTCAATTAAGAAAGTACAAGATAATGAAAGCAGTCCTTCATCCCTTGTATCCTTTTAGATCTTAATATATTTCCCAAAATAAAACTTTATATAAACACCAAAACAGCCTCAACCAATACAAGTAATTTTTGCTATAAATCTTTGTCACTAGAGATTTAATTTACCAATACTGAAATCAAAAGTCTGATATCAAATGTTTACCAGAATTTATGACTAGAAGGTTCTGAAAACGTCAGTAGGTATCTCTCAAAGAATTTCAAATAAATGAAAAATCAAGCCTAGAGTCACTTTTACTCCTACTTCCTTAGCCAGTGAAGAGTCAAATGTAGGCTTCCTCAATAAATGTCTCCACCACTGATATAGTGCTTATCTAAAAAGACTAGCTATAAAACCTTTATAAGTGGTAGAACATTTAGTTTTCTCTCCTTCTGAATGCATCTTAACTAAAGACCTGACCTGTCTATTTTCACATTTATCAGATATATACGTAAAGACAAATCAAAAGAAATGATATAATTTAGTTATACTACTATACTATACAGGGAAGTTTAAATCAAGACCAAATTTTAATATTATTTACATATCTCTTAATTAAAAAAAATAATAACATGAAATAATGTATAGGAGACCTGTGGAACACTTGATGGTAAAATGCAAAGATGAAAATTTCTTAAGTTGGTAGAAAAATTATCACATTAGATACACCGTTTCCTACAACTTTTGGAAAGATACCCCATTGCATGCCTTCTTCCAAATATCCTGTCTACTAAAGGATATTAGATCATGATGAATCAACTATACAGTGTTAAGGGGTAGTGTGTGTAAGGGGGTTAAAAAAAAAAAAAAAAAAAGAAATATTCAGGTTGACACACACAAAAAAAGTGAAGAGAGTAGTTAACTCTCAGACCCAAATATACTTTGGGATAGGAAAGGACTAAAGTGAAGATGGTTTCAACAGGTTCTAGTCAAGATGCAATAACTGGGATAGAATTTACCTTCCTACCTGAAACAACTAAAAAACTGAACAAAATATATGAAACAATAGTTTTCAGACATTGAACATCATGCACATGTTTCTGAGAGAGGTTGACAATCTTCCCAGCTTATTGACTGGTAAGTTTCCAGTGTGGGTAGGGAAGATCCTGACAGAGACTAGTGGTTTTCCTGAGTCCGGAAAGACTAGAGTTTGCAGGGGAAAGACTAGAATATCAGAGGGGAGAGACCTATTCAGAAAGCAGATTTGTAAAGGGTATCCCCTGAATCTTCAAATACTTAAAGACCAGGACTTGCATGTGAAGAAATTTCTTCAGTTTAGGGAAGATACTACCTGAAAGGAGGGAGCAGAGAGAAGAATCCTTGGAACTTACAAAGATCTTAGAATAGTGCATTTTCCAATCACAATAGAAAAATCTCACAGTTCACAGAGCATCTCGTAGTGGGAAGGCTAAACCTACATATCCAAGCCTCAGTAAGTCTCAAGCACAAGAAGAAGAAAGAAAACTTCATGATGGTACATCATAATCAAATTGCTTGAAACCAGTAATAAAGGTAAAATCTTAAAAGTGGGTAGAGAAAAAAAGATACATTGTGTAGAGAGGGACAAAGATTAAAAATGAAAAAACTTCTCATTAGAAACAATGAAAACCAGAAAAAGATGGAGCAACATCTTTAAAAGTACTGAAAGAGAGAAAAAAAAAGAAAAAAGCCTATCAACTCAGAACTCTTACCATGAAATAACTTTCAAAAATGAAAGTGGAATAAAGATATTCAGACACATAAAAACTGAAAGAATTCTATCAGCACCAGACCTGAACTATAGAACATGTTAAAGGAAGTCCTTCAGACTGAAGAAAAATAATAGCACACAGAAATCTGCATCAACACAAAGAAATGAGGAGCACCAAATGGTAAATGTGTCAGTAAATACAAATCAATGAGCTTCTCTTTCAAAAGGCAAGTCTTTTACTCATACCTCATTGTGAATTAAGTAGATAGATAATGAGGTCAACAATAAACTTAGATCTTTAGGTTCAGTAAATAAAAATATTAATGGATCAAAGAAAGGTGTGTGTATGTACAAGCAATTGTGAGAGGAAAGAAGTATTAAGGGCAGAGTGCGAAATGGACTTAAGGGGATATTTAAGGTCAATAAGATGGGCGGACTGATGGCAGTTTTAGGAGTTTTTAAATTTTGTTGATTTTAATTTTAAAAGAAAAAGTTGCGAAAATGTGACAGGATGCACAAAATGGCACAAATTATTCTCATCTCTGTATTCATATGCCTTTAAAATGTTGTTCCTCCCATGAAGATATGGAGTCTAACCAACCTTTGTATCTGGGCTTGATCATGTGCTTTGTTTGGCCAATAAAATATAAGTAAACATAAAGTGAGTAGAGGTTTAAAAAGTGCTTGTGAGGTAAATCATGCTTTTTCTTGCTACTTTTGAAACCTAGTCAGCATTTGAAAAGTCCTGGGCTACCTTGCTGGATGATGAGAAGATGAGAGAGACACGTGACCTAGTTGTCCTATTTCTCAGCCAACTGCCAGACGTCTTGCCAACTGACTGCAAATACATAAGTGAGACCACCCCAAACCAAAAAGAATTGCCAAGCAGAATCATGAGCTAAATAAGATGGGGGCTATTTTAAGCTACCAAGTTTTGGGTTGTTATGCAGAAAAAGCTAACTAACACAAAAGGTAAAGTTTATATACTTTACCATTTATTTACAGGCCTTCAGTTAGTTGCCACAGGAAGCTTTTTTCTCATGCAGTCTCTTTATAAACGTCTATTTCTATACCATTCCAGTCCAGTCCTTTCCTGTTTATTCCAGGTTAAATTCTATTCCTACCATTCTATCTAAGGAAATACAAAACATGACAGTATTCATAAAAAACTACAGAAAACCCTAGAAATGTGCTGTCCAATATGGAAGCCATTAAATAATAGCCACTTGGCTATTAAACACTTGTAGTATGAACAGAACCACATATTGAAACAATAATGCTTTTGGAGGGGCGATTAGGTGGCTCAGTTGGTTAAGCATCTGACTTGGGCTCAGGTCATGATCTTGCAGCTCATGAGGTAGAGCCCTGTGCTGGGCTCTTGTGCTGACAGCTGAGAGCCTGGAGCCCGCTTCAGATTCTGTGTCTCCCTCTCTCTCTGCCCCTTCCCTGCTTTCTCTCTCTCTCTCTCTCAAGAATAAATAATAAACATTAAAAAAAATTTTTTTTAAATAATGCTTTTGGATATTGTGGGATAAAGTATATTATCAAAATAAATTTTACTTGTTTCTTTCTATCTTTCTAAATGTGGTTCCTAGAAAATTTTAAATTTAGGGTGCCCGGGTGGCTCAATTGGTTAAGCATCCAACTCTTGATTTAGGCTCAGGTCATGATCCCATGGTTCGTGAGTCTGAGCCCTGCATCAGGCTCCAAACTGACAGTGCAGAGCCTGCTTGAGATTTTCTCTCTCTCTCTCTCTCTCTCTCTCTCTCTCTCTCTCTCTCTCTGCCCCTTCCCCACTTGTGCACATGTTCTCTCTTTCTCAATAAACTTTATAAAAATTTTTTAAAATTTATGTGAGATATGTTTGTATATAGTGCAATGCTATAAAACATATCTCAGAAAAATGCTTGGTTTACTGTACAAAAAAACAGAACAACAAAACACAACACAACACTGGACTGAAATCAAGAGCTTGGGCTGTCCTGTTCAGTGATGTGTCCTTGGGCAAGCTACCACACTCCTTTCCCTGTGCATTACTGCTACTTATGTAAAGAGCAATGCTTAAGATTTTTTTCTAGCTCAAAAATGGGAATCAGTGTGCTTCCACTGAAGTACTATGATTTCCAGCACTCACTAATGGTACTTAAATACTTATAATTTCCACCTCATAACTTAGTACTTCATTATATAAGGTCTCACACCATTTGCTTTATAAGATTCAACCAATATAACTGATACTATAATTTCAAATGGTAGTATGAGAGCAAAGGCAGCTTTCAGACAACAGATCTTATGTTCCTCTTCATTTCAAGTCTTCTAAGGAAAACACCTTGTTAAAAATCTAAAAGATCTTAGTTACAGGCACAGTACACAGTACTCCAATATATGCACAGCAAGAAAAAAAGACAAACAAATGCTTAAAAAATAACTTACTTGATCACTGAGAAGAGAGTCCTAAAAAGTTGAATAAAAATTTCATTGCAATCTTCCAATTCGAAGCAGATGTTATATGATTTAACCCAAGCTAAGTTCTTAAATAAATAAATAAATGATTATTTACACATGCACAGAATAATTTCACAAAAGCAAACTCATTACTAAAATTTCATTTTCAGAATTACAAATGTATATTAAAGCTTATGAAGATCCAACTATACAAAATTAAAGTTGTTAAACTTTAGTTCTTCATATACTGTGACCTTTAAAAGACCTCTATCTGTTAGCATTATCCTTTAACTGAAAAATACTAAACTGTTAGATATTAGTAGACATATACACATACTATATATAAGGAACAGTGAAAATTAATTCAACTTAATCCCTCTTCAGATTAGAAGAGAATAAAAATAGAAAAATGAAAACAGAGTTTCAAATAGAATAGATTTTCCAGCAGAATGTACTTCATCTTAAAGAAGATATTTTATTAAAGGGGATTTGTATAAAACAAAAAAATTTCATTTTACACAAGAAAGTTACTAAAAAGGAATTTATTACACGAATAGCATGATATTTATTAAAATCTTTTTTTACCTCTAATAAATAAAAGTATCTATTAAACTGTGGACTCTTTGTATCCTCCAAACCTTTTAATTGTCTGGTAATAAACAAAAATATGTCCTGTTAAAACAAAATGATAAAATACATTAGTTTAGATACAAATACTTAATACTCTTTCTTTCACAATACACTAATAATAATCTGTATATATATTCTCTATTACATATTATAAAACAAAATTCTCCTTTAGCTGAATGACTTGAGTGAGACTGGTTTAGTCCATTATTCCAAATAATGAGAACAGAGCAAATCATATAAAATTATATCCTTTAGAAATGATAAAAAAAAAAAAGTTTACTATTGCCATAAATCTTTAGGCTTTCTCATTCTAGGAGAAACATAAGTTCTGTATCTTATTACCCTTTCTTCGACTACAGAACTTCTACTTACTATCTTCATCTTGCATTATGCCAAACAACCGTCTTCATTTTAAGATTCTGCACAAGAGTCTTTCCATTACTATTTCCTACATGTAAATAGTAATTTTTAGTATCTAGCTTGAATCTGTTGTGCAACTACAAATTTGTGTGGAACAAAAATAACAACAGACTGGTTTAAAGGTTGTACTTTTTATGACAATAGTGTGCCATTTCTTAATAAGCTTTCTTTAGAAGTTTTAACCCAAAATAGAATCAATATGCAAAAAACTGACTTGAGGACTATTAGAAAGAAAGCAGCTCAAAGTATTAAAATTTGCCAAGAATAAAATTATTCAGAATATGGAGTGAGCTCAAGAGGAACTGAAAAGAATTCCTCAAACATTCCAAACAAAGGCAGAAATCTCCAAGATGAGCATAATGTAATTGTGCATGTAAAACTTGCAGGGGGAAATCATCATTTGAATATGTAAATTCTGTTACACTACTGTTTTAAAAGTGTCATTAATCCACTATTTATCCCTACAATTCAGCCATCTGGGCTTTGTGATGGGTTATCATGAAGGTTACAGATGAGGAGACAGGGACTAGTTTTGATCTAAACCCTAAATGCCTCATAAAAATACCATTTTTGTGGATATACAAAGAATTTTAATTGAATGATTTGTTTTACAATTTATGATATAATCTTATGATGATAGGTGAATAATAATAAAAACTATGTCCCTAAAGGTAACCTAAACTAGAAAAGTAAACTAATTCTGTAAAGACTATATTTACCTTAAGTTTATCGTGGGAAGTATACGGAGCTTCTGGGGCATAGATTCGAAAGATGTCAGCCAAACAACATGCTACAAGGAGACGCACATCTTTATTGGGATTCCTGAGGAAAAATTCAGATGCAAGATGCAAGGCTAGTGGGAGATACTGCTGTTTTTCGTCTTCTGAGTCCTGATCCATATCCATAAAAGTTTTTACTACCATCTGAAAAAATGTATGAAAGGAAAAAAAAATACTCAACTCCTAATATTTAGAAATTAGTAGAGGATATATATTTTTTAAAACTCATGTCCATTACAACACAAACTAGTAATCACTATCAGAGGATTCATAATCAAGTGTAGTATGGACACTTTAACAATATTCTTCCAATCCTTGAGCTTGGATTCTTCGTGAGAGTCATTTAAGATTGTTATCATTTTACACCTACCCCAGGTAAAAAGTTCTTAGCTTCATATGAACAGCCAAACTCATATGATATTTTGTAACATCATCAATTGTTTCTTTTATATTTTATTATAAAAGCTGTCTTGACTTAGGCTCTTTTATTTTTAAGTATTTAAAAAAAATATTTATTCTTGGGGGTGAGGGAGGGAGCAACACATGAGCAGGAGACGGGCAGAGAGAGAGGGACAAAGAGAAAACAGAATCCCAAGCAGGCTCCACACTGTGAGCATGGAGGCCCATGCAGGACTCGAACTTAGAATCACAAGATCATGATCTGAGCAGAAATCAAGAGTCAGGTGCTTAACTGACTGAGCCACCCAGGCACCCCACCCCCTTTTTTTAAAGTTTATTTATTTGAGAAAGAGAGAGAGATCGTGTGTGTGCTTGTGTGCAAGCAGGGGAGGGTAAAGGGAGAGAATCCAAAGCAGGTTCTGCACTCTCAGCATAGAGCCTGATGCAATGTTGAAGTCTCACAAATTGGGAGATCATGACCTGAGCCAAAATCAGTGTTGGAGAGGATGTGAGAAATAGGGGACCCTCATGCACTGTTGGTGGGAACCAATTGGTGCAGCCACTGTGGAAAAGTGTTGAGGTTCCTCAAGAAATTAAAAACAGAAACCATACACCTCAGTAATTCCATTTCTGGTTATTTACCTGAAGAAAATAAGAACACTAATCAGGAAAGATATATGCACCCTGATGTTTACTGCACCATTATTTACAATAGCCAGGATATGGAGGCAACCTAAATGTCCACCAACAGATAAGTGGATAAAGGTGATATATACACACACAAGAGAATATTACTCAGCCATAAAAAGAATGAAATCTTGCTATTCATGACACAAATGAACCTACAGGGTACTATACTAAGTGAAATAAATCATACAGAAGATGACATCATATGTATTGAATTTTATCATTTTTTTCTGCACCTACATATTTTCCTAATTCTGTGAAAGTAAATCCCACTGACTAGTCTTCTAATTTTAATCCAAGTTTCTATTCCTAAAATCTAATTTTAGTCCAAGGTTCCATTTTAAAATAAAGCCAACCAGGTCATTGCATTTGTATACTTCTAGATTTGAGATGCTATTATTTCAATTTTTGCATTTCTATTCATGAAAGAAACTGACCTATAACTTTAAGACAACTTGTCCATTTTAGAAATGAGGTTGTACTGGCTTAAAACAAATTGAGAAGTGATCCCTTCTCTTCTACCATGGAAAGTTTGTAGTAAGACTGGTTTTATCTTTCTTCCTTAAATATTTAGTGAAGTTCAACTCATCAAAGAAGGAATCATAAAGGAATTTAGAAAATACTCTGAACTGAATGACAATGAAAATATAAATTATCAATACTTGTAGGATGCAATTAAAGCTGTATTTATGGGAAATTTATAGCCATAAAAGTATACATCAGAAGAATGAAAAATCAGTGATCTACATGTCCATCTCAAGCAGTTAGAAAAATACCAAGTTAAATAAAAAGGTAGAATCAAAAGAGGAAAAATTAAGAACAGACACCAATGAATTGGAAAACAAACATACAAAAGAGAAAAACCAAATAATGCCAAATGTTGACTGTTGAAAAGACTGATAGAGGGGCGCCTGGGTGGCGCAGTCGGTTAAGCATCCGATTTCAGCCAGGTCACGATCTCGCGGTCCGTGAGTTCGAGCCCCGCATCAGGCTCTGGGCTGATGGCTCAGAGCCTGGAGCCTGTTTCCGATTCTGTGTCTCCCTCTCTCTCTGCTCCTCCCCCGTTCATGCTCTGTCTCTCTCTGTCCCAAAAATAAATAAACGTTGAAAAAAAAAAAAAAAAGACTGATAGAATTGACTTGCCTCTACAGGAATAAATCGAGGAGAGAGAGAGAAGTCACAAATTACCAGTATTGGGAATGAAAAAGAGGACATATTACCCATTCTAATAATAATAATACATGGCGGGGGGGCTGTCACATGAAATACACTATCTGAATAATCCTCCCTTTTTTTAAGTTTTATTTTTGAGACACAGAGAAAGTGCATGCATGGAGGGGGAAGGGCGGGTGCGGGGTGGGGTGGGGTGGGGTGGGGAGGTGTACTGGGGAATCCCAAGTAGGCTAACTGTGAGATCACGATCTGAGCCAAAATCATGAGTTGGACACTCAACTGACTGAGCCACCCAGGTGCCCCTCGTGGGAAGGTTTTTAATTTCAGATTCAGTTTCTTTACACAGAAACAGGACTATTCAGGGGCGCTCGGGTGGCTCAGCCGCTTAAGTGTCGAACTTCAGGGTCTGACTTCAGCTCAAGTCACAATCTCATGATTCATGAGTTTGAGCCCCGCATTGGGCTCTGCGACAGCACAGAGCATGCTCTGGATCCTCTGTCCCCCTCTCTCTCCGCCCCTTCCCCACTTGTGCTCTCTCAAAAATAAACAAACATTAAAAAAAAAAAAAAAAAGAGGTAGCCAGTAAATGAATGAATGTCTCACTCACAAGGTTGATGACTCCTTCAAAGCTAATTCAGCCAAACTTTGAAGTCATTTAGAAATATCTTACTAAGTATTCTGAAGCAATCTGAGCAAATTCAGTTGCAGGTGAGAGTTAAAGTAAAAAAGGCAAACTGTACTCCTAAATGCCGTAGCTAAAGAGCTTTATATTTTATTATACATGAAATGGGAGTCATCAAAAAATATATGTCAGGAGAAAAGTATATGTATTTGTCATCTACTGCTATGTGACAAAATACCCCCAAACTCCATGCCTTAAAACAACAAACATTTATTTGTCACACAGTTTCTGTGGAGGCAGAATCGGAGTGACTTAGCTAGGTGGTTTTGCTTGAACTCTCACATGAAACTGTAGTCCATCAAGGCTACAATCATCTGAAGGCCTGACAAACCTAGAGGATTTGTTTCGAAGGCAGATCATTCACATGGTTAGTAAGTGGCTACTGGCTTTGGGCAAAAGGCATCAGTTCTTCTCTATAGGGGCTCTCTGGACAGGTGCTTGAGTGTCCTCATGGAATGGCAGCTAGCTTTCTCCCAGTAGTGACCCAAGAATGCAAGCTGTAGACGGCAATCTTTTTTTGGTTTTTTAATATTTATTCATTTTTGAGAGACAGAGTGTAAGTGGGGGAGGGGCAGAGAGAGAGGGAGACCTAGAATCTGAAGCAGGCTCCATGCTCTGAGCTGTCAGCACAGCAGCTAATATGCAGGGCTAAAACCCATGAACCGGGAGATCATGACCTGAGCTGAAGTCGGATGCTCAACCAACAGAGCCACCCAGGCGCCCCATAAATGGCAATCTTTTATGACCTACCCTCACAAAGCATATACTTTCATTTCCACAATAGCTTATTAATTACTCAGGAGAGTCCTATTCAGCTGGAATATAAGGAAAGGAAGATCATTCAGGGCCATCTTGGAGGCTACCTACCATAGTATGTCTCCTAATATTTTCATCTTGTTTGGTCCTCTCTTACAAAGACTCTGGGTTTGAGCTCACGACTTACTTTGATCAACAGGACATTAACAAAGATAAAGCAAGGAGAGGCCTGATAACCACTTGCACACCGGGGCTGGAATGCTTCCTACTGGAACCTAGCAGCCACACTTAAGAAAACCAGACTATCCAAGAAAGAAGAGACCACGCGTACAAACCTGGAAGATGAGAAACACACAAAGAGGCAGACTATGTAGAGAACTCAGAGCTCTAGCTGGGCTCCCAGCTAAATTTAGCTTGTAAGAGTAACTCCAGCTGATACCACATGGAGCAGTCAAATCACAGAACTGTGAGAAACAATAATTTTAACCCACTAGGTTTTTACACAACAAAAATTAACTGAAACCGCATCCATTCTGCAGTTTTTTAAATATTCTTTTCTGTACTGCAGAGGCAGGAAAGCTAAAAACTATATATCCTAGGTTCCCTTACAATAGGGTTACAGTTGTAATTTTGGTTTAGCCAATCACAAGTACTTATTCATGATTTTGTAAGTAGAAGTGTGGAAGAAGTTGTATTACTATTGCTTCTACTATTATCTCTATACAGATATAGATACATATTTTTTGGCTGGCAACTGTGAAGTAAAGGCATTTTGTGGTGTAGACTAGCAGCAGTAGCATTAAGCTTTGAAGAGACAGGAAGGATGCATCCATTTTGTGCTGGTACTAAACTATTAGGTGTGTGAGGCTCTAGAGCAATCATTATGGCAAAGGTTTAGTTATGACAATATTTCCTAGAAGTAGGTACTATTATCATCTAAGTTTATGGATAAGGTAGGTTGTGCACTCTGGATCACAAAGTCCCAGAACAAGATCAATACCAGCACAGAAGGAAGGGAGAGAAGAAAATAAAGAAACTATTAGAGTGCGTCACATATGATAAGGTTATTATTTAGTTCAAATCTGGTTTCAGATTAATATCACATACATGGCTGTTTGAACTGGAGAGCACAATATAAAGTATTTCTTAACATGGGTTGTAGTAAAAAGTATTTTTTGAAAGCTATGATAATGCTTATTACTTCCTTGCCAATATCTTACATCCTATTTGGACTGACATATAATTTAACTTTTTTTAAAAAAAACATTTTTATTTATTTTTGAGAGAGAGAGAGAGAGAGAGAGAGAGAGAGAGAGAGCATGCACATGCACATGCGTGTGTGCATGAGGGGGGAAGGGACAGAAAGAGAGAGGGAGACACAGAATCCGAAGCAGGCTCCAGGCTCTGAGCTGTCAGCACAGAGCCCAACACAGAGCCCAAACCCACAAACTGCAAGATCGTGACCTGAGCCAAAGTCGGACACTTAAGCGACTGAGCCACCCAGGCACCCCACGTATGATTTAACTTATATAAAATACCCAGAGTAGTCAAATTCACAGAGACAGAAAGTAGAACAGTGATCATCAGTGATTAGAGGGAGGAGGGAATGAGGACTTAGTGTTTAATGGGTACAGAGTTTCCGTTAGGGATAACGAGAAAGTTCTGGAGATGGATGGTGCTGATAGTTGCATAACAATGTGAATGTACTTGATGCCACTCAACTGTTATTAAACATGGTTAAAATGGGAAATTTTATATTATGTATATTTTGCCACAATTTAAAAAATTGGTACAAATGACTTCTAAAACTGGAGAAATATTTTTCTTACTTACATGTTAATTAATGTAACAACCAAGCGAAATAAACACAAATATATCAAAATACGAGTTAAGAATATAAAGTTCTATGGGGCGCCTGGGTGGCGCAGTCGGTTAAGCGTCCGACTTCAGCCAGGCCACGATCTCGTGGTCCATGAGTTCGAGCTCCGCGTCAGGCTCTGGGGCTGATGGCTCAGACCCTGGAGCCTGTTTCTGATTCTGTGTCTCCCTCTCTCTCTGCCCCTCTCCTGTTCATGCTCTGTCTCTCTCTGTTCCAAAAATAAATAAACGCTGAAAGAAAAAATTAAAAAAAAAAAAAAAAGAATATAAAGTTCTAGATGAAGTAATAACAGTGTAATAAAACAAAACAAAAAAAAAACCCAGAAACACAAAAGAACATTTGGTCCTTAGGAATAGCTAGTTAAGTCTTCAAGAGAGGAATGCTATCATATACACTGTCATTAAATATAGACAACCACAGCATGAATGACCTAACCTGGCAAAAACAGATGTGGATGACCGAACATCACTGTCCAGATGAGCCCAAATACAAACATCAAGAATGGCATCTTAAAGAACTGAATGTAGTGTTTTTGTTATAAATGGCTTTGTGCTCATATAGGGCATGGGAGTAGGGAGAGAGGAAAAGAGGAGTAAAAATGGAAAAAGTTAACATCTGGAGAACAAAGAAGGCTCTTTTTACGGTTCTTGCTGCTTTCCCAAGTCTGAAGTTATATCAAAATAAAAAACTAAAATTAAGAAAGAATATTTACCATAAAATACAGGACAAACACGCATATACTAATAGTTGAAAGTTTCACCAAACAAGACTTGTCTGAAAAAAAGTTTCTGATTTTAATAGAACATATTTATCATTGATTAGCTTGACATAGAAATGTCAGATATGGAAATATAATTACATTTACAAAGTATTCTAATTCTACTTTTAAAACTAAAAAATAGGGGTCTCTGGGTGGCTCAATTGGTTAAGTGTCTGACTTCAGCTCAGGTCATGATTTCACAGTTCGTGAATTAGAGCCCCATGTCAGGCTCAGTGCTGACATCTCAGAGCCTGGAGCCTGCTTCAGACTCTGTGTCTCCTTCTCTCTCTGCCCTTCCCCCACCCTCTCAAAAATAAACATTAAAAAAACTTTAAAAAATAAATTGCACGCTTCTTTCACCTAAATTTTGTTAGGAAAATAATTTTTGTCTGTTAACAGCTATATCCTTACTGATTAGAACAGTGACTGGCACAAAGTGGGCATACACTTTTTTTTTTAAAGAATATTAAAATTCATGAAATGAAGGCACCCCTCAGATTTCCTCTAACCTAATCACCTAAACAGCTAACCTAATCACCTTTTAGATAATGTGTAAGATTTCAGAAATTTCAACCAAGCCTGGGTGGCTTAGTTGGTTGGGCATCCAACTCTTGATTTAGGTTCAGGTCATGATCTCCCAGTTTGAGATCCAGTCCCACATCAGGTTCTGTGCTGACAACACAGAGCCTCCTTGGGATTCTCTCCCTCCCTGCCCCTCCCCTGCTCATGCTCACGCGCTCTCTCAGAAATAAACATTAAAAAAAAAAAAAATTCAACTCCATTTAAAAATAAGGGAAGGGAGCAGCGCCTGGGCGGCTCAATCAGTTAAGCCTCAGACTCTTCATTTCAGCCCAGGTCATGATCTCCTAGTTCATGGGTTTGAGCCCCACATCGGGCTCCACACTGACAGACAGTGCAGAGCCTGCTTGAATTCTTTCTCTGACCCTCCCATACTCCTGTTCCCTCTCTCTGTAAATAAACAAATAAACTTAAAAAAAAAAAAAAAAAAAAACAAGGGAGGGGAAGAAGTGGGAGAAGGGGAGAGGAAGACATACAGAGAGAGAAATGGAAAACTAGAGATATTAACTGAAAAAATGAGTTAATGGTATAGGTCTAGTACTAAAAACTAAAACCTCCATCTCAGGATTACTAATCTAGTATCTTCCTGAACACCATTTTAACTCTCACATGCCAGGGTTTTAAGTTCTCAAAATTTTCTTCACTTTACTTTTATTATTCTCTTTCTTCACTAGGACTTTTAAATTCTGCAATAGCAATAAAATGTATTCATTTGTGTAGTCCAGAATCTATAAAACTGTACGGATACATAGCACTCTACTTGTTGAATTATGAATGTAACAACTAGTTCAGACAATCTCTAGCGTATGCTAATCTTTAAACAACAGCAAAAAAAAATCCACCTTTCAGAGGTGAAAATGTATACACATGGTAATTAAATAAACATAATTTTTATACTAAAATGGTGGCTCATTCACTGAGTATATACATGGACCACCAGATCAGAATGAGTACTGAGCTGTTTGCCCGTATGTATCCCTTTTCCAGTTTCATGTGATTATTTAAACATAAATCTTTCTATCTAATATACAGCTGAGGTGAAACCTGAAAGAGCAAGTGAGGCAGGAACACAGTTAATGCATAAACCATTAGAACTACAAAAATAAGTCTATCTAATGCATATTATAATTTTGGAGTTAACAGATTAGAGCAGCCTTTGGGCCTAAAGCTCAAAGTTCAAGTGACATAGTGACCAAACTTATCAATTATTGTCTTTTCATTGCACATAGATTCTAAATCTCCTTCAAGAAAACTTCAATATTCTTTTTTTTAATTTTTTAAAATGTTTATTATTTATTTTTTGTAAGAGAGACAGAGCACAAGCAGAGTAGGGGCAGAGAGAAAGAGGGAGACACAGAATCTGAAGCAGGCTCCAGGCTTCGAACTGTCAGCACAGAGCCCAACGCAGGGCTCAAACTCACAAACCATGAGATCATGACCTGAGCCAAAGTCAAACACTTAACCAACCAAGCCACCCAGGTGCCCCCAAAACCTCCATATTCTTAAGAGCCCCACCTAGTTATCTCAAAAGTGAGTTACTTTCGGGGCAGCTGGGCGGCTCGGTTGAGTGTCTGACTTTGGCTCGGGTCATGGTCTTGAGGTTTGTGGGTTCGAGCCCTGCATCGGGCTCTGTGCTGACAGCTCAGAGCCTGAAACCTGCTTCAGATTCTGTGTTTCCCTCTCTCTCTCTGCCCCCACCCCCAAATAAACATTAAAAAAAAAAAAAGTGAGTTACCTGCACACTGAATACAGTTTATAAAACTTACATTTCTTCTTATACCCTTCTTACATCATACCCTATTTTAGTCTAATTCTCAAAATCAAACACAGTGCTTCCAAGTTGTTCTTAAAATATCTATTTTAATGTTACCACAATTCAAACCATGGTTCCCACCAACCAACATCTTATGACATTTTAAAACATAACTCATACTTTTATCTTACTTTTATGCATGTATATATACCTGTATGATACATATGTATATACAGATGGTATGTGTATATATGTGCACATGTACACATATGTATATGAATATACTTGTAAATTTAAAGTGTATATTGATTTCAACTCTTCACTGTAGTCAAACTAGGATTATTTATTATCTTCCAAAAACATCCTGAGCATCTTTATGGCTTTGCACAGAAATAAGAGCTCAGAGAGCTCAACACTTAGTAAAGAAATATATGAATATATCTTTGAACTGCTTCTACCCCTAACAATACTCCTCACCTCAAAATACACTCTTGATTAAAATATTACCTGCTCTTAAAGTTTCTGCCCAAATTCTACTTCCTCTTCTTGAAGCCCAATTTGACCACCCTAGTCTGAAAGATCACTGACTCCTTTGAATTGTAAACACTTTATCAGTTACAAAGCATCACCTTGCTTACAGCATCACCTTGCAATGGTTATTAATGTAAAAACCATGAATCCTCAAAACAATTTTGATCTAAGGTCTAGGGGCCACATTGTGCGTATTCTACACTGGTCCTACAAAGTAAGATATAAATGTGTAATGTTTTCTGAAGGAATTAAACATACTAGAATAATCTTGATGTGCTCTACACTTTAGTGGTCGACCAAGTCTGAGAATGGAAATCTCTCTGAAATTCTGATTTGTCATTAACTGTGCAATCAATATACATTTCAAGACTAAGGGCTAATATTAAGATAAAACCAAAAAATAAAAATAGAACTACCATATGATTCAGCAATTCTATTTCTGAGTATTTACCTGAAGAAAACAAAAACACTAACTTGAAAAAATATCTACACCCTCACATTCATTGACGCATTATTTACAACTCCCAAGATATGGAAACAACTTAAGTGTCCATAGAAGAATGAATAAAGAAATTGTGTTTTACGCACATGCATGCACACACACACACTCACAATGGAATATTATTCAGCTACAAAAAATAATGAAATATTGCCATTTGCACCAACGTGGATGAACCTCAAGGGTGTTACGCTAAGTGAAATAAGTCTGAGAAAGACAAATACCATATGATCTCTCTTTTATGTGGGATCTTAACAAAACAAAAACAAAAACAAAACACCAAGCTCACAGACACAGAGAACAAACTGGTGGTTGCCAGAGGTAGGGGGTGGGAGAAATGGGTGAAGGGTTTAACTTTTTAGTTTAAGTAAGCTGAATAATTTATAACTGAAAAAGAAAAGAAAGAAACCCTGTACCTGGGCAAGAGGGGAAAAAAATCCCACAATAAACAACAACAAAGCACCAATATACCTATTTCATTCAACTTCAACAAATTAACTTATTCTTTGGGAAAAAATTAATTGTCTTACTAGGTTTTGTAGGTTTTAGTAGGTTTAATTTGTTTTGTTACTAATATATTTACTTAATGTTAGAGTTAAAAAACATGTATATTTAGGTGCGCCTGGGTGGCTCAGTCAGTTAAGCATCTGACTTTGGCTCAGGTCATGATCTCACAGTTTGTGGGTTCGAGCCCTGCATTAGGCTCTGTGCTGACAGCTTGGAGCCTGCTTCTGATTCTGTGTTTCCCTCTCTCTCTGCCCCTCCCCTGCTCACGCTGTCTCTCTTTCTCTCAAAAATAAATAAATGTAAAAAAAAAAAATTAAAAAAAAAACCCACATGTATATTTGAGAGAGAGAGAGAGAGAGAGCGAGCATGAGCAGGGGAGGGACAGAGAGAAAAGGAGAGAGAGAATCCCAAGCAGGTTCTGCGCTGTCCCACCAACTATGAGATCATGACCTAAGTCGAAATCAAAAGTGAGACACTCAACCAGCTGAGCCACCCTCGCGCCCCAATGTTAGCATTTTTTAATGAGATAAGGTTATCCTCTCATACCTAAATTGTGTGGCATAGAAAAGTTAGATGCTACACATACCACTATCCTCTTCCTGAACTCCAAACCCAAATCTATTCTAAAGGTCCATTTTATCAGTCCCAAGCCATTTAATAAGCATATACTACAAAACTACAAATGATTCCTGCAAGTTTCTAAATTAGAGGGCATGTTTTAAGGTAACCTAGTACTCCTAGGATTCTAAAAATAACCTGGGCACTGACTCTAACACAGGCAGTCATCACAGAAGCTATTTTAGCTTCAAGGGAAATTCATAAGGTCCTAAAATATGAGTAGCCTTAAAGCTGAGAGTCTCATACTTATACTGAGGCTTCAGAGGTGACTTTCGTTTTAACATAATCTTAGAGGGGCCTCAGGTGGCTCAGTTGGTTATGCATCCAGTTTCAGCTCAGGTCAAGATCTCATGGTTTTGGGAGTTTGAGCCCGCATCCATTCTCTCTTTTCCTCTCTCTCTCTGTCCCTCCCCTGCTCGAGCTGTCTCTCTCTCAAAAATAAATAAAGGGGCACCTGGGTGGCTCAGTCGGCTAAGCGTCAGATTTAGGCTCAGGTCTCGCAGTCTGTGAGTACAAGCCCTGTGTTGGGACTCTTGGCTGACAGCTCAGAGTCTGGAGCCTGTTTCAGATTCTGGGTCTCCCTCTCTCTTTACCCCTCCCCTGCTCACTCTCTCTCTCAAAAACAAATAAATATTAAAAACAAAACAAAACAAAATTAAAAAAAAAAACATAATCTTAGATGTTCTCTAACTTTGGGGTACTTGTGAGGCTGAAAGGCAAAATGAGTTAAGGCAACATTATACAAACCCATTAATTATTCTACAGTTTGACCTTCATATAATAGAGAAAACTCTCAGTGAAAGCATATTTTTTATAGGTAGTATCTGTATTAGTACTAACAGCTCTCATTTGAGTTTTTGCTATGTGAAGGCATATTTCATACTTCAAGCTATTTTATTTATTTATTTATTTATTTATTTATTTATTTATTTATTGAGAGGTGGGAGGGCCAGAGAGAGGGACAGAAGACCCTAAACGGGCTCCATGTTGTCAGCCCAGAGCCCAATGTGGAGCTTGAATTCATGAACTGTGAGGTCATGACCTGAGTGGAAATCAAGAGTCGGATGCTAAACCGACTGAGCCACCCAGGTGCCTATCTAGTAATTGAAATGTACTATTAACTCCTCTAATACAATGATTACTTACGGAAGGGCATTAACAGCTCCATTTAACAGATGAGGAAACAGGCTAAGTAACTTGCTCAACAGCATAAAAATTCAAGTCCAAGCAGTATGGCTTATCACTCTCATGTCTCAACCTATATATTATATAGTATAGTATAGCAGGATGAGTGGTTATCCAAAATGGCTACAGAAAAATAAAATACTTACACATAAAGCAAGTATACTATAGAAACTATACTGTTATAGTGCTATAAATACTAACTGGTTATGTTCTCAGGCCACCTCAAAAAGCCTACTTTTCTCAGTGTATTTAGGTGAAGACTACAGTAAATAATTTAGATGGGGGCACATGGCAGCTTAATAGATGTCACTGATGTATTACTTTAACTTCAAGCTTTCTAACTTTCCTTTTCCTAAAGGTGGATTATTTGCCCTACTCTTTAAATGATCAATCATTATTCAAGATCTTTCTACTCAAAAGTGCAATGAAAAGCTGCTGGCTTATCTTAAGGTTAAGTGGATTCGAATTTAGAAGAAAGAAGGAAAAGAAAAATGAGGTTCAGGGTGCCTGGGTGGCGCAGTCGGTTAAGCGTCCGACTTCAGCCAGGTCACGATCTCGCGGTCCGTGAGTTCGAGCCCCGCGTCAGGCTCTGGGCTGATGGCTCGGAGCCTGGAGCCTGTTTCTGATTCTGTGTCTCCCTCTCTCTCTGCCCCTCCCCCGTTCATGCTCTGTCTCTCTCTGTCCCAAAAATAAATAAACGTTGAAAAAAAAAATTAAAAAAAGAAAAAAAAAGAAAAATGAGGTTCAAGCAGACAAGTGTATATATGTGGGGAAAAAACAGATGGAATTAATTATGGTACAAGCAGTGAAAGCCAAAGGATAAGCAATAGCAAGTACAGGGAAATTCTCCAGGGGCAAGATGAAAAGGGAATGGTGGGAAAGAGTAGACAGTGGCAGGGAAGCAGAACTGGGCAAAGACTCCTATATCAGTTGCCAAAAAAATACTTCTGCCCAGGAGAACTTGATGACTGCTACTGAAAGGGAAAATCAAAAGCTGGTTCTTTGAAAAGATCAACAAAATGGACAAACCTTTACCTAGGCTGACCAAGAAAAAAGAGAGAAGACTCAAATAACTGGAATCAGAAATGAAAGAGGGGATATTACTATCAACCTTACTGAAGGTCATTATAATAAAAGAATATACATATACATTATAAAGGAATACTGTGATGAACTGTATGCTAATAAATTAGACTACTTAGATGCAATGCATAAATTCCTAGAAAAACACAAACTACTCAAGAAAAAAATAGAAAATCTGAATAAATCTTTAACAAATGAAGAGATTGAAATACCAATAAAAAACTACAAGGAAAAGCCCAGGCCCAGGTGGCTTTACTGCTAAATTCTACCAAACATTTAAATAATTAATGCTAATTTCCCCCCAACTCTTCCAAAATATAAAAGATGGTGAAAACGCTTCCAACCCATCTTATGAGTTCAGTATTAACCTAACTCCAAAACTAGACAAAGATACCACAAGAAAACTATTAGACCATTATCTTTTTAAAAATACAGATGCAAAAATCTTTAACAAATACCAGCAAACAAAATCTAGCAACTTATAAAAAGAATTATACATTATGATCAAGTGGGATTTATGCCAGGAATACAAGGTTGGTCTAACATTTGAAAATCACTTAATGTAATACATCATATCAATAAAATAAAAAGCAAAAATCACATAGTCATCTTAGTAGATGCAGAAAAAATATTTCACAAAATCTAATACCCTTTGATGATAAAAATATTCAAGTAATTAGGAGTTGAAGGGAAATTCCTCAACATGATAAAGGGCATTTACAAAAAACCCACAGCCAATATCATTTTTAGTGGTGGAAAACTGGTTGCTTTTCCACTTAGGAGCAAGGCAAGGATGTCTGCTTCTTACCACTTCTATTTAACATTATTATACTGAAGGTTCTAGACAGGACACAAGGGCAAGATAAAGACATGAAAGTATCCAGATTATTTATTCACAGATTACATGATCTTATTTACAAAAATGCCTAAGGAATTCATTAAAACCAATATGAATAAATAAGTCTTACAAAGTTGCAGGATCCAAGGTCAGTAAACAAAACTCAAATTTCTAAATACTTGGGGAAAAAACAATCTGAGAATGAAATTAAGAAAATAATTCCACTTACAGTAATACAAATTATATTTAGAATTTAACAAAGGAAATGTAAAACTTAGACTCCGAAAACTACAAAATATTGAAGAAATTAAAGATCTAAATAAATGGAGAAACATCCTATGTTCATAGATGGGAAGACAGCCCTAAGATGGCTGTGGTTCCCAAACAGATATGCACATTCAATAACATGCTGACATGCTGATTGTGAAATTCATACGTAGTAGCTAAAATAATGCTGAAGAAGAACAAAGTAGGAAGATTCACATTTCCTAATTTCAACCTTACTATAAAGCAACAGTAATCATGATGGTATATAAAGTTCTTATCACAAGGGAAATAAAACATTTTAGTATCTACACAGGATGATGAATGTTAACCAAATTTACTGTAGTAATTATTTCACAATATATGTAAATCTAGTTATTATGTGGTACACCTCAAATTTATACAGTGTTGTATATCAATTATATCTCAATAAAACTGGGGGAGGGTGGGAGGCAGTGTGGTACTGGCACAAGGATAGACACACAAATCAATGGAACAGAATTAAGAGTGCAGAAATAAACCCATACATCAACGATCAACTATTTTCAACTAATTTTCAACAATGATATACCAGAGTCATCCAATGGGGAAAGAACAGCCTTTTCAATAAATGGTGCTGGGATAACTGAACATTCACATGCAAAAGAATGAATATGGACCCTTACAGAATACACAAAAATTAGCAACTCTTTATCAATTTCAATTTTTCAGTACTTTGATAGAAACAGAGCAAGGACCTAAATGTAAGAGCTAATACTATAAATTTCTTAGGAAAAAACAGGCATATATCTTTGTGACAATCATTTTTAGATACAACACCGAAAGTATAAGTGACAAAAGGAAAAAAAAAAGATAAATTAGACTTCATCAAGATGAAATATTTGTACTTCAAAGGATTACACAGAACAGGAGAAAATTTCTGCAAATCATATACCTGATAAGGAGCCTATATCCAGAATATATATAAAGCACTCTTATAATTCAGTCATAAAAATGACAAATAACCCAATTTAAAAAAGGGCATAGAATTTGAACAGGTATCTCTCCAAACAAGATACACAAATGGCTAAGAAGCACATGAAAGGATTAATATCATTAGTTACCAGGAAAATGCAAATCAAAACTCACATGAGATACCACTTTAGATAATTACAACTGTTGAAAAGAATGTGGAGAAATTGGAAGTCTCATATACTGGTAAAAATATAAAATGGTACACACACTTTGGAAAAGTTTGTCATCTCCTCAAAATGACCAGTTACCCCGTAATTCCACTTTTAAAAACAAGATGTATGGCCACACAACGATTTGTACACAAATGTTTATAGCAGCATTATTCCTTTTTAAAAGTTTATTAATTTTGAGAGAGAGAGAGAGAGTGAGAGAGAGAGAGAGAGTGAGCAAGCGAGCCCAGGAGGGGCAGAGAGAGAGGGAGAGAGAGAGAATCTCAAGCAGGCTCTCCACTGTCAGCATGGAGCCAGATGCGGGACCTAAACTCACGAACCATGAGATCATGACCTAAGCTGAAACCAAGAGTTGGACACTTAACTGACTGAGCCACCCAGGCCCCCTGTATAGCAGCATTATTCCTAATAGCCAAAAGGTGGAATCACTCCAAATGTCCATCAACTGACAAACAGATAAACAAGATTTGATACAACCATACAACAGATTGTTATTTGGCCATAAAAAGAAATGATATACTGATGCTACAAAATGGGGGAACCTTGAAAACATTGTGCTAAATTAAAGAAACCAGTTGTGACAGACCACATGTTATATGATTCCGATTATATGAAATATCCAGATAGGGGAAATGTACAGAGACAGAAAGTAAATTAGTTACTGCTTAGAGTTGGAGGGGCATAGGAAAGCAACAACTAAAGGATACAAGATTTCTGAGGTGATCAAATTGCTCTAAAACTGACTATGGTGATGGTTTCACATATATATCTGTAAATATACTAAAACCAGTGATTGTACACTTTAAATGGGCGACTTCTATGTGAATTATATCTCAATAAAGCTGTTAAAAAAAAAAAAGAAAAGAAAATACGAGGCGCCTGGGTGGCTCAGTCGGTTGAGCGTCCAACTTTGGCTCAGGTCATGATCTCGCAATTTGTGAGTTCCAGCCCTGTGCTGGGCTCTGTGCTGACAGCTCAGAGCCTGGAGCCTGCTTCGGATTCTGTGTCTCCTTCTCTCTCTGCCCCTCCCCAACTTGTGCTCTGTCTCTCTCTGTCAAAAATAAATAAAATATTTTTTAAAAAATTAAAAAAAAAAAAAAGAAAATAGGAGCGCCTGGGGGGCTCAGTCGGTTAAGCATCTGGCTTCAGCGTCATGATCTCGTGTTCTAGGAGTTCGAGCCCCACATCGGGCTCTGTGTTGACAGCTCAGAGCCTGGAGCCTACTTCTGATTCTGTGTCTCCCACTCTCTCTGCCCCTCCCCAATCATGTTCTGCCTCTCTCACTCTTAAAAATGAATAAATGTTTTTAAAAATTTTTTAAAAATATATAGATCAATATATGAATTGCATATATGATCATATATGCATAATTGCATATAGATCAATATATGAATTGCAGAGCTCTCCTAAAATCCTCATATTTTTCTACAAAACTATTCTTTTAAATGTTAAATGTATAGTTCCTTTAAGGCAATGAAAAAGATTCAACTGACAAAACTATGATTCATAAACCACCTTCTGACATTAGGAAAGAGAGTAACTAGAAGGGAAGACCCATAATTGCCCTAGACCATGTAAGCCAAACAAGCTAACCATGACTTTTCCTATATAATCCCTGGAGACTGACATCTATACCATATATTACTCTTCCCCTAACAAGTTCTAAACAAATGGGGAGGGAGGACAATAGTCACTTCGAGAAACTACAGGAGACTGCAAAGGCTCAAAGACAGGACACTCTTCTGCAAGGCAGAGTGCTTTCCTTCTATTAAGAGTAAAAGGCCTAGGGAATTATCAGACAATATTGTAATACCACCAAATTAAAGAGGGGTGGGGAGGGACACATTAGATTATAGTGTGTGTACTATATAGCCCTTTACTATAAAGGTGGAGGAGGGAGAAAGAGAAATTACGTGTTTTCAAGAGAAGAAAAAGTTAACTTCAGAGAAAAGATTTTACTTACATTACTTGTTGAGTATCTGGGATTTAGACATCAATCTTCAGATTCTCAGTTGAGAATTCCCAGACTAAGAGTTTAAATTTAAAATTCACTCTAGGTCAAAGATCCAATTAACATCCTGGCATTATATTTCCTTATTCACAGAGGGACCATATACTCCAATTTGCCTCAGATAGCCCTAGTTCGCAACTGTTGTCTCAGCATAATTACTAAAAGTACCTCTCATCAATTTATCTCATCAATGTTTTTTTCATCTTTATCCTGCTTGAACCCCCTCATTAGAAACTTTTATTTCTAGGGGCACCTGGGTGGCTCAGTTGGTTGAGTGTCTGACTTCAGCTCAGGTCATGATCTCACAGTTAGTGAATTCGAGCCCCACATGAGGCCTGCTGCTTGCTGTCAGCCCATCAGCATAGAGCCCCGCTTTGGAGATTCTGTCCTCTTCTCTCTGTCTCTACCCCCGCTTGCACTCTCTCAAAAACATACATTAAAAAAACCCAGAAACTTTTACTTCTAGTATCCTTAACTGTAAAATTTCCTTTTTAAAACATTCTATCTCCCAACTCCTCCATTTTTTAGTCTTACTAAATCTACCATTTGCCTTTAATCTGAACTCTAAATCTTCAATCATACTCTATACACCTGCCACCTCCCCCTTGCTTATCTTTATCTTCCTGTTGGCCCACACCCAAATGTACCATTTCAATCATGCTCTAACAATACTACACACACCCCCATCCTGGATTTGGTAATTCTTGACTTTCAATCTCCAATCCAGAGTGGTATCTATTGGCTGAGTTCACCAGGCCAGCAATGCTAACGACTGATGAGCATATATATCCACTCTACCTTAATCTCTGAAACAGAGGTTTCCCTTACAGCACAGAAAGAATACAAATTAAATTTGGATTTATTCAGACCACAGGTGTGAATCTTATTCTGCTTCTTAATGCATATGCGACCTGAATAAATTAGCCTTTCAGTGTCTGTAAGACAAAAACAAGAATATCATCCTAAGAGATTGTGATATTTCAGATAACGAACATGAAGTTCCCAGCCTACTATCTAGCATTAGTGTGATTAATGGCTCTGTGATTAATAATTAGTGTATTTTATCAATTCTAAGACCCACTTTTAACACATCTGATATAGAGATGTGTCTTAAAATTAGTGGTCTTACAGAAAGTGAAAGCCAGAAGTCATTGTAGGAGAATTGTTGTTGCTTGTACTCATACAAACTTCAGTTTGAAAACTTTATGCTACGATAATGCCTGATAACATCTACAAAACACTAGCACCAAATCTTGCAGCATTAAGTGTTAATGGCTTGGAAGAACAACTCAAAAACAAAAATGGAGCACTCTTAAAAGATATTCTGCATAACTAATATTTTTGATGAAAATGACATATGGAGAAACATAAATGTCAGTATCTAGTCAAAAAGATTTAAGAGGGCCAAACTCTGAATATGAACATTTTCAGAATGACAGCCAATTTATTTCATTTTCCTTTATGAATGTGAAAATATGAAAAAAAAATTGTTATCTACATGAGCTCTTTCAACAAGGTAAAAATTTCTAGCTGTTAAAAAAATCATCAGATTATAATTTAATTGGTAATCTTTTTTTTTTTTTTGACAGTGGGCTCACATTCATGGAATTGATCTGTCTTCTACCTGTCTTATCACTAACAGCTAGCTGTACAGTGCAGTGGAATGGTTTACTGTTATAATACCATGGGAGAAAACAATGACCTGAAAAGGTGAGGTTCTCTTTTATAAAACGTGACATATGCTCTAAATTTGTGACCAATAAATTATGCTACTTCCCTTACAGTACATGGGCCTGGAATTTGAAGGCTGGAAATCAGAGTGCTTCCTCTATTATATCTAACACGTTACATTACATTCAAAGAATTTTTACACTTATCCCTAAAACTTTTGGTCTGTTAGAGATTTGGGTTTCCATAAGAATACTTCTTTTATAGGACAGAATGGTTACACTAAAGCTGAAATTGCCACCTGCCCATCTGGGCTATTCAAGCCACTGAAACAACAGGTAAAGAGGTTACTATGGGAAAACTAGGTTGCTACTATGCAATCAGAATAGGGAGAAAAAGGTCTGAATTAAGCAGATGGGCCAGGACAGTGTTCTCCATCCAGTGGGTGAATAACTAACCAGTTGTGGCTCTTTAAAAAATTCCAATACAATTGTAAAATACAAAATAATGCGCTTAGATGTTGTAGCAACAGAAAATAGGCAATTTTAGAAACATGTTTCTAAATGTTTACCCTCAATTTCTGCCTTTACCCTGTTATGCAGTGGTACCATAATCTCAACAGCTAAGGCACTTCTTAGGATTTGTTGTTGTTGTTTTAACGTTTTTTAATGTTTGTTTTTGAGAGAGAGAGAGAGAGAGAGAGAGAGAGAGAGAGAGAGAGAATGGGCGTGCACGAGTGGGGGACGGGCGGGCGGAGAGGGAGAGGGAGAGAATCCCAAGCAGGTCCCACACTATCAGTGCATAGTTTGAACCCACAAAGCATGAAATCATGACCTGAGCTGAAATCAAGATTCGGATACTTAACCGACTAAGCCACCCAGGTGACCCTTAGGATTTCTGTGTGCAATATTAAAAGTTCACAGGAAACTACATTGTCCTAATAAAGTCAAGGGTTTCAGTCAGATCACTTGAGGATGAAGTTTAAGGACAATCTACCAAGTTAAAAAAACCTGACCAACTCAGGCCGAAGTACTGGGTGAAGGCAAAAGAAACAGAATGGGTTATGGAAGAAGGTTATTAACTAAGGCCCTATAACCAGTACAAAAACGAGGGCTGTAAACAGCTATGCAATTCTGGTGTCACTGCTTGTTAAGATCTGTGTGTTGGTGTATTAACTTATTTTTCTTTTCCTTCTAATTACTTTATTTTTATTTTTTTATTTTAGAGAGAGAGTGCATGCAAGTCAAGCAGGGGAGGGGGGGGAGGAGAGAGACAGAGAGAGAGAGAGAGAGAGAGAGACAGAATCCCAAGCAGACGTGTGGCTTTGATCCCATGACACTGGGATCATGACTCGAGCCAAAATCAAGTATCAGACGCTCGACCAATTGAGCCACCCAGATGCCCACCCCTCCTAATTATTTTAGATAAGAACAGTCAGTGGTGGTTTCCAATATATGTGCTTAGGGGACTGATAAACTTTTTCTGTAAAGGACAAGAAAGTAAATGTTTATGGTTGTGTCAGCCACAGGGTCTCTGTCATAACTACTTAACTGCTATATTAGTATGAAAGCAGCTACAGATAATATGTAAATGAATGAACATAGCTGTGTTCCAATAAAACTTTACTTATTGCCTTTGAAATTCATATTCCATAAATCTTTCAGGTATTATGAAATATTATTATTCTTTTGATTTTTCCCCCAACCATTTAATATAAAAACAATTCTTTACTTCTAAGTCTATAAAAATAAGCACCAGGTCAGATATGACTAACCCCTGAGTTAGACTATACAGGTGGATTAGTGTTTTAACTAGAAAAGCAATTAACACCCAGAACTGGGTATACTGTCACCCAAAGATTGGCTAATGTGACTACTGAGAGCATCTGGAAAGAGATGAGAGCATCCTCATTTCTTAAAGACGGATAGTTGTACCTTTTAAATGAAAGCATGAAAATAATTATTCTTGTTCTGTGGAAATTCAAATATCAGGAGAACGGTGTGCTAATTATTTACATAATGTCTGTCAACTCCAAAACCACCCTTCTATACTATGTTCTCTGATGATGAGACTAGGATTCTGGAAAATACATTGCACAGACTTCTTTTGACAGGAAGCAAAGTGATAAGAGGGCAGGAAGAGAGAAAAAGGACTTTCTTCTTATTTTTCTTGCTATTCCTGCCAATGTCACTCCAGTAGTCTTCAGCTTCTTTCAGCACTCATAGCCCTTGGTTGTATTTGTATAGTAGTACTTGTTGTTAGTATTTTTATGTTTTTTAATTTTTTTTTTAACGTGTATTTATTTTTGAGACAGAGAGAGACAGAGCATGAACGGGGGAGGGACAGAGAGAGAGGGAGACACAGAATCGGAAGCAGGCTCCAGGCTCTGAGCCGTCAGCCCAGAGCCCGAAGCGGGGCTCGAACCCACGGACCGCGAGATCGTGACCTGAGCTGAAGTCAGACGCTTAACCGACTGAGCCACCCAGGCGCCCCTTTTTAATTTTTCAATGTTTATTTTTATTTTTTGAGACAGAGAGAGAGCAGAGGAGGGGCAGAAAGAAAGAGGAGGACAGAGGAACCAAAGCAGGCTCCTTGCTGACAGCAGACAGCCGGATATGGGCCTAGAACTCACGAACCATGAGATCATTACCTGAGTAAAAGTCAGATGTTTAACTGACTTGAGCCACCTAGGAGCCCCTATTGTTAGTATTTTTAAACACTGAATGGCTTTAGAAAGGAGCTCTGGCTGCAGACTGGGTAATGTTTCTCCATGAATTCAGCTATACCTGAAGGATTGTTAAGCACTTATATGTGAAGCTCACACATTAAAGGAATTTCAACAACTAACATCAGCTGAATTACAAGAAATGTCAAGCTCCTTCTTCCTGCAATTGCCAAAAGTTTTAACAAAAAGTGAGAGCTCTATTTCCAGGCTCAAACTCCAATTCCAGCAGCATTTTTAGGACTGTAGTGCACATGCACAAGAAATTTCCACATTTCAAAGCCCATTTCAAACTGTAACTGAGGAGCTTCCATCTACCCTATAACTGGAAGCAATTAATCTACAGTATAATGACATACTAAAAGGCAATTATCAAGAGAAGAATATAAAAGAATTCTAGAAATGCCTCCCAAACAATGAGTATGTTCAATTAAATCATATGCTCATAAACAGGTATCAATCAATATTTGGGAATGTCTAGCTCTGTGAAAAAACACTTTTAAATGAAATACACAAAACTGTATTACAAATTAGCATTAATAGGTGAACATCTGAAATCAATTCTGGTGATAGGGAACACAAACTTTGAACCTCAATTAAGTAAAATGTTAGTTCTACTCCCCCCCCCCAACAATTCCACTCTTCTCATTAATAGACCTGTATTACAAAAAAATGTACTGAATCATTATTGTTTGAGTTTTGTAAAAAAAAAAATCTTGTGGAGCAATCCCTATCAAAATAACACCAGCATTCCTCAAAGAGCTAGAACAAACAGTCCTAAATTTGTATGGAACCAGAAAAGACCCCAAATAGCCAAAGCAATCTTGAAAAAGAAAACCAAAACTGAAGGCATCACAATCCCAAACTTCAAGCTGTATTACAAAACTGTCATCATCAAGACAGTATGGTACTGGCACAAAAACAGACACTCACATCAATGGAACAGAATAGAGAACCCAGAAATGGACCCTCAAGTGTACGGCCAACTAATCTTTGACAAAGCAGGAAAGAAGATCTAATGGAATAAAGACAGTCTCCTCAGCAAGTGGTATTGGGAACACTGGACAGCGACATGCAGAAAAATGAACCTGGACCACTTCCTCACACCATACACAAAAATAAACTCAAAATGGAGGAAAGACCTAAATGTAAGACAGGAAGCCATCAAAATCCTAGAGGAGAAAGCAAGCAAAAATCTCTTTGACCTTGGCCACAGCAACTTTTTTCTCAACACATCTCAGGAGGCAAGGGAAACAAAAGCAAAAATGAACTACTGGGACCTCATCAAAATAAAAAGGTGCACAGCGAAGGAAACAATCATCAAAACTAAAAGGCAACTGACAGGAATGGGAGAAGATATTTGCAAATGACGTATCAGATAAAGGGTTAATATCCAAAATTTATAAAGAACTTGTCAAACTCAACACCCAAAAAACAAATAATCCAGTGAAGAAATGGGCAAAAGACATGAATAGACACTTTGCCAAAGAAGACACCCAAATGGCCAAACGACACATGAAAAAATGCTCAACATCACCCATCATCAGGGAAATACACATCAAAACCACAATGAGATACCACCTCACACCTATCAGAAGAGATGTTGGCGAGGATGCGGAGAAAGAGGATCTCTTTTGTACTGCTGGTGGGAATGCAAACTGGTGCAGCCACTTTGGAAACCAGTATGGAGGTTCCTCAAAAAAACTGAAAATGGAACTACCCCACGACCCAGCAACTGCACCACTAGGTATTTATCCAAGAGATACAGGTGTGCTGTTTTGAAGGGGCACATGCACCCCAATGTTTATAGTAGCACTATCAACAATAGCCAAAGTATGGAAAGAGCCTAAATGTCCATTGACAGATGAATGGTAAAGATGTGGTATATATACACAATGGAGTATTACTTGGCAATCAAAAAGAATGACATCTTGCCATGTGCAACTATGCAGATGGAACTGGAGGGTATTATGCTAAGCAAAATTAGCCAGAGAAAGACAAATATCATATGACAGATATCATATGACAAATATCATATGACAAAACAGATGAACTTAAGGGAAAGGAAGCAAAAATAATATAAAAACAGGGAGGGGGACAAAACATAAGAGACTCTTAAATATTGATTGAGAACAAAGAGAGGGTTGCTGGAGGGGTTATGGGATGGGGGAATGGGCTAAATGGGTAAGGGGCATTAAGGAGTCTACTCCTGAAATGCTATATGCTAACTAACTTGGATGTAAATTTAAAAACAAATTATAAAAAAAAAAATTTGTGGAAATTTGTCTTCCCTTATTGTGTAAGTACCTACACAGTACCCTTCTGACTCACAAAGCATAAAATATCTACTATCTGGCTCTTCAAAAAGTCTAATTACCTAAGATAAAGGAGTCCTTGCCTCTACCCAAAAACCACATACAGTGTTTAAGTACTGTTATTCAGAAGAGCAAAAAAACTATTAACCCAAACACCTATCAACAAAAGTATGGATAAATAAAAGAAATTACTGCACCTCATAACAATAAGGTTGAATCTCAGACATGATACTGCATGGTTCCATTTGTATCTAGTTTGATGGCAAAACTAATGTATTTTGATAGAGATCAGAAGAGTGTCTATCTCTGGTGAGGAAACACTAGTCAGCCTGCTACAGTGCCAGAAATGTTCTGCACTTTTGTCTGGATAATGATTGTGCGTAAATACACATATAAAACTTAACAGAATATTACATTTAAGGTTTATGCACTTTATATAAATTATATACATTTTTAAAAAGAAGACACATGTTAATGCCACACAGATCATCTCCCAAGTCCTTGAGACTTTACATTTTTCAGGCTGTACATATGGTTGAAGAGGACATAAGAAAAAGTAGGTAAACTTGAAAATCAATAGGAATTATCCAATTTGAAGAACACAGACAGAAATGATTGAGGAAAAATAGAGCTCCAGTGATCTGAGGGAAACATTAAAAAATCTGACTTGTGTAACTGGATTCTACAGAAGAGAAATGACCAAAGTGTTCTTTTTTTTTTTTTAAAAACGTTTATTTTTGAGAGAGAGAGAGAGAAACAGAGAGAGAGAGAGAGAGAGCATGAGCAGGGAAGGGGCAGAGAGAGAGAGGAAGACACAGAATCCGAAGCAGGCTCCAGGCTCTGAATTTTCAGTACAGAGCCCGATGTGGGGCTTGAACTCACGAGCCACAAGATCACAACGAGCCAATGTCAATCGACTGAGCCACCCAGGCGCCTCCCAAAATTTTCTACACCTGGTTAAAGACAAAAATTTACAGATCCAGGAAGCTCAGTGATATCAAGGCAGGACAAGTATGGGAGAAACACACCCTTTGAGACATCACAGTGAAAACTGCTGAAAATCAAAGAAAAAGAGAAGTACCTTGAAAGCAGTTAGAGATTGCAGATTACATACAAGGAACAAAAAATACATATAATCACTGACTTCTCATCTGAAACACTAGAGAACACAAGATGATGGAATTATGTCTTTAAAGTACTGAAACTCATGGGGCGCCTGGGTGGCTCAGTCAGTTGAGCGTCCGACTTTGGGGTGGGTCATGATCTCACAGTTCATGGGTTCGAGCCCCACATTGGGCTCTGTGCTGACAGCTCAGAGCCTGGACCCTGCTTCGGATTTTGTGTCTCCCTCTCCCTCTGCCCCTCCTCTGCTCACACTCTCTGTCTCTCAAAAATAAATGTTAAAAACATTTAAAAAATAATAAAGTACTGAAACTCTCAACTCAGAACTTTATATCCAAAAAAAATAATATCCTTCAAAAATGGAGGCTAAATAGACATTTCCAGACAAATAAAAACTATATAAAATTACCTCAGCAAATCCTCACTAAAATATACTAAAGGAAAGTTGCTCAAGCTGAAGGGATATTATCATCAGGTGGAAAATCCAATATTTGGGAAAGAAATGAAAAACCCAAGGAATGCAGTAAGTGCAAAAATATAAAAGTCTATTTCCCCTGCAATTTATTTAAAATACACAGAACTGTTGGAGCACCTGGGTGGCTCAGCTGGATGAACATCCAACTTCAGCTCAGGTCATGATCTCACAGTTTGTGGGTTTGAGCCTCACGTCAGGCTTTGCACTGACAGGATGGAGCCTGCTTTGAATTCTGTCTCCCTCTCTGAAAATAAACATTAACAATTTTTTTCTTTTTTTTTAATACACAGAACTGTTGAGGTGCCTGGGTGGTTAAGCATCCAACTTAGAAGTTGTTTAAGCATCTGACTTCAGCTCAGGTCATGATCTCATGGTTGGTTCATGAGTTCGAGCCCCACATCAGGTTCTCTGCTGTCAGCGCAGAACCTGCTTCGTATCCTCTGACCCCCACAATCCCCCCACCCCTCCCAAGCTCATGCTCACACATATGCGCCCTCTCTCTCTAAAAAAAATAAACATTAAAAAAAATACAATACACAAAACTGTTTAATGTGGGGTTTACAAATATATCTGTCGCATAAAGGGAGGGGGATAAATGGACCCATACTGATAAAAGGTCATTACATTTTACACAAAGCAGTATAAAAAGTCAGTAGACTACAAAAATTAAAAAATGTGTACTACAATCCCTGTGCAACCAGACAGATATAGATGCAGAACACAAAAGTATGCCCATAAAGCCAATAGATAATTAAAATGGAATTCTAAAAAACAAAAGCAAGATAGAAGACAGGAAAGGAGAAAAACAGATAAACAGAATCAGTACAATATGGTAGATATATATCCAACCACATCAATTAAATATAAGTGACTTACACACTCCAATTTAAATGCAAAAATTGTTCAAATGGATATAGCAGTTTTAAAAAATTTAAAAAGCATGACCCAATCATAAGCTGGATGCGTTTTAAATATAAAGACATACTAGTTAAAAAAAAAAAATTGAAAAATATATAATGCAGACAAAAACTTATAAAAAAGGTGGAGCTTAGATATCAAGAACATTTCATAATGTTAAAATATCAACTTATTATGAAGGTCTAACAATCATAAAACCAACAATATGTGCCTTAGAACAGGATTATAAAATAAATGAAAAAATAATCAATAGAATTAAGGGAGAAATATACAATTCCACAATCACAGGTTGAGGCTTTATCACTCTTTCTCAGCAGTAGAACCAGGCCAAAATTTGTAAAAATCAGTAAAGACTTAGATGATGAATAACCATTTCAATCCCCTGACCAAAAGGACACTAACTGACCTTATAGAACATTATGTCCAACAAACAAAATACACATTCTTCCCAGGTGCAAATGATATGCTTGCCAAGTGAGGCCATATTGCTAGGTTAAAAAAAACAAAACTTAATACATTCCAAGACTGTAATCTTATAGAATATGTTTTCTGATCACAGAAATTAGAAATCATTAACAATCAGATACTTACAAATACTTCAAATATTTGGAAATTAAATCACAATTTTTAAAGAACTCATAGGTCAAAGAAAAAAATCACAAAGAAAATGAGAAAACATTTCTAACTAAATGATAATGAAAACATCATAACTAGTGAGATGCAATTAAAACAGTGTTTTGCAAGAAATGAAAAGCTTTAAAAAGCTTATGTCAGGACAGTGGTTCTCAAACCAATTGGTGGTCCCCCCCCCCGGAGACATTTGGCAATGTCTGGAAACATTTTTAGATGTTTTTACTGGGAGGTAAGGGCCTGAAACTGGTATCTAGTGGGTACTTTTGTAGGATGCTGCTAAACATCCTACAATGCACAAGACACACCCCCCCCAAACAAAGAATTACCTGTTCTACAGTGTCAAGAGTGCAGAGGTTGAGAAAACCCTGTTAGGAAACCCAATCTATATTAAAAAAAAGAACTGAAATCAACAGAAAACAATAGAGAAAATTATCAAAACCAAAAGTGAGATCTTTGAAAAGAGTAACAGATTTAACAAACCTCATCCAAGACGTATCAATTTTAAAAAGAGAACCAACATGAGGAATGCAACAGGGGAGTATTACTACAGAGCCTATAGACATTAAAAGAATATCAACTTTATGTGGCCAAATAACTTAGAAGAAATGGACAAATTCCTTGAAAATACAGTATTACCATACATTGTTGGTGAAACTGTAAAACAGTACAACTATTCTGGGAAAAAGACTAGCAGTTGCTTACTAAATTAAACATAACCTATCTTATGATCCAATGACTACACTCATAGGTACTTATCCAATATAAATAAAAGCATATGCCCAATACAAGACTTATACAAAAATGTTTATAGCACCTTTATTCACAATAGCCTAAAGTACAAACAGTCCAAATTTCCATCAATACAAGAATGGTAAAACAAACTGGAATATTCATACAACAGAATAGTATGGAGCCACGAAAAGATACAAACTAATGAATGATACATGGGTGAATCTCAAACATTACAGTGTATGAAAAAGGCCTTGCACACAGGTAAATACATACTATGTAGTTCTTATATGAAGTTTTAGAAGAAGCAAAACTAACCTAGGTTTTTTTTTTTTTAATGTTTTTATTTATTTTTGAGACAGAGAGAGACACAGCATGAGCAGGGGAGAGGCAGAGAGAGAGGGAGACACAGAATCTGAAGCAGGCTCCAGGCTCTGAGCTGTCAGCACAGAGCCCGATGTGGGGCTCGAACTCATGGACCATGAGATCACGACCTGAGCCGAAGTCGGACGCTCAACCGACTGAGCCACCCAGGCGCCCCAAAACTAACCTTGGTTTTAAAAAACTGTAAGTGTGGTTACCCTTACGGGGGTAGTAAAGGAGCAGGGATTAACTAAAAGGGGGCATGAGGGAACTTTATGGGATGATGTTAATGTTCCATATCATGATAGGAGTTTGGGTTAGGGGTGCCTCCGGGGCTCAGTCGGTCAAGCATTGGACTCTTGATTTTGGCTCAGGTCATGATCTTACAGTTGTGTGCATCAAGCCCCACGCTGGGATCTGCGCTGGGCATGGAGTGTGCTCAAGGTTTTCTCTCTCCCTCTGCCCCTTCCCTGCTTATGTGTGTGTTCCCTCTTTTTTTACCTCTCAAAAAAAAAAAAAAAAACACCCTAAAAAAGAATTTGGGTTATACATGAACAAGCATCTATTAAAACTCATCAAACAGTAGTTAAAATATGTATATTAATTACCCTCTCACACAAAAAAACTATACTAACCGTGAATTAATGATACTCATGGTAAAGTGTTTAGGGGTAAAGTATATGATGAATGCAACTCACTTTGAAATACATTAAAAAAGGATGGATGGATAGATGTATTCATACACACACACACAGACAAAAAAGCAATATATAGCAAATCCAGTTCAATTAGGTAAGAATTGATTCAATCTCTAAAGCTAACAATCTGACAAAAAAAATATGTTTACTTCTGTGCATAAATATTATGTGCCTCAGTCTGTTTTTTGTTTTTTTTTTTTAATTTTTTTTTTCAACATTTATTTATTTTTGGGACAGAGAGAGACAGAGCATGAACGGGCGAGGGGCAGAGAGAGAGGGAGACACAGAATCGGAAACAGGCTCCAGGCTCCGAGCCATCAGCCCAGAGCCTGACGCGGGGCTCGAACTCACGGAGCGCGAGATCGTGACCTGGCTGAAGTCGGACGCCCAACCGACTGCGCCACCCAGGCGCCCCCAGTCTGTTTTTTTTTATACATCATGTCCAGCATTCAATCAAAAAAGATGGGGGGTAGGGGAGATAGTTCCATTGTCAACAAATAAATTAGTAGAAGCATACTTAGAAATGGCCCAAATGCTAAAGCTATCAGACAAGTACTTTAAAATAATTATAATATGTTCAAAGATATAATAGAAAAGGTAGACAACATGCATTAAAAATGGGGAATTTCAGCATGTAAACAAAAACCGTATGAAACTGCTGAACATTACTGAACAGACTGTAGGCACAGTAGGAAAAGAGAAAAAAATGAAAAGAAATATTTCAAGAGATAATAATATTTTTCAATAATGAAAGATAAACTATTCATCCAAGAAACTCAGAGAACCCTATACCAGATAAATACAAAGAAATACATAAAAGATACGTAACAGTAAGAAAAAGAAAAAAATCCCAAAAGCAGCCCTCTTACTAAAGGATAGGGTGATTTGCTATTTGAAATGTTTTATTTAATTACCATCATATATTTCAAGCACTGCCAGTTTGCAAATAATTAAAGTGAGGTGATAAGTGATAAAGCCATAAACACTGTATTTTTGATGATTCAGAAATCCCACAAGAAAAAGAAAAAAGTCCCACAGGAATCATATCACATATGTAAATAAGAACAATTAGTTTTGGAATGCCACAAACTACTGAAAATGCAAAACAGATCAATGCTTACTGACCCTTCTATTTTGGAAAAAGCACAACTCTTCATTAGTAAAATATATACAAATTACCAATTTGAATTTTTTAAAAACTCCAACATGCTATATTTGTAGCCATCAGCTCAAATTAGAAAGACTAGGTTAGAATGAAGACTTCATTTGGAAACCCAGAATGTCTGCTTTCGTAAGGAAATAAACCCATCAAATGAGCTTGTAAGCTAATTACCCTTAGGGATTATTTTTGCTAGATTAAATTTGTATAACTACTAGTAAAATTGTATAACAAAATGTAGATTAATAAGAGTTCTAAATAATAGACTTCCACCAAATAAGGTAAAAGAGGTCATGGTATACATAGTTGTGTGCCTTCCAAATAAATTCAAATGTTTTCAGGATAGAGCTAAGTTTAAAATAATTAAGGAGTAAAGTTTGTTTCTGGGCAGAATTTAAGCTTAATGTAAAAATCCTAGAACTAATTTTAAAAATCTTCTTTAGATAAAATTTTTGAGAATAGTTAATATGAAATTTAGCAGTAAGTAAAATATCTTTCTGGGGTTCTCAGTGCATATTCTCTGTATCAAGAACACCGGAGGGACTGACTAAAAATATAGGGGGAAAAGTGCAAAAATTGAGCCCACCTCTAAGCTACTAAATTGGGGGTGGAGGGTGGGAGATTACCACATAATCTGATTTTTTTTTTTAAATTTTTTTTTTCAACGTTTATTTATTTTTGGGACAGAGAGAGACAGAGCATGAACGGGGGAGGGGCAGAGAGAGAGGGAGACACAGAATCCGAAACAGGCTCCAGGCTCTGAGCTGCCAGCACAGAGCCCGACGCGGGGCTCGAACTCAGGGACTGCGAGATCGTGACCTGGCTGAAGTCGGACGCTTAACCGACTGCGCCACCCAGGCGCCCCTAATCTAATATTTTTAACTTTATTTATTTATTTGGTGGGGGAGGAGCAGAGAGAGAGAATCCAAAACAGGCTCCAGCAAGGCAAGCGTTGAGCACGAGAAGGTGGGGCCCAAACTCAAGGACTGTGAGATCATGACCTGAGCCAAAATCAGAAGTCAGGAGCTTAACTGACAGAGCTACCCAGATGCTCCTCTAATTCTTTTTAAAACCAGGTATCTAATTATTATTTTTTTTTTAATTTTTTTTTCAATGTTTATTTATTTTTGGGACAGAGAGAGACAGAGCATGAACGGGGGAGGGGCAGAGAGAGAGGGAGACACAGAATCGGAAACAGGCTCCAGGCTCTGAGCCATCAGCCCAGAGCCCGACGCGGGGCTCGAACTCACGGACCGCGAGATCGTGACCTGGCTGAAGTCGGACGCTTAACCGACTGCGCCACCCAGGCGCCCCTCTAATTATTTTTAATGTTTATTTATTATGAGAGAATGAGATTCACTTTAAACATTTTTAAAAAATATTTTTTGAAAAAAATAAAATATTTTCTTGAGAGAGCATGCATGTGTATACACATACATGAGTGGGGGGGGAGGGGTAGAGAGAGAGGAAGAGAGAGAATCCTAAGCAGGCTCCTTACTGTCAGCACAGAGCCCCATGCGATGCTGGATCCCACAACAGTGAGATCATGAACTGAACCAAAATCAAGAGTTGGACACCCAATTAACTGAGCCACCCAAGTGCCCCAGGTAATATTTAAGAATTCTACAAATCTAAGAACCACTAATGTAGATTAAAGTATGCTCATTATCTCCAAGATTTAAAATCTTCTGCATCCACCCCACTTTGGGTGAGCATGAGCCCTGTTTTAAAGCGGGTGAGCCCCATTTCTCTCTCCCTCTGCCCCTTGTGGGCTTCTCTCTCTCTCCCCTTCTCTCTGCCCCTTGCTCACTTATGCCCCCTTTCTCTCTCAAAACAAACAAACAAACAACCTTCTGCATCCAGTTAAAATCAGTAAATTTGGCACTCAGACTTCCATTTTGGCCAAGTAAGAGAAGTCAAAATAAGGAATATTAAGAGAACAATTCAACTTAGATAAAAAAAAAAAATAAGTAATACATAAATAATAAACATTTGAGATTTTCCATGGTAAAAAATATATATATATGAAGGGGGGAAGGATATATAAGCATGGCACTATTTTATTTTTTTAATTTACATCCAAGTTAGTTAGCATAGCACAGACAATTTTTAGGGCACTGAAAATACTCTAGATGTTATCGTAAAGATGAATACATGTCAATATGCATTTGTCCAAACCCAAAGAATGTGCAATGCTAAGAGTAAACCTAAGGTAAACTATGGACTTTGGGTGGCTATGATGTGTCAACATGGGTTCATTGTTGATAACAAACGTACCATTCTGGTGACTAATACTTATAATGGGGGAAGTCATGCATGTGGGGGGAAGGAGGTACAGTAAAACCTTGGTTTGTGAGCATATTTCATTCCAGAAACGTGTTTGTAATCCAAAGCACCATATATCAAAGCAAATTTCAAGAACCACTGGCTCAATTGTGATCATGTGACATTCATATTGCCAGACATCCCTCGTTTATCAAGTTAAAATTTATTAGAAATGTATGCTCATCTTGCAGAACACTTATAGAACAAGTTACTCACAATTCAAGGTTTTACTGGATTTAGTGTATATGGGAAATCTATACCTTCCCTTCCTTCAATTTTGTTGTGAAACAAAAATTGCTCTAAAAAATAAATTCTTTTAAAAAATGTTTTAAGGGAATCTATAAAGAGCTCACCAAACTCCACACCCGAAAAACAAATAACCCAGTGAAGAAAGGGGCAGAAAACATGAATAGACACTTCTCTAAAGAAGACATCCGGATGGCCAACAGGCACATGAAAAGATGTTCAGCGTCGCTCCTCATCAGGGAAATACAAATCAAAACCACACTCAGGTATCACCTCACGCCAGTCAGAGTGGCCAAAATGAACAAATCAGGAGACTATAGATGCTGGAGAGGATGTGGAGAAACGGGAACCCTCTTGCACTGTTGGTGGGAATGCAAATTGGTGCAGCCGCTCTGGAAAGCAGTGTGGAGGTTCCTCAGAAAATTAAAAATAGACCTACCCTATGACCCAGCAATAGCACTGCTAGGAATTTATCCAAGGGATACAGGAGTACTGATGCATAGGGGCACTTGTACCCCAATGTTTATAGCAGCACTCTCAACAATAGCCAAATTATGGAAACAGCCTAAATGTCCATCAACTGATGAATGGATAAAGAAATTGTGGTTTATATACACAATGGAATACTACGTGGCAATGAGAAAAAATGAAATATGGCCCTTTGTAGCAACGTGGATGGAACTGGAGAGTGTGATGCTAAGTGAAATAAGCCATACAGAGAAAGACAGATACCATATGGTTTCACTCTTATGTGGATCCTGAGAAACTGAACAGGAACCCATGGGGGAGGGGAAGGAAAAAAAAAAAAAAAGAGGTTAGAGTGGGAGAGAGCCAAAGCATAAGAGACTGTTGAGAACTGAGAGCAAACTGAGGGTTGATGGGGGGTGGGAGGGAGGAGAGGGTGGGTGATGGGTATTGAGGAGGGCACCTTTTGGGATGAGCACTGGGTGTTATAAGGAAACCAATTTGACAATAAATTTCATATATTAAAAAAAAAATGTTTTAAGGGATTATTTAATAATATGGATATACTCATTCCGTATCATTCAATGAAAATGAAAACAATACATTTATAATATAATCAAAATTTTATTTAGAAAAATTTAAAAAAGGAATATGGACTCTGGGTGATGATGATGTGTTAATGTCCACCAGCCATAACAAAACATACTACTCTGGCACTAGATGTATGGGGAGGAGGAGGTGGGGAAAAGACGGGGGGATAGGAGGGCAGACAAAATTGTTGGGAACTCTGTATTTTTTTTTTTTTTTAGGTTTATTTATTTTTGAAGGAGAAAGAGAGTGCGTGTGCTCACAAAAGCAGGGGAGGGGCAGAGGGGGGGGGACAGAGGATGCAAAGCAGGCTCTGCACTACCAGCAGCAAGCCTGATGTGGGGCTTGAACACATGAACTGTGAGATCATGACCTGAAGAGCAGTGGAATGTTCAACCAACTGGGCCACCCAACTCTGTACTTTCTATTTAATTTTGCTATGAACTAAAATTGCTCTTAAAAAATAGTCTATTTAAAAAAAGCATTAAGTGATTAATAAAAAAGTATAGAAAAATATAAAGAATTGAGACAGCAACAGTATGTTATAATTTTAAAAATTTGATATCACCTAAAAGAAATGAATATAATAAACAAAATTATTTAACATTACTCCCAAGAGATCTAAAATCAATTTCATTTTATTACTGCCTGATGATTTCTACCACTTTTTTCAAAGCAATTTAGGTACATGCTTCAAGAAGAAAACCAATTTCTAAACTTCTGCCAAAAACAAACTAGTCTTCTTATACATGCTCACTCATCCTTTAAACATTTTTATTCAATGATTTTCTTTCTGTACAATGAAAAATTTACCTCTACTTATTTTATAATGTCTAGATGAAGGATATTTAATTCAGACATTTGAAATTATAGGACAATTACACATTGACACTGAACTTATTTTTCAAGTATTAAACTTAATAATTTGGCATCAATTTATTATTAACATTTGAGGACATGAGCTAAGTGAAATAAACCAGGCACAAAAAGACAAATACTGTGTGATTGTACTTATATGAGGGATCTAAAGCAGTCAAACTCTTACAAACAGAAAACAGAATGATGGTTGCCAGGGGCTGAGGGGGAAAGGAGTTAAGTGGGTACAGAGTTCCAGTTTTGCAAGATGAAAAAGTTACAGAAATCTGTTGTACTAACAATGTGCACATGGAAGGGGCAGAGGGAGGCACACAAAAAATGCACAGGGGCACCTCTTGGTTTTGGCTCAGGTCATAATCTCACAGTTTGTAGGTTCAAGCCCCAGGTCCAGCTCTGCACTGACAGTGCGGAACTGGCTAGGGGTTCTCTCTCCCTCCCCCTCTCTCTGCCCCTCGCTTGCTTTCTCTCTCTCAAAATAAATATATATATATATTTTAAATGCACATAGTTAAAGATGCTGTACTGTGGACTTAAAAATGATTAAGATGATAAATTTTATGTTATGTGTTTTTCAGTACAATAAGGAAAAATCAAGCAAAGATTACATTTATCAGTGGAAATAAAGAGTTAAGTTATATATGTATGTATAAAAATTGAATACAAACAGGGGCACCTGGGTGGCTCAGTCAGTTAACAGGAGATTCTTGATTTCGGCTCACATTTTGGTCACAATCCCAGGGTCACGGGATTGACACTTGCATCAGGCTCTAAAGATTCTCTTTCCCTCTCCCTCTGCCCCCTCCCCTGCTTGTGTTCTCTCTCTCCTAAAATAAAAACTGAATACAAACAGAAACCAAGTGTATATATATATAAAACTGATAACATAATCACACAAAAGAATTCAAATTCAAGTAACTAATAAATATGGTACTCTGTACAACCCTAGGGGGACCAAAAAAACTGCAAAAAAATCTTGTAAGGGATACTGGTATAGCACTGAATTTTTTCTTGAGCTTAGATTAGGGTAGTACAAAGAAAACAAATTTATCAAAGTTAAGGGAAAACAGGGTTTATACTGTAGGAAAAGGATGATACAAATAGGAAATGGAGGGGTGCCTGGGTGGCTCAGTTGGTTAAGCATCTGACTTCATCTCAGGTCATGATCTCATACTCTATGAGTTCAAGCCCCACGTTGGGCTCTGTGCTGACACCTCAGAGCCTGAAACCTGCTTCAGATTCTGTGTCTCCCTCTCTCTGTGCCCCTCCCCTGCTCGTGCTCTCTCTCTCTCTCAAAAATAAACAAACATTAAAAAAATTTTTAAAAAACCAACAAATAGGAAATGGAGAAGTTTAAGAAAAACCCCAGTGCTGGGTTTTTTTTCTTTTTCTTTTTTAAGTAAGCCCTACACCCAAGGTGGGGCTTGAACTCACAATCCCAAGATCAAAAGTTGCATGCTCTAAGGGTGCCTGGATGGCTCAGTTGGTTAAGCACCCAATTTTAGCTCAGGGTCATATCTCATGGTTCATCAGTTTGAGCCCCCATCAGGCTCCACACTGGCAGTGCAGAGCCTACTTGGGACTCTCTCTCTCCCCCGCCTCCCCTGCTCATTCTCTCTCTCTCTCTCTCTGCTTCTCCCCTACTTACACGTGTGCTCTCTCAAAATGAATAAACTTAAAAAAAAAAAAGTTGCATGCTCTATAACTGTTCCAGCCAAGTGCTCCTGCAGTGTTGGATTTTAATTAAACAGAATGAATACATGGTTTAAAGTATTTATGTACATTTCTTAGGTCTACACACTGAAAGGACCTGGATAAATTAAATCCTACTACCAATGTGAACATGATGCCAATGCCTAGACCTTGGTTTATAAACACCACTCTCTACTGAAAATGTAAATAGGCCTCTCTGGAAAAAATGAGCTATCCAAATCTGGGGCAAGAAAGCACAAGGTGAACAACTTGTACCAGAAAAAAAAAAAAAAGCAGTGCTGAAAGACTCAGAGAGACATGTCAAAAAGATACTAGATGTTTCAAAAGGACACCAAAGCCAGCATGCTCATTTTGGGATAATTTGTCTCTCAAAGAGAATGAAGATAGTAATATATTATAATGCATTGAATGAAGAATCCATGACTATTTTTTTTTAATATTTAATGTTTATTTATTTGAGAGAGAAACAGCAAGAATGAGAAAGAGAGAGAGAGAGAGAGAGACACTGTGGGGGAGGGAGAGAGAGAATCTCAAGCAGGCTCCACACTGTCAGTACAGAACCTGATGCAGGGCTCAATCTCACGAACCATGAGATCATAACCTGAGCTGAAATCAAGAGTTGGACACTTGACGGACTGAGCCAGCCAGGAGCCCTTATGAGTAATTAAAGGGGAGTGGGGGCAGGCTCTTCTCTACGGATGTAGAAGGAATGATAGAATCTACACATGTAGCAGGAGTGATAGAGTCAAAAAAGGTGACATTTTATAACAACCAAAGTAGATGCTAAATCAGATAAGTAATTGCTGGAAAACAAATCAAACTGCCACCTTAAACATTCCTTATTAATTGCAAAGTGGGGAAAGGTACATTTACAATGTAAAGAGTTGACCAACTGTAACCAAGTGATCAAATTTAGCATAAACCAACTGGATAAAATGACATTTTACACCTCCTGATGATGCAACTAACTATACATTACCACTTGCGTGGTAAAGTACTTGCTAAAAAAAGTTCAACCTGAATCTAAGCATGAGGCAATGAGACAAAAATAGACTATGGAACTCCTATAAGGCAAATGCTTCAAAAATGTCACATCGTAAATAACTCTCCCCTCCAAAAACAGTGACAGAACTTTCTAGATTAAAGTAGACTAAAGAAACATTACAAATGCAAATGATCCTATACTGAAACTTGGATGGAGGAAAAAACCCAACTCTTAAAAAGTCATTTTTAGGGCAACTGGGAGAATTTTATTATGGATAGTATAACAGATAACTGTACCAATTTGAGTGTGATAATGATCATTATTCTAAGAAGAATGCTGAAGCATTCACAGGCAGAGTGTCATGATTTCTGCAGGTAGCTCTCAAACAAAAAGTGTAGGTTTGTCTCCCTCTGGGTGCGTGTATATGGAGAAACATAAAAGCAAACAAAAGTAACAAAATGTTAACAATTGGTAAATCTAAGTGAAGGGATATGGGTGTTGAAGGTACAATTTTTTCCAACTCTCCAGAAGTCTGAAATGTCTCAAAATAAAAAGATGAGGTAAATCTTTTTCTTTTTAAAAAGAGAAAGAGAGGGGCGCCTGGGTGGCACAGTCGGTTAAGAGTCCGACTTTAGCCAGGTCACGATCTCGCGGTCCATGAGTTCTGGGCTGACGGCTCAGAGCCTGGAGCCTGTTTCCGATTCTGTGTCTCCCTCTCTCTCTGCCCCTCCCCCGTTCATGCTCTGTCTCTCTCTGTCCCAAAAATAAATAAAAACGTTAAAAAAAAAATTTTTTTTTAAATAAATAAATAAATAAATAAAATAAAAAATAAAAAGAGAAAGAGAGAGCCAAGTGGGGGAGAGCGGTAGAGGGAGAAAGAGAATCTTAAGCAGGCTCCATGCTCAGTGCAGAGTCCAACCTGGGGCTCAATTCCATGACCCTGGGATCATGACCTGAGCCAAAATCAAAAGTGGGACAATCAACCAACGAAGCAACTCAGGCACCCCCCAAAAAAGTTGAGATAATTCTTTTTAGATAATTCCTAAAAAGGGGGTAGCACTGGAAAAATCATCATCATAATTAGGCAGAAATACTCTCTAGTAAAAATTCAAATAATAAAAGAAACAGGATTTTAAGATCAAACATGAGACTCTCCCATAATTTTTCTCTAACTAGCACATATAAATTTTTTTTTTTAATTTTTAAAAATGTTTTATTTATTTTTGAGAGAGAACGTGAGCATGGGAGGGGCAGAGAGAGGGGGAAACAGAGAATCTAAAGCAGGCTTGGCACCGTCAGTGCAAAGCCCAATGTGGGGCTCAAACTCAAGAACCGTGAGATCATGACCTCAGCTGAAGTCAGATGCTCAACCAACTGAGCCACCCAGGTGCTCCCCATTTATTAAAAAAAAAAACAATTCTTACAAATTTTTCCTACAGTATTTAAAATAAACTTTACAAATTTAGCAAGTTGGCTGCAGATATATACTACTGTTTTTGAAATTAAGTGTTTTTCAAATTTATGAATACAGCTACAAAGTTTGTAGTTAGCATACTCTAATTTGTCATAAGAGCTCCTGTGGTAGATTAAAGATGGCTACAAATTCCTTTCTTCTTCCATTGAGAAGCAATCATTTTTTTCTCCTATTGAATGTAGATTGGGCCACAACTACTTTAACCATTAAAGTAAGGTAGACATGACATTGCCAGTTCTGAACCAAGCCTTTAAAAAGTACCGGCAACTTCCTCCACAGTGTCTTAGAGCCCTGAAACCATGCAGAGAAGCCCAAAGATTACATCATAGATAGGAAAAAAGAGCACAGCTGAGTTCAGCCTTACAGCTGTTCCTTCCAAGGCACCAACTGTTTGAGAAGTCAGTGTGGATCTTCTAGACCAGTCTAGACACCAGCTGAATACTACTGAATGAGCACAGTAAGCAATGTAGAGAAGAATAATCAAGCTAAGCCAATACTTACCCAAATTCCTGATTCACAAAATTGTTAACAAGAAAATTTGCTCACAGATGTCAAAAGGTAGAAGCAACCCAAGTGTCCACAAATGAATAAACAAAAGTGGTTTCATACATACACACACACAGACACACACATGTACACAGTGGAATATTATCCAGCCTTAAAAAGTAAATTCTGATACATACAATGTGGATGAACTTTGAAGACATTATCCTAAGTGAAATAAGCTAGTCACAAAAGGACAATATTGTATGATTCTTATACTAGGCTCTTAAGAGTAGTCAAATTCAGAGACACAAAGTAGAAAGGTGGTCGCCTAAGCTGGGGGAAGGGGGAATTAAGGAGTTACTGTTTAATAGATACAAAATTTCAGTTAGGGTACATGAAAAAGTTTTGAAGATGGACGGTAGTGATGGTTATACAACAATGTGAATGTGCTTGTTACCACAAAACTGTACTCTTAAAAATGACTGAAATGATAAAATTTATGTTATATTTATTTTGTCCCCCGCCCCTTACTTGCTCTTTTAAACACTAGGTTTGGGGTGTTTGTTACACAGCAGCAAATGACCAGAATAGTTCCTCTATGCAAATGGAAGTCTAAAATAAGAACTGTGCTACAGTTAGTATTACTTCACAAATACACATTGGCTATATTTTAGGGGTTCATTTTAAGAAATCTTGCCTATTTTTTTAAATATTTATTTACTTATTTTAAGAGAGAGCAAGTGCACAAGCAGGGAAGGAGGAGAGGGAGAGAAGGAGAGAGAGAATCCCAAGCAGGCTCTTTGCTATTAGCGCAGAGCCTGATATGGAGCTCGATCTCACAAATGGTGAGATCATGACCTGAGCCGAAATCAAAGGAGTCAGACACTTAACTGACTGAGCCACCAGGCACCCTGCCTATTTAATTTTTTAATTTCTTAGCAGAATCTTTTGCATTAAAACAAATATTAAAATATGATACATGGACAGAACTGAGACTAGAAGTTACATACTGAATTATATGTAAAATTAGCATCCTATGTGGCATTTAGGAATAAATAAAATTCTTTCATGGAAGTGAAAATAATTATAACCAAAGTATGTATTTCTGGGGTCCACTTGGAGGAAAAGAAAGGAAAAGATTTCATGGCCTTCCTGCCTCTAATCTATTCCTCCCCTCTCCCAACCTACATTTGATGAGAAAAGAGTGATGCTCTACCTTAATCAAGCACTCTATATCCTAATTCCTAACTATATCAAACAAGGCATACTACAGAAAGCAAAAGTGAGAGTGTGGGGCAGAGGGGAATTGTGGACACATAGAGGAAAGTGACAGAAAAATACAAAAACACAGAAATAACAGCTGGTGGGAGAAAAATGGGGGACATATTCACAACAATAAAACCCTACTACTTTATCTTTCCTAATTCTTAGCACCAAAGTAATAAAAATTTTGATTTCTGTGAAAAAAAGAATATGGCAGATTTGGGTATGGAGTTAATAGCCAGAGAACTGTCTGGGGGTACTGAGCTCTTAAGACCAGGTAATAAGAAATGGACATAAGAAACGATCTTTGGTGGGGCGCCTGGGTGGCGCAGTCGGTTAAGGGTCCGACTTCAGCCAGGTCACGATCTCGCGGTCCGTGAGTTCGAGCCCCGCGTCGGGCTCTGGGCTGATGGCTCAGAGCCTGGAGCCTGTTTCCGATTCTGTGTCTCCCTCTCTCTCTGCCCCTCGCCCGTTCATGCTCTGTCTCTCTCTGTCCCAAAAATAAATAAACGTTGAAAAAAAAAATTTAAAAAAAAAAAAAAAAAAAAGAAACGATCTTTGGGGCAGCTGGCTGGCTCAGTCAGAGGAGCATATGACTCTTCGATCTTGGCACTGTGAGTAGAGGTTACTTAAATAAAAACATACATACTTAAAAAAGAAAAAAAAAGAAACAATCTTTAACCTGCCCGCCCCTCTCTCTAAAAACCAAGCCTTATCAAGGACTTCCCATTTCCAAAAAAGCAAGTAATGAACAAAATGTGAATAGCATGTAGTTCTCTGGTAATACATGATATGAGACAGACTGCATATAACAAATTGTGGGCAGAAGCACTTAATGGAACTTTGTACAACACTGTTTATAGGTGTATTTGAATATGTTATAAAAGTTATCAGACATGACTGCTACATTAGTTTCAGAATCCTTAACTATATAGAAGGCAGGCCATTTGTGAACTATTGATCTTGATGCTTAATGTAACCTTAGTAGTAAGCTACCTGCTATCCTTTCTAACAGATAACTAACTTTTGTACAGCATATAATTGTACCATATGTAAGCAACAAAACTGTTTATATATTATTATTATTTTTTTAAGTAGGCTTCACACCCAATATGGGGCTTGAACTCACAACCCTGAGATCAAGAGTTGCATACTCTGAGGTGTCAGGTGGCTCAGTTGGTTAGGTATCTGACTTTGGCTCAGGTCATGATCTCACAGTTGGTGAGTTCAAGCCCTGCGTTGGGCTCTGTACTGACAGCTCAGAGCCTGGACCCTGCTTTGGATTCTGTGTCTCCCTCTCTCTCTGCCTCTTCCCACCCCTCACCCCCCAATTCTGCCTCTCTCTGAAAAATAAATAAAACATTAACAACAACAACAAAAAAAAAAGAGTTGCATGCTCTACCAACTCAGCCAGCCAGGCAACCCTAAATAACAAAACTGTTAATGATCATTTTCAGCTTTCTGTAACTAGGGTTAGTCACAACATCTCAGACTCCATTTCTTCATCTGGAAAATCAGGACAAAACCAAATAACCTCTAAGCTACCTTTTGGTTCTAAAATTCTACATATCTACATTATCATCTCTGGTATGTAATCTCTGATAAAAAGTTGGTTGCCATTCACAATATTTTCAAACTATCCTATTTCAAAAACAAAATTATTTCTCTATTCTATTACTATCTTTTCTAATCCAACATTCATTCACTGAACAAGTATCTGTTGGGCACCTATGTTCCAGGCATTAAATTTGGGAGTTGGCAGGGTATAAAAGTAAACAGACATGGTCCTTGTATTCACAAAGATTACATACAAGTTGGGGAGATAAACCCAATACACATATGCATAAATGTATATCATAACTGTAATAAGTGATACGAAGGAATTAGAAAAATATGTTAATGGGAAATCTAAGAGACCTCCTCTAAGAAGAACAAATGAGTGACAGAAGAACAAATGAATGACACATGAAGTTAAGACGGGTACACATATGGATCACATAATGTGGAATCAGTTTAGGCAGAAATGAACATGGCATGTACAAGGAAGTGACAGAAGGCCAGTGTGATTGGACATAAGAATATGTGAATTCCTTAGAAGCTGAAATTAAAACTTGCTTTTTTTTTTTTTTTTTTGAGAGAGACAGACAGAGAGAGAGAGAGAGAGAAAGAGAGCACATGTGCCAGCAAATGGGAGAGGGTGAGAGGGAGAGAGAGAGAATCTTAAACAGGCTCCACACCCAGCGCATAGCTTGAAGCCCAAAGCAGGGCTCAATCTGACAGCGAGATTACAACCTGAGCCAAAATCAGAGTTGGATGCTTAAATGAGCCACCCACGCGCCCCTGAAATTAAAGTTTCTAATGTATCTAAGTGTTTTAGCAATTCCCAAGACCTACTCTAAGAACTACTTTCAAGAAAGTTTCAAAGCATCATAATACTTTCTAATGTTAAAAAAAAATGCTGTCCTACATCTTGCAAAACAGCAAATTAACTTAGACTCCTTTCTCTTTTCACTTTACCATTTTCAAATGCATAATAAAAATCACAACTTCTTAGTTCTACTCAGTTTAGATTCCTTTGAAGGAAATCAGCTATAAGAATGAAAATAAATATGATGCTATTGTTCTGGCTCTGCCATTTAGTTGCTCTATGACTGATCTTGGTGCATGTTACTTGGCCACTTTGGGCCGAATTTTCTCTTCTGTGAAATATGGGGAGTTCCAAAATTTCTTTAAACATCTTTGTAAGTCCACAATTACGGTTCTCTTGTAAAAATGCTTGTTCCATTCTTGAATACTGAAGAGAATGGACCAAACATCTCTGAATTCCACTGACCAAGATTTTACCTGCCTTTAAGCCCTGTTTGTATTTATACAGCATTTGAACATTGTTGCTATAATAAAAAAAACTACTGAATTTATAATAGTGGTGCCTAATGGTCTAATAAACACAAAAATTATCAAAAATAGTTAAACACTGTTAAAAATCTCCACTTCCTATGAGACAGTACTACTTTAACCAACCAGGGATTCCTAGAGAGTACAAAGTCAAAACAGATTTAGAAAAACAGGGGAAAAGAAAAATCATAAGACTGTTGAGAAAATTTTAAAAAAAATTTTAAGATTTTAATGTTTATTTACTTTTTTTGAGAGAGACAGAGTGTGAACAGGGCAGAGGCAGAGAGAAAGGGAGACACAGAATCCGAAGCAGGCTCCAGACTCTGAGCTGTAGCCTGACTTGGGGCTTGAACTCAAGAACCTGCAAGATCATGACCTGAACCAAGAGTGGACATTTAACTGACTGAGCCACCCAGGCACCTAAGAAAAGCAAAATTTTAGCAGGATATTCAAAATGGTTCATATGTATGTTAATTTTAACTTCCACAAGAACTCATAAGAAATAGATATCCTAACCCAGGAGCACCTCAGTGGCTCAGTTGGTTGAGCATCGGACTTAGGCTCAGGTCATGATCTCACTGGTTGCTGGGTTTGAGCCCCATGCTGGGCTTTGTGCTGACAGCATGGAGCCCAAATTCTGTCTCCCTGCCTCTCTGCCCCTTCCCTGATCATGCTCACTCTCTCTCAAAAATACACTTTAAAAAGAGAAAAAAAAAAGATATTCTAACCTAATGCTCATTGTAAACTTGGTCATATGCCCATTTATATAACAGTATTTCTGATAATCTACTTTCAAGCACAGAAGTACATTCAGTTGTAACTCTTTTTTTTTAATGTCTATTTATTTTTGAGAGGGGGGGGGCCGGGAGCGGGGGAGGGGCAGAGAGAGAGAGAGAGAGAGAGAGAGAGAGACAGACAGACAGACAGACACAGAATCTGAAACAGGCTCCAGGCTCCGAGCAGTCAGCACAGAGCCCAACTTGGGGCTTGAACCCACAGACTGCAAGATCATGACGCAAGCCGAAGCCAGACGCTTGTGGTAACTCTTTTTTAACCAGATTATCCATCACCAGAAATCAAGATTTCAATATTCTTAATATGAAAATAAAAATTAAAAGATCTATACTTAACAGCTTTGTATTTCATAATTTTTCAGCATCTCCAAACATTCAATATAACCTTAAGGAGCATCAATCAAGCACCTCACTTCACATATACCTAGTATCAAGTTTATTTTAATGGAAGCTATTGTGTCCTCTTCCTTCCCAAGAGGCAACAAATTGCAGAATCTAATTAGATTTTAAAAACTAGGGGCGCCTGGGTGGCGCAGTCGGTTGAGCGTTCGACTTCAGCCAGGTCACGATCTCGCGGTCCGTGAGTTCGAGCCCCGCGTCGGGCTCTGGGCTGATGGCTCAGAGCCTGGAGCCTGTTTCCGATTCTGTGTCTCCCTCTCTCTCTGCCCCTCCCCCGTTCATGCTGTCTCTCTCTGTCCCCCCAAAAAATAAATAAACGTTGAAAAAAAAATTTTTTTAAATAAAAAATAAAAACTAAGCTACAGGAATACTTTAAATATTCATTAAACACTCACAACATTGTAAACACTTACTAGGCACTACACTAAGCTCTAAGAACAAAGAGGCAAGATGATTCCCTAAAAATACACTTTATCAGGGGCGCCTGGGTGGCGCAGTCGGTTAAGCGTCCGACTTCAGCCAGGTCACGATCTCGCGGTCCATGAGTTCGAGCCCTGCGTCAGGCTCTGGGCTGATGGCTCAGAGCCTGGAGCCTGTTTCCGATTCTGTGTCTCCCTCTCTCTCTGCCCCTCCCCCATTCATGCTCTGTCTCTCTCTGTCCCAAAAATAGATAAAAACGTTGAAAAAAAAAAAAGAAAAAAAAATTAAAAAAAAAATACACTTTATCAAGTTGCCCAAGATAGAAATAGTATCAACATTGTTTCTTCCCTCACCTCCCACCAAGTCTAATTGATTTCTAAGTAGGAAACATTTCTTAGATCCTTCCCTACCTCTCTTCTCACTACCACAGCCCCACTTCAAGATTTCAACATCTTTCACCTACGTTCCTATTAACAGTTTCCTAGCAGGACTCCCTGCCTCAAACCTTTCCCTTTCCTTGCTCCAACCTAGCCCCAGTTGTGACAACCAAATGTCTCCAGGGTGGGAGTGGGGGTGGGGTGTCAAAGATGCCCTGGTTGAGAACCACTGCATCAAGTTGATCCCTTGACAAAAACAGCATTTATCTTGTAAGGCTGTGGACAAAATCTATGTCTATGCAACAGAAAGCAAAAAAACTGACCAACCTAAGCTGAAACTTACAACTTTAATCTTAGGATCATCATGCTTTAAATAAGCTAACTTTATTAAAAAGAACTAAAATACTCTCTCTTGAAAACCCCTTTGAACATGTGGACCTAAATCATCACCTTACTTCAATTCTGAATTTTGAAGTCAGTACATTTTGTCAAAGTTTAACCATACTAAATACATATTTAAGTTTCTGGATATTAGAAAATTGTGACAATTTAATAAAATGCCCTTGTGATTAAATCAGTCTCCTTAGAAGCTGATGAAAACAGGAACTTTCCTAGGCAAACTATTGCCTACATTTAAGGTTGTAATCTACTATGAACAGTATTCTTATAAATATTTCTAGAAAAAAGTTATAGAAACACTTAAATTCTTATGTTTGAAAAAACAGGCACACTCCTTTTAATTTCCCATAATGATTATGTCTCTACAGAACTTACTATTCAAAGATATAGCCAAGATAGAACAATACTTCTCGGAGAGAGTAAAAAAGGAGACTATAAGATACCTAAGAAAACCTGGTAGGTGACACAGTAAAGGCCAGGCCTAGCAGTGCAGTAACAGGAGAGAGCACCTCCCACCACAGAGGTCTAAGTGTGAACACTGTGTCCAGATGCTTACCTTCAGTCGCTTGATCATTTCATCCGTGGTGATCTTGTCGGTGATCTCCTTTACCCCCGGCGGGTAAGCGATCTTCCCATCTGCACTCACGACGCCACAGAGGGCAGTGGCAGGCTTGGGCTGCGCGGTGAAGTCCATCCTGGGGGACAACTTTTCTTTCACAGTCCTCTACCGGCCTCTATCGGTCAGAAAACAAAAGTTCAGCGAGAAAGGGGAGACTTTGTAACCTCTTTTTTCATTTCAAAAATCTCTAATCTGCAAAGGGCGCTTTCTCCAGGGAGGCCGGAGACTCGGCTGCGGCCCCGCCGCTCGATCCTCCCGGGCCTGGACCCTGGTGGCCGCCCCGCCGCCCCCACTCACGCGGGCCCCGCCAGCCCCGGACCCACGGGGCTCTCCAGCACCAGCCGCCGCGGCCGCGGGAAGCGCCAGGCAGCGCCAGGAGTTTCCCATTCCACCTTTCACAATGAAATCCACCCCCAAGCACCGAGGTCCGAAGTTTGGGATCCTCCCGAGCCTGGCGAGGCCCCCAAGGCTCCGGCTCGGTCGGAGAGAAACCCCGAGTCCCCGCCCGGTCGGTCCCCTCCGGGAAAGGAGACGCGAGGCCTATAGGGCTCGGCTTAGGCCGCAAAACTAGGGACCCAAGCGGACCCACACGCTACGGCGGCTCCGGGAGACTAACGCCTTTGCCGGGCCGAGCTTCGGGACCCCGGGCGTCCCCGCCACGCTCTCGCCCCTCCCCTGTCCCGCGGGAGGGGAAAACAAGCCGCCCTCCACCCCAAACCCCACGCCAGGAAGCGGCTGACGCGGCTCTGCACTTCACATTTTGTTCCTTCAACTTCGGGTGAGGGACCCTGGCGGCTTCTCTCGGCTCCGACTGCTCGGCGCCGTCCGGCGCTGCCCAGGCCTTACTGGTACCTCCGGGCAGCCCCGCCGGGCCTAGGTCCCGCGCCCCCCCCTCCCCCCCGGTCTCCCCTTCCGTCCTCTCCCTCCACCAACCGAGGGCGGGAGCCGAGCCGCCGCCGCCGCCTTTACCTCCTCCTCCTCATGCGGGCGGAAGGTGCATCGAGCGCCCGGGCCTCTGTCAGGTGGTTGCGCCGCCGCCCCTCGTCGGGCTGCACACAAAGCGGCTCCGCGGGTCCCGCCGCCGCCGCCGCCCGCCCCGGAGCGGCGCTGGGGCTGGCGGTGCCGAGGAGGAGCAGCCGCCGCGGGGGGAGACGCGGGGCGACTGTGCGCTGGGCGGGGAGACACTGCCGCTCTCCGTCTGGCCGAGGAAGAGCAGCCTCAGAGAAGGCTCCTCCGGGAGCGTGTGCGCCTGTGTCCGCCCCGGACCCCCGCGGCCCGCCCGTCGGCACCTAGCGCCGGCCGGGTCCGCCGACCGGGACCCGGACGCCCCTTGCAGCGGCGCGCGCCCGGCCGTACGTGCCCCCGGGAGCCGGCGCTTCGCGCACACACCAGCCGGTCACGCGAGCGGTGCGAGAGCACGCGAGAGCAGGGAGCGCGCCTCGCTCCCTCCCCTTCCTCCGCCGGCCGTGCCTCCGCCTCCCTCGGGCCCCGGGCGGCCGCGCGCGGGGCGGACAGCGCCGCCACCCGGTTGGCGCCAAGACTTGCCGCGCCGAGCGCCTCTGGGAGGATTGAAACCAAAGGGCAAGCAGAGGAGGAGCCCCTGTGGCGGGAAGCGAACCCGGTCCCGGCGGTCCTGTAAGGGCACGAGGGACGAAAGGAGCTTTACGTTATGCCGTGGAGATGAGCTCATGACTTTTGGGGATCATGAGAGACTTGACGGAACTGGTTGAAAGACTGTTAATTACTAGGTGAAAATGAACGGATTTCCTCTCCAGGGACAGAAGATCTGCAAACTGAGGGAAAGTTTTACAATATGACACAACATGAGCTACTCAGTCTTGTTTCTTCGGACAGTCACTGGAGTTTGCCTTCCCCTCTTTGGATTTCTAAAATTAATATTTTGAAAGTTGCAAAATATGAAGTAGCATTGAGTCGAGTAGTTCTCAACGAAAGGTCTGAAACGTAGGTTTCCGGACTCCACTCTCAAACCTAGAGAATAAGGATCTCTGAGAATGGCACCCAGAAGTGAGCATGTTTACAAATTAGCTAGATGGTTTTCGTGAATATGGGGAAAAAATAATATGTTTTAAAAATGTTCTAAGTATACCCAGCATAACTTTTTCTTTCATCCAAAGGAAAACCCAATGCTGCAGGTTTGAGAAGTTTAATGTATTAAAAAAAAAAAAAATGAAGCAAATGAACCTCAGATGCACACATATCAGAAGAGGAAGTTGAAAAAAGAATGCAATAATATGAAATAGCATTCAGCTCTTGAAACTGACCACTACCAAAGTTTAAAATTATATTCGATTATTATTTCTGATGGATATCCATTGGTGTTTACTGGGTCTGAAAAATATTAAAGGTACTGTACTCACTGAATTGTTTTTCAGATATATTAATCAAGGGAGTGATCATCTTGGAATAGAACTGGCCACAGTCGCTGATTTGCTAGGACTGCCCCAAAGTCAATGCTTTGTTCTTGGACATTTAGAGTACCAGACAATCCATTGAACTTCAATGGTCATTAAACCCATCAAAATCTACTCTCTTATAGGCGCTCCCTCTCAAGGTGTTTTTTTTTTTTTTTTTTTTTTTACCCTGTCACATTTAAATAACAAAAGAGTGGTGCTTTTCATTTTTATTCTTTCTCTGAGTAATTTACCCATTATTAAGTGGAGTTTTGTATATGCTCATAAATTTTAATTTTACACAACTTATGACTTTGTTAATATTGTTTGACTTTATGAACACTCACAAGATAGTAAGTCCTAAGGATTACAACACATAAATAAAACTGAATTTATACAGTTCTAAAATTCAGGAATTCTGAAATCTCTGCTTTTAACCTCTTTCCTTAAACTTTATTTCCACTTGGAGTAAATGAGAAGGGATATGTTTATTTGTGCAGCAATTATTTAAAGTGCCTGCTAGCAAGGCTTTGTTTTGGGCACTGAGAAAAAAATTGATAGTGGGGAGAGGGACCAAAATCCCTGCCTGCCCTGGTGGAGTTTAATTCATTTGGGGAGAGATACACAAGAGAATAAATAAATTGCTATAGAAGAAAATGAGTATAGGAAGAATGCAGATCACATCTAGTCTTTTAGGCATTTTGGTCTTTGGAAGGACTTTGGCTTGTACTATAACTGAGATGGGGAATTGCTGAAGTATTTTAAACAGAGAAGTAACATGATATGTGTTTCATGAGCCAGGCAACTTTGGGCAAATTACTTAGTCTTTCTGTGCCTTATTTTCCTCATCTGTAAAACAGGGATAATAGTTTCTCTCTCAGAGGATCTTTATGAGGAGTAAATAAGTTGACATTTGTAAAGTGCTTAGAGTAGTAACTGGCACATACTAAACTGTACATAATTTATACACACACACACACACACACACACACACACACACATATATATATATATGTACATATAATATGAAAGAATCATTCTAGCTACTGGGTTGGAAACAGCATAGAGATACAAGTGTAGAAGTAGAGTAACCAAGTATAAGACAACTACAGAAATCCCGAGGAAAGATGTTAATAAGGACCAGGTAATAACAGTGAAGATGATGAAAAATGTGACTATACAACATTTGAAAAGTGGCTAATGCAAACAGGGAAACAATTTTAAAATCAAAATAGCGACATATGGCTAGTGACTATTGGACAGTACAGTTCTAGAGTACAGAGTTTGGAAGAGTGATTGACAGAAGATGAGGGTGGAAAATAAGTTGTTCATACCAAATGCTACAGATGTTGAGCAGGATGATAGTTTAAAAGGATGAACTGGGGTAATAAGAGAGTAAAGCTGTGCATAGTGAAAGTGGACTAAAGTAAAAATATAACCAAAGATAAAAATATTCAAGATATTTAAAGCAGTTCTTAAAAATGTGTTTATTCCATTTACTTGAAATTACTTATTTGCTTTTCAATTTGAAATGTAACTAGCTAAATCTGTCCTGAGTGATTTCGCAAGTTATAAATATGAATCATCCCTGTACCTCTGGTCACATAGAAATTAACCATCTGCATAATCACTATGAAACTTGAACAAAATGGTGCTTTATTTTAGTGTTTTTCCAGATATCACTGACATCTTGGCTTAGATTTGCTAAAATTTAATATTTAGGCATACAATAGCATATCTACAGTGAACTAAGTAAGTTTGACATGTTTCACTAACGACTGATAAAGACAAAAAATATGAAGTCTGAATCATTTCGGTCTAGTATGACCAAGATGTTAATGATTAACTTGTTTGTCATAGTAATTTAAAAACTTTCTTTGAGGGGCGCCTGGGTGGCGCAGTCGGTTAAGCGTCCGACTTCAGCCAGGTCACGATCTCGCGGTCCGTGAGTTCGAGCCCCGCGTCGGGCTCTGGGCTGATGGCTCAGAGCCTGGAGCCTGTTTCCGATTCTGTGTCTCCCTCTCTCTCTGCCCCTCGCCCGTTCATGCTCTGTCTCTCTCTGTCCCAAAAATAAATAAACGTTGAAAAAAAAATTAAAAAAAAAACTTTCTTTGAATTTTGTCTAATATCTTAGTCTCCATGCACATCTCTCTTCAGTTTAAACTGTGAAGGCTGATCTGCATCATCATTAGTTACATTAACTTTCTTAAACTTGTATAATCAAAATTAAATATTATTTAACTAGCAGGGACAACAAACTAAAACTAAATATTTTCAAAACATGAAAGAAACTACAGGTATAAACAACATGAGTAAATTTTAGTGACATAATATGACATCTTGTTTATAATATTCAAAAGCAAAGTTCAAGGTAGTGGTTACCCCTGAAGTACAAAGAGAAGCAGGGAACCCTGGGGAACAAGATGGGAGAATGAATGCACAAGTAGATACATTCCTGTTGAAGCTTTCGTCTTGGGAAGAGTGGTGGCTTCACATATGTTCTTTATATAAGTGAATGAATGTATAAATGAAGAAAGACAATCCATGTACCAATGAAGGATGTGTTTTTAACCCAAGGATTATGATTAAACCATTTCAGGGCATCTGATGTTCAGAAGAGAAAAAAGTAAGAAGACAAACTCAAGAAATTTCAAAAAATATTTAAATTTTAATCTAATGTTTTTGGAAATTACAGTTCCCAGAGTCAAAGAAATTCTGCACCCCTGATTATTTTTTTCTAATTGTGGTAGCAAAATGAGAAATTATTTGGAGTTATATTTTCTCAAAGTGCTTCTTTCCTCAAGTTGCTAGTATTAGTGCGATAAATGATTATAGGACTGAAAGAATTTTCAGGGCAATTAAACTTTGAACAATCACATTACAATGTATTTTTTATTATGAAGCTTGGGATGTCAGACTCCTATTGCTTTATATGATTAAAATAAGAAAGTAAACTTATGATCAATATTTCTTCACTATAGTAAAGGCAGAAGAGATTCATTTATTGAAATGTATTAGGATAATAATAATTACCTCCCCTCCTGCAAACTGCAAACTCTTTTAATAGAGCAGTTCCTATCCCAGCCCTACATATTCTCTGTCTTTCACACACACACACACACACACACACACACACACACACAGCTGACTGAGCCTGCAGTGACACCTGAACCAAGAACATGCAGTCCATAGGCGGAGCTGAGCCAAGCAAAATATCATGAGACAGGATGTGAACTACGACTCAGCAACAGATGGGACTTTTAGCTGAATTATATCAATGCAAAACCGTAACAGTCTTTAGCTCTCTACTTATGTGTAGGCTAAGGAAACCTGACCTGTCCTAATTTTTGTCTTCGTTGTTCTGTTTTCCTTGGACTCCCCCTAAGAATTGTTTCCTTACAGTAAAATTTCTTTTACTTGAGCTAATTTGAGTACATTTCTGATCTTACACCACCAAGTATGACCTGGTTTAGAATTAACAATTGGACTTCATGAAATTTTAATCATGATCCATGAACCCAGCTTTACTGAATCAAATAATACCCCCCCCAAATCCATGTCCACCTGGAACCTCAAAGTATGATCTTATTTGGAAGTAGGTTCTTTGCAGATGTAGTTAAAATGAAGTAACACTAGATTAGGATGGACCCTAAATCCAATGACTGGTATTTTTATAAGAAGATATGCAGGGAAGAAGGCCAGGTGACGATAGAGATTGGCATGATATAGCTGCAAGCCAAGGAATGCCAAGGATGACCAGCAAACACCAGAAGCAAGGAAAAAGGCAAGGAAGGATTCCTCCCTTGAGCCTTCAGAGGGATTATGGCCTTGCTGACCTCTTAATTCTGGACAGAACAGTAAGAGAATGAATTGCTATTCAAACACCTCTGTGTTTGTGGTACTTTGTTACAGCAGCTCTAGGAAACCAATACACCAGCCACGTGTAAAATTCACCTTAAAGTTGATTGGTTAGTATTTTACCTTCTGAGATACAAATTTCATCACTCTCATTTTTGGATCTAACCCTATGCTTTTGAAAGAGACCTGTAGAACATTTATAAAGCTATGACCAACAGTTTATCTTATTTCTACATTTTTCTCAATTGTACTGTTTGTGAGCCTCAATTTATCTAGAATCTGCATTTTCATTTTTCCATTTTCTCACATTCCTATGAAATAAGAACAATATGCAAGCAAATATTTAAATAAATACACGACTACGGTGGAGAAACTGCAAAAATGGAACTGTTGGTTGGCACCCAGCTTCACCAAGCTTTGGCTCAAAGTATTCATTTGTCAGCTTATATGCAAAAGTCCAAAACTGGAATTTCAAAAGCAGTTTAGGAATGAGAATGTATAATGTACTAAACAAGGTTGTATAATTTTGAATGGACTGAAGTCACTGTCTGCCTGTGTAATAATCAAATAATTCTAAATGTAATATTTTCTGTGACTTACAACTATCAAATGTCATTATAATAATAACCATGGCAGATTGTAAGTATAAATAGCAGAACTTCAAATTTCTGGTTGAACTGGAAATGTAACCACGTTAGAACTGGTAGCCAACACTATCTGACTTGTCGAAGGAATGTGCCAAGAATTTGCACAACTTTTGCCTTCTGAATTGCTTCAAGTAATTCCAGAAACTCAATAGTTCTTGGACTGTGGGCTACCTAGATAGATACTGTTTTGGAAAAACTCTTCAGAGTTCAATTATGCATAGACTTGTCCAGAGACTAAAGAAAATTAAGCAGTGAATCTGTAGGAAATTTAATAAGACCTGTTTCACCTTCTAATAATAACTGAGATTCATCATGATTTTCAGGGGATAGGAAGTTTCCTGTTAATTGAATTCTTTGACAAATTGAAATTTAACCAGAAAACTCCTTTTCTGTCCACTCCATTGAAAATACTTCTGCAATATATCAGTTATCTTTTTAGTGTTTATAAAGCACAGGATAGTGAACATAATGGCAGAATCTTTGGTGTTTGAGCATACCCAATGCCTCAGGGCTGTCAATCTGAAAGCCACTTTAAATATCAAAACCATAGGTATAGAGTCAGTGGTTGATTGAACTAAACACGTACTGAGACTAGAACTTTCCATGGAAGTTAGTTTCATCTCCATGTGTATTTTAAAAAATACAATGGAGAGGGGCCAGTTAAGAACCTTTGGGTTTTGATACATTAAACTACTTAGTACTTACTGTCTGGCAGATAAATGTTGAGAATGCAGAGGTGGACAAGATATTGTCCCTGAATTCAACAGGCAACTTGAAGTTTTAGTGTGTTTTTATTACCATGTTTTCATGGTAACATTATCATCTATCTATCTATCTATCTATCTATCTATCTATCTATCTATCTATGTATCTCTTAAGCTAGTGTTCGTTTCCTTTGTTCCTTGCAATCAAAGAGAACTAACAGCAATAATAATAATAATATTAACAATTGTAGCCAATATTAAGCCCCTATTAGGTGCCAGGGACCATGCTAAGCACTTTAGGTACTTTATCTCAGTAGATGTAGATTTTTTCTGTCACATTTAAAAAATAAATTTGTTTTCCTAATTTAAATATTTTGGAACCATTTTTTCTCTGAACAAACTTTTTCAGAAAGCTTGGAAAGTACATGAGGTTATGGGATATATATGCTTTTGTCTTTCTTCACACTTTCATGTACTTTCTAAGCTTTCTGAAAGTTTGTTCAGATAGATTAATTGATAAGAGATCAATTGATAGATAAACAAGATAGTATTTAGGGAACCCATGAGAAGAATTACAGCTATGCCTCAAGAAAGGAATGGAAGAACTGAGAATCATCAGGATACAGTCTACTTTCTTCTGAACACCTGCTTCATTCTTGCTCTTTGAAGAGACATGTTTCTTTGCTTTTCAGTTTACCTGGCATGCAGAAGAGAACCATCCCTCATCTTCTGATTCTAGATCTCCTTCACCTTAGATCAGCCAGACTAAACTAGAATTTCTTAGTCCAAATCCCAAATGCTAAATACAACAGATTTAATTCTGTTTTCTTTTACCCATAGCGTTTATCATCAAGCATACTAAATAATTTATTTATTTATTATTTTTATTGTTTATGGTTTGTCTCTCCAAGGTCCATGTCTGGTCTAATCAGCTAGGGCCAGAGAGGCAGGGTCATGTCTAAAATATACCTTTAATATAGGTGTGCTATTTTGAAGGGGCATATGCACCCCAATGTTCATAACAGCGATATTGACAATAGCCAACGTATGGAAAGAGCCCAAATGTCCACTGAGAGATGAATGGATAAAGAAGATGTAACACACACACACACACACACACACACACACACACACACACAAAGTTCCCAATATACCCACCGATTTATTTAAAAAAATCTCCATTAGCATTGAATTCAATTATTTAAATGCAATTTTCAGAGTTTTGACTTCTTTAATCTTAAAAATGAATACATTATTCACATTTTAATAAATATTTAGTATATATTAATAAGTTCAAAATTTATAACACAGTATTTTTTTCATAAAATGAAACAGAAAACTACTATCTATAAGAAACTCCATTTCTGTGCCCTGATCTGCATCCCTGTTTGTCTCGATGTTAGTGTGGCAGGACAGACATTCTTTTCCTCTCTGTATGCTGTTCCCTTACCAGGGCATAGCACATACCACGGGGAACAGAAAGGCATTTGGCAATGGTGTGACTGAATGCCAAGAAAGAGAGACGCTTTTGGAATATTAACACATTTGGAGAGGTCAGTCTTGTAATGTGGAAAGTCTGACCATATGTACTCCACTGATAGGATCTTATACACACCAGGTCACATCTAAAGTAGCATAGAGGCGGGGCGCCTGGGTGGCGCAGTCGGTTAAGCGTCCGACTTCAGCCAGGTCGCGATCTCGCGGTCCGTGAGTTCGAGCCCTGCGTCGGGCTCTGGGCTGATGGCTCAGAGCCTGGAGCCTGTTTCCGATTCTGTATCTCCCTCTCTCTCTGCCCCTCCCCTGTTCATGCTCTGTCTCTCTCTGTCCCAAAAATAAATAAACGTTGTAAAGTAGCATAGAGCTGACTGGGTCATACCTTGTGCCAGAGGTGAAGAAGAGATAGGTTCCTGGGGAAAGGGTGCAGGTGTCATGGAGAGAGAAGAAAAGAAAGGGAAGGGCCAAAGGTAAGAATGCTTTTTCTTCGTTAGCAGTGAAAGGGATAGCCGAATAGGACAGCACAGTGGGCCTAGATGGCAGGACCTCTGCCCATTGGTGGTTGGGGAGGCTGATACGAAAAAAGTAGAGGATGGGGTGCCTGGGTGGCTCAGTCACTTAAGCATCAGGCTCTTGATTTTGGCTCAGGTCATGATCTCTTGGTTGTGTGTGTCAGGCTCTGCATTGGGCCTCGCACTGGGTATGAAGCCTGGTTAAGGTTAAGATTCCCTCTCTCCCTCTCCATCTCCCTCTGCCTCTCCTCTGCTTTCTCTCTCTCTCTCTCTCTCAAAAAAAAAAAAAAAAAAAAAGTAAACGAGCTCTTTCCAAATCCTAACTGCCTTGTGACTCTTGAGTTAGGAGATCTGACACTACCTTGAAGCAACACACTATTGTACATATTCTGCTACAATATAAGTTGTGGGAATGCAGGGATCTTTTTTGTTCACAGCTGTGTGGGAAACACCTAGAACCATGCCTAGGATCTATAGACACTCAGTAAATATTTGTTCAATTGAATCAAAACATCCTGAACTACGTGTGTATGTGTGACTGGCCAACAATATGGTTGTTTAATATTAGATATACCTCTCTGGCTTTCCCTATTCAAAGTATAGCTCTGGTATTTCATTAGAAATGAACTAGTACAGGGGTGCCTGGGTGGCTCAGTCGGTTAAGTGTCCAACTTCAGCTCTGATCATGATCTCACAGTTCGTGAGTTTGAGCCTTGTATTGGGCTCTGTGCTGACAACTCACAGCCTGGAGTCTGCTTCGGATTTTGTGTCTCCCTGTCTCTCTGCCCCTGCCTTGCTCATGCTCTGTCTCTCTCTCTCTCTCTCCAAAAATAAATAAACATTAAAAACAAACAAATTAAAGAAATGAACTAGTACATTTGTCAAATGATGTACTAAGGAGAGGAAGGGGAGAAGGAGATACTTTACAACCAGTTGTATTATTAGACTTTCACTGCTATTATCCTTGACTCCATTCCAGATATGGGAGAAATTAGGGTCAACATGGAGTAGAATTAGATTTTCCCAATATTACTTTTTTTAACATAGAAAAAAACTTTTTTTTAATATAGAAAAAAATTTAAATATAGAATCTGCTGCTCTCTTCTTCCTTTTTAACATTGTTTATCCAATCGTTTCAACTCTGAAATGGACTGGCTTGGCCGAAGACCCAGGAGAAATAGGAAAGTGTTATATACTGACTTTAAATACGTTTTAATAAAAATACCATAGCTTTCATTATGCATGCCAATATAGCAATGCATGTAAATAAATAGCTTCTTATTATATTTAAATATGAAATTGCATAGGCAGAATCAGGGATATTTTATTATTCAGTCAACTGAACTGTTCTAAGGTTTAAGTCTATCACTTAGAGTTTCTTTGAAACCCTAAGAATTCTGGAGTGGAGTTTTGGAGTTTTCCAACAAAATTTCCTTGGCCCAATGACTTATATAAGGTTATTGCAATGAAAGAGTTATTTTAGTGTTTGTTCATAATGCACCCCCCACGTGACTCCCACAAAAGGATGAGAGACATGGTTCATGGAAGGCCTGACACTGTATCTACCAAGGGTTTGTTACTGAGTGAGATGTGTCAGTCCTGTCTGTCCTCTTAGGATAAACCTTCTCACCAGGAGCTCCCACACACATGTACAGTGGACAAAACTTGGACTGAGGCTGGGAGCCCATCATCATTATCACCATCTTACCTCTGTGTAATTCTTCATAGTTTAAAAAGTACTTTCAGGGGCGCCTGGGTGGCGCAGTCGGTTAAGCGTCCGACTTCAGCCAGGTCACGATCTCGCGGTCCGTGAGCTAGAGCCCCGCGTCGGGCTCTGGACTGATGGCTCGGAGCCTGGACCCTGTTTCTGATTCTGTGTCTCCCTCTTTCTCTGCCCCTCCCCCGTTCATGCTCTGTCTCTCTCTATCCCAAAAAAAAAAAAAAAAGTTGAAAAAAAATTAAAAAAAAAAAAGTACTTTCACATCCAGTATATTGTTTAATGCTATCTACAACCCAGTGAGGTAGGCAGAGATGGATTTACCTTGAAGCTAACGAAGTTCAAGTTTCAGCACCGCCTGAGAAGGACCTTAGCAGAGTCACACAGTTATAAGATTTTGTTGCAAAATTTTTAACCATAGATTAAGACTACTTTACTATCCACTCTGACTACCTCCCTCATGTGGGGAGGCATTGGTGTGTCCTTAGGCATTTTTGGAATCCAGCTGAGTTTGGATACATTTAGTTTGGATTTAGTGGAATGCATTTATGTAGTTTGAAATCACTTTTGTGTTAAGTTATTGCCAGTTGTCTCAATGTAGAAATGGCTTCCAGGAATTCTCCTACTGCACACTGTTAATGAATGTTGACAATGCAGAGCATTTAAGGTTTGTCACTACACAAGAGATCTTCAGATGCCATGTAATCTTGTATCTCATACACGAAAGAAACTTGACAGGGGGTTCTCAAATGTAACAATGATTCTAAAACTCTATATGTCATTACCAGAAGAAGTTGTAGAGCCAAAATAAATGTTTTAAAACTAGCATAGGAAAAAAAGTTGAATAACCAAATTAGAGAGAAGACTAGATTACTTTTTCATTTCCTGTGTAGAAAGTAATATTATAGGGGCGTCTGGGTGACTCAGTCGGTTAAGTGACACCCTGGCTCAGGTCATGATCTCATGGTTTGTGAGTTTGAGCCCCAAGTCAGACTCTCTGCTGATAGCACAGAGCCTGGAGCCTGCTTTGATTCTCCGGCTCCCTCTCTCTCTCTCTGCCTCCCCTCCCTGCCCCACTTGTGTGTGTGTGTGTGTGTGTGTGTGTGTGTGTGTGTGCTCTCTCTCTCAAAAATAAATAAATAAACTTAAAAAAATTTTTTTAATGTTTTATTTTTATTTTTGAGAAAGAGAGAGAGAGAGAGACAAAGCATGAGTGGGGGAGGGGCAGAGAGAGAGGGAGACACAGGATCTGAAGCAGGCTCCAGGCTCCAAGCTGTCAGCACAGAGCCCAATGTGGGACTTGAACTCATAAACCCCGAGATCATGACCTGAGCCGAAGTCGAATGCTCAACCAACTGAGCCACGTGCCCCAAACTTAAAAAATATTTAAAAAAAGAAAATAATATTACAAACATGATGAGCACCAGGTGATGCAAGGACTTGTTAAATCACTATATTTTACACCTGAAACTAATATAACACTTATGTTCACTAACTGAAATAAAATAAAAACTTGAAAAAAAGGAAAATAATATTACAAAACCATTGTCAAATAAAAAAAGTCTCATTTTTTGAAAATGAGAACGTGGAAATTCATTCATTTGGCTGTTTATTTGATCCACAAATATTTATTATTTTCTCACTATATTTTCAAGAATGGTGATAGGGGCTGGGAGTAGAACAGAGAGCACACAAATTGTCCCTGACATCGAGATAGTCATAGTTGAAGGTGGAGAAGTCCCTAACAAGTACTAATATCAATAATTATTTATTTATAATATAATTATTTATTTATAATTTATAACCCAATTATAAAAGTTGGGTTTTAGGGTAGGTTTCCTTAGGAAAAAAAAAGAATATGTAAACTGTGGGAATCATCCTGATTAAAAGAGGAAGACAAGGGGCGCCTGGGTGGCGCAGTCGGTTAAGCGTCTGACTTCAGCCAGGTCACGATCTCGCGCTCCGTGAGTTCGAGCCCCACATCAGGCTCTGGGCTGATGGCTCAGAGCCTGGAGCCTGTTTCCGATTCTGTGTCTCCCTCTCTCTCTGCCCCTCCCCCGTTCATGCTCTGTCTCTCTCTGTCCCAAAAATAAATAAAACGTTGAAAAAAAAAATTAAAAAAAAAAAAAAAAAAGGAAGACAATATTCTACTCAGGGGGCAGAATAGGAACAAGGGTTCCGAGGTGGAAAGCTACAGTACTTGTTGATGTCAAAGAACAAAAAGAATGCCAGTGTAGCTAGCTTGTCATAATAGTGGGGAGAGTGGTGAATGAATCCACCAGATTAGTTTGCCTATTCTAAAACTTCTCATGAGTGAAATTTAGAGTATATAACATATATGTTTTCATATGTGGCTTCTTTAACTCAGCATGCTGTTTTTAAATTTAATCCATGCTGTCGCTTATACTTGTGTTTGTTGCTGAACATTATTCTGTTGTAAGGATATACTACAAGGTATCCATTTACCTCTTGATGGTCATTTGAGTTATTTATGGGTTTTGGTCATTAAGAAGAGAGCTGCTCTGAACATTTTTGTAAAAGAGATGTGATATTTTTAGTCTACTGTTTTTCCCACCAAACTGCAGTATAGACCCAAGAATATGCTGTGTGTTGCGCAAAAGTTGTAGTGAAAGTGCAAAGAACAGTTCAATACCCACCTGTTCCTTTTGTTGACCTCATGAAGGTATTTGGGTTCTAGAGTCTACAGATAAGAAGATCTGGGTCAGGTAATTCAACACGGACATGGCAGCAGCCTAGCCTGAGTTCCACATTTACAACATCTGATACATGAACCATACTTTGAGAGGGAAAATGTCCAGATAGGAAAGTATTCTTGCTGATGCCTGAAGGTGGAGTACCTATCTTGTCTACACACCCTCCAGTCTAAACAGGAATCCATTACTACCTGAGAGACTATTTATCCCCTGTCAAGTGATTTAATCTTACTTCCCCTTGTCCCTTTCCTACTTCCCCTAAAGGACTGGCCTGATAGCCATGCTCTGTAACTCTAGCTTTTCTGTATAACCCAGTGGTACTTTTAGTGTATCTGCATATTCAACAGAAGCAGTCCCAGCAATAAAACAATTCCTGTGCTGAGCTCTGCTACGGAAAGTCAACTGCTACTTCCTTGTGCTTCTCTGTCTGATTGCTCCAATGCTAGCCGCTGTATCTGTGACTTTAAATGGAAGGACGACACTGTACAAGCACAACAGTAATTAGAATATCAGCTTTGGGTAATTTTTTATTTCTGTAGGTAAACAAAGATGGTATTTTGAAGCATTGTTTTTTTCCTTTGAGAAGAAACTTACCTTTCTTGCAGGAATTTTCTTTCCAGAGAGGATTTCTATGCCATTTTAATATTTTACATTCTTTTTGTTTCTGCTAGATTTCTTCTATATTTTATACTTTTTTTTAGCTCAAAGTCAACATCCCACCCCAGCTTCCTAGATAATTCATTGTTTTTACACATTTAACTAGTGGTGCCTATCCCCTCATCTTCTCTATTCTCTAGATTCCTCTTAAGTGGATCTTTCTGTGGTACTGGCAGTGTTTTTCCTTTCAGCTTTTCCTTCTTATTCTCTAACTACCCACTTAACTATACTAAGTAATACGGAGAGCTTCCTTATCTGGTAATACCGTGAACTGATAACCAGGAGAACCTCCCTACAAAACATCTAGAAGTGATGCATAAAATATAACAAACATTATTTTATTTTATTAAAAAATAAAATTATAATAAATAAATAAAAACTATTGAAAAATAAGCAATCTTTTAAATTAATTTTTTTATTTTTAATTTTTTTTTTTAGAGAGAGAGCACAGAGCTGGGGAGAGGAGCAGAGGGGGAGAGGAGCAGAGGGGAGAGAGAGAGAGAGAGAGAGAGAGAGAGAGAGAGAGAGAAAGAGAGAGTCTTAAACAGGCTCCATGCTCAGCATGAAGGCTGATGCAGGACTGGATCCCACGACCCTGGGATGATCATGATCTGAGCGGAAATGAAGAGTCAGTAGCTCAAGCAACTGAGCCACACAGGTGCCCCTAACAAACATTATTTAAAAAAAATTTTTTTGGGGCGCCTGGGTGGCGCAGTCGGTTGAGCGTCCGACTTCAGCCAGGTCACGATCTCGCGGTCCGTGAGTTCGAGCCCCGCGTCGGGCTCTGGGCTGGTGGCTCAGAGCCTGGAGCCTGTTTCCGATTCTGTGTCTCCCTCTCTCTCTCTGCCCCTCGCCCGTTCATGCTCTGTCTCTCTCTGTCCCAAAAATAAATAAACGTTAAAAAAAAATTTTTTTTTTAATGCTTTATTTATTTTTGAGAGAGCACAAGCGGGGGGGGGGGGGGGCAGAAAGAGAGGGAGACAGGATCTGAAGCTGGCTCTATGCTGACAGCAGTGAGCCCAATCTGGGGCTTGAACTCAGGAACCGTGAGACTGTAACCTGAGCCAAAGTTGGACACTCAACCGACTGAACCCCTAGGTACCCCTAAAAAAGATTTTTTTTGATGTTTACTCATTTTTGAGAGACAGAGAGAGAGAGAGAGAGACAGAGCATGAGCAGGGGAGGGGCAGAGAGAGAGGGAGACACAGAATCTGAAGCAGGCTCCAGGCTCTAAGCTGTCAGCACAAAGCTGGACACAGGGCTGGAACTTATGGAACACGAGATCATGATCTGAGCCAAAGTTGGATGCTTAACCAACTGAGCCACCTAGGTGCCCCCAAACATTATTTGAAATGAAGAGCTAAGCCAGCAAGAAGGTAGGTGTAATAAACCTGTGTAATGGCCACAAATTCCTCCCATCCCAGTATGCATGTCTCTTTGCAGTGTGAGTTTGCTCCTGCTTGTCTCAAGAAATAGTCTATTTCCCTCAACCTTTAAACCTGGACTTCCCTTGACTTCTAACACCAACTGATGTACTGCAATACCATTTGATTCTAATGTTAACTATCTGGAGTTAAATCCACTGATTAAAGGACACAATCTCCAACAAGACTGCCCCACTTTCTAAAGTGGGTGCTAGTTGCAAGTGAAGTCCTCCAGCTTCCTGTACTTCTGACCAACTAGCTACCAATTGGAGGGGGGGTTTCCCATGACCCCCTCTCCCTATCAGGTTCAGCAATTCATTAATATGACTATGGAACCCAGGAAAGTGGTGTATTTACAATGACAGTTTTGTTATAAAGGATAATAATCAGGACCAGCCAAATGAAGAGACACATTAGTTCATTTATAGTAATGGGTAACTGTTACCTGAGAGCCAAAACCAAAGAAGGTAAAACCAGAGCAGTAGGCAAGTGGGCTCTCTCTCAGGTACCCCTGGACCTAGGTGGGGTTTTCCCATCTTGATAACCATGGGGCTTAGGTTTTAACAAGGCTTTGACATCTCATGAGGTAGGAAGCTGGGATAAAGTCCCCTTAATAAAGTCAAGATTTTCAGGGCTCCTGGGTGACTCAGTTGGTTAAGCATCTGACTCTTGATTTCAGCTCAGGTCACGGTCTCATGGTCATGAGATCGAGCCCCATGTCAGGCTCTTTGCTGAGCATAGAGACTGCTTGGGATTCTCTCTCTCCCTCTCTCTCTGCCCCTCCCCTCTTCTCTCTCTCTCTCTCTCTCATACACACACACACACACACACACACACACACACACACACACACACATGCGTACACACACACACGCTCTCTCTCTCTCTGTCAAAATAAATAAACATTAAAAAAAATAAAGTCAAGACTTATAACTCTAGGTGACAGTGGGCGAAGAAAAACTCTGCTTCCTGGCATAGGGAAAGGACAAGAAAGCTTGTCTGTTTTGGCCTGGGATCCAGACAGTAAAATGAAAGTATTCTGTTTGAATTTATAGCTACTAACCTAATACGTCTACACTTAAATTTGGAGTTTGAATATATACCATCAGTGTATTACTGTCAGTCTGGGAACTCCCAGTTAGAATTTAACATAAAAAATGGTCTGTGGATGACACAATCGTCTATACAGAAAATCCTAAGGAATCTACAAAGAAGTTCTAATTCTATAAGTGATTTCAACAAACTCTCAAGATATAAGGTCAATACACAAAGTCAGTTGTATTTCGTATTAGCAATGAACAATTGGAAATTAAAAAAATTAAACACCATTTACAATAGAACCAAAAATCATGAAATGCTTAGGGATAAATTTAACAAAGTATGTGCAAGACCTGTACACTGAAAATTACAAAACTATTCTGAGAAAAATTTACTACCTGAGTAAATAGAGACAGATATTGCATTAAGGGATCAGAAAACTCAATATTGTTAAGATGTTAATTCTCCCCAGATTGGTCTATGGATTCAATGTAATACTAAAGAAAATCTCAGCAGAATTTTTGTATAAACTGGCAAACAGGTTTTAAAATTTATATTTTATGCAAAGGGCCCATAATAGTGAAAACAATCTTATAAGAGAACAAAGTTGGAAGAATGCATGCAACCTAATTTTAAGATTTACTATAAAGCTACAGTAATCAAGAGAGTGTGATACTGGCATAGGATTGACATATACAGATCAATAGAACAGAATAGAGAGTCCAGGGGTAGACCCACAAATATATGGTCAATGTCCCAAGATAATTTAATGGGAGACAGGATAACCTTCTCAACAAAGGGTGTTGGAATGTTTGGATATCCATAAGCAAAAATAAAGCTTTATCCTTATATCATAAAAATATTTTACCTTGAAATGGAGCATAGACCTAAACCTAAGTTTTTCCAAAAGCAAGGCTGGGCTGGGGAAGAAAATTCTCACATAGGCCACAAAAAGCACAACCCAAGAAAGAAAAAAAATTGTTATAAAAATTAAATTTGAGGGGTGTCTGGGTGGCTCGGTTGGGCGTCTGACTTCGGCTCAGGTCATGATTTCACAGTTCGTGAGTTTGAACCCCACGTCGGGCTCTGTGCTGACAGCTCAGAGCCTGGAGCCTGCTTTGGATTCTGTGTCTCAGTCTCTCTCTGCCCTTCCCCCACCTCAAAAATAAATAAACATTAGAAAAAATTAAGTATGATTACTCTTTGAAGAACACTGTCAAGAAAATGAAAGACAAACCACGTAGTGAGAGAAAATATTTGCAAAACACTTGTCTGACAAAGAATGTGTATCTAGAATACATTTTTTATTTTTTTATTTTTCAAAGTTTATTATTATTATTATTATTATTATTTTTGAGAAAGAGACAGAGAGCTAGCAGGTGAGGGTCAGAATGAGAGAAGGAGAGAGAGAATCTTAAGCTGTCTCCCTGAATCCCAACGCAAGGCTCGAACCCACAAACCATGAGATCATGACCTGAGCCGAAACCAAGAGTTGGTCATTTAACTGAGGCACCCAGGCACCCCACATTTTTTTTAATGTTTATTTATTTTGAGAGAGAGAGAGGGAGAGCACATGCGTGTGCCTGTGAGCAGTCGAGGGAAGAGAGAATCCCAGGCAGGCTCTGTGCTGACAGCGCAGGGCTCAATCTCATGAACTATGAGATCATGACCTGAGCTGAAATCAAGAGTTGGTTGCTTAACTGACTAAGCCACCCAGGCGTCCCTAGAATACATTAAAAAAAACCTCTTACAACTCAATAAAAAAAAAAACAAGCAGTATGATTTAAAAAAAGATAGGCAAAAGGTGGGAGCTGTAAGTTCATGATAGAATATATATGAATGTATGAAAATATGCCTAACATCATTAATCTTTAGGGAAAAGCAAATTAAAATCAAAATTAGATACCATTGTACTAGATTGGCTAAAATTAAAGAGTGATAATACCAAGTGGTAGTAAGATTATGGACCAACTGAACTCACATATATTGCTGGCGGGAGTGCAAATAAATGCTCATATTGGAAAAGTTTGGCAGTTTCCAAATAGCTACTTTGGAAAAATTTGACAATTTCTTGTAAAGGTAAACATGCATTTATCATATAACCCAGGATCCCACTTCTAGGTGTTTACCTGAGAGAAGTGACAACAAAAGTCTACACAAACACTTGTACACAAATATTCGTGGCAGTTAAAAAAAATTTTTTTTAATGTTTATTTTTGAGAGAGAGAGAGAGCAAGCAAGGGTAGAGCAGAGAGAGGGAGACACAGAATCTTGAGCAGGCTCCAGGCTCCAAGCTGTCAGCACAGAGCTAGATGCGGGACTGGAACTCACCAACTATGATCATGATCTGAGCTGAAGTTGGATGCTTAACCAACTGAGCCACCCAGCTGCCCTATATTCATGGCAGTTTTATTCACAGTATTCAAAAACTGGAAAAAACCTAAACGTCCACTGATTGATGAATAAGTTATATTGATTGTGGTATAGCAATAGAATGAGTAGATCATTGATACACTTAACATAGAAGAATACCAGAAGGATTATGCCAAATGGAAGGATCAGAAACAAGACTACATATTGTGTAATTACATTTATATGAAATTCTACAGCAATCGAGTATAATGACATAAAGCAAATCAACATTTACCTGGGATAAGAGAAGAGGATTAGCTACAAGAAAGCATAAAGGAACTTTTTAGGCTGATAGAAATGTTCTGTATCTTTTTTTTAAAGTTTATTTATTTAGGGGCACCTGGGTGGCTCAGTCGGTTAAGCGTCCGACTTCAACTCAGGTAATGATCTCATGGATTGTGAGTTTGAGCCCCATGTTGGGCTTTCTGCTGACAGCTCTGAGCTTGAAGCCTGCTTCAGATTCTGTGTCTCCCTCTCTTTCTGCCCCTTTCTCGCTTGTGCTCTGTCTCTCTTGCTCTCAAAAATAAATAAAACATAAAAAAAAGTTTTAAAGTTTATTTATTTATTTTGAGAGACAGAGAGAGAAAGAGAGAGAGAGAGAGAGAGAGAGAGAGAGAGAGAGAGAGAGACAGCAAGCCACGAATGGGGGAGAGGCAGAGAGAGAGAATCCCAAGCAGGCCCTGCACTGTAGGCACAGTTCAATCTCTTGAACCACAAGATCATGTCCTGAGCTGAAATTAAGAGTTGGACACTTAACCAACTGAGCCATCCAGGTGCCCTGAAATAGGCCATATCTTAATTATGGTGGCAGTTCCATATCTGTTTATATTTATCAAAACTCATTGAATTGTACACTTAAAGTTAGTGAATTTTATTGAAATTCACTAACAAAGCTGGTGAAAAAAAATGGCTTAGTGTCAGTAAAAACTTCTCTGGAGAGACATACTCTTTTTTTTTTTAATTTTTTTTAATGTTTATTTATTTTTGAGACAGAGCGAGACAGAGCATGAACAGGGGAGGGGCAGAGAGAGAGCGAGACACAGAATCTGAGGCAGGCTCCACGCTCCGAGCTGTCAGCACAGAGCCTGACTTGGGGCTCGAACTCACGGACCACGAGATCACGACCTGAGCCGAAGTCGGACGCTCAACCGACTGAGCCACCCAGGCACCCCATGGAGAGACATACTCTTAACTCCAGCTTCACAAGATTCCCAAAGTAAAACTTAGCTGAATATGAGGTTACGATACAGAAATTTCAAAACTTAAAAGGAAACTCTAGCGTCCATCAAAAGAGACATAATAATCATCCAAATGAGACACCCAAGGATGACAGATAACTATTCAGTAGAGAGTATAAAATATAATTATTTAATATAGACTTAATGATATATACTTAAAATACACATACACTAATTAAGACATATAATAAGGAATTGAAAATTTCAGAACATAAAGAAGTCCAGAGCTTTGAAAACACTCTTTCCTCCAAGAAGAGGAAGAAGAAATATAATTACTTCACAAATATAATTTCTAAAAAGGAAAATGCAATCATTGAAATTTTAGAAATTATGGTCAGACCTAATAGCTTATCAAACAAGCTAAAGAGAGAGTTAAGGAATTGGAAATTTTATCTAGGAAAAATACATAGAATATAGTATACAGAGATTAAGAAATGAAAAATAACAAGTTAAGAGACATTGAGAATAGAGCAAGAAGATCTAAAATATTCCTAATAGTGGTTCAGAAGCAGATAATAGAATGAAATGGAATACCCAAAGAGATAATGACTCAGACTTTTCCAAAATCAATGGATGACAGTGAACAAAGAGTAACATGGCTTATGAGACCGCAAATGATAGCCCTTCTTAAGCTTTTTAATTTTTGTTTTTTGTCATCACTCCTCTAGTTTTACATTTCACTCATTAGCTAGGGTAAACAATACAAGAGGAAGAGCAGCTTGCTTGTGGAAATAGCAGACTGTTGTTTGTGTAATCCAGTTCAAATCAGGGTTTTTTATCTTGCACCCTGAACTTCATGCATGCTGTTCCTCTACCTAAAATATAATGTTTAATTGATGTGCCACTACACATCAGGTCACATTTTTTCCCCCACTATTCTAATTAAGTAGCTGGAGCCTCCATTTCATGGTTAAAGGACAGGTTATTTTCTTCCAAGAGTTTCTTTACTCATAATAAATCCAATAACCCCAGGTGTTTACTCAGGCCTGTAGATAATGACCTCAAAGAAATCAGAGAGTCTGTTCCATTTGCTCTTTATGGATTGCTGGGTCAGCCATGGCAAGACCCTGACCACTGAATTTTTCAAGGAACCTTGGGGGATAAAGCTCAAATGTCTACCTTTGAAACTGAGAGTATGCTACCACTGCCATAGCTACCTCTCTACCACCATAGCAGTTAGACACTGGAGGCTCAGCATGGTGTTTGTCTGGGCCTGTGCCCAAGGTCCAAGGAGGACCTGTCCTCCCACAATCTCAATGGCTGCTCCCCACAAACTCCCTGTGCATTTTCTGAGTGACCCTGCATGTATAAAGGTTGGCCACAAAATGAGACGTCTCTTTGGAGCTTCACTGTACCTGACCCAAATCACCACACACCCAGAATCCCAACACTTAGTTCTTCAAACACACACAGAGCACAGAGCCAGCCCCTCTCTCCATGACATGCCCCCAGGGCCAGGATTTTGGTCACCAAATCCTAATAATTCTATTTCCTTTTTTCCCCCTTTTAATTTGTGCTCTGTGTTTCATCCCGTCTGCAACCACCATGGCTCTGATCCTAAACATCTCTTACCCAGACTACCACAATAGACTCCTAGTTAGTCTTCCAGGCTTCATGCATCATTCACACTGCCCTGCTTACCTCCTTGCCACTGCCATACCCTTACTCTCCTGAATTCCTTTTAGCTGTTACCAGAGGGGTCTTTCTACATTTCAAAAATGATAATGTTCCCCTGATTAAAGTCATTTCAGAGTGAGTTAGAGTCTGAGTTTTAAGGCCAGCAAACTCTGGTTCCATAGCTTACTAACTACTTAGGATTTTTGACCTTTAGTTTCCTCTCCCATAAAACATATATAAATAATAGCTTCTATCTTATTATTTTGAAGATTAAATTATATAATGTTTATAAAACTCCTAAAACAAGGCCTGGCATTAGTAAATACTAAACATATTGGTGTCTCCTTTTCTTCCTTTCTTCTTCCTAATTACCTATGATTAAGTCTGAATATTTCATGAATAAACGGGTCTATAACATTCCTAGCTCTTAAAGTAGAACTGGCTGTCTCACGCATAGTTTGCCTATGAGCATTAAGCTCCTGTCTCTCGTATTTACCCAGAACATTCTTGTTCTTGTTGTCCAAGCATTTTGATCGTTTGACTTTTTACATACCAAATTGATACCAGACTTTTGGGTCTTTCTAACCAATTTGGAATCATCTCACCACCCGATTAGTCTCAGGCCAGCCCCATTTGATTTTAATTTCACATTCCTTTTTTTTTTTTAATCAGAGAGAGAGAGAGAGCGAGAGAGAGAGCACAAGGGGGGGAGGGGCAGAGGGAGAGAGAGAGAGAGAGAGAGAGAGAGAGAGAATCCCAAGTAGGCTCCACACTCAGGGAGGAGCCCAACATGGGGATCAACTTCACGACTGGGAGATCATGACCTGAGCTGAAATCAAGAGCTGGATGCTCAACCAACTGAGCCACCTTGGCACACTAATTTCACATTAAAAAAACAACAACTGTTTATTTCTTTTTGAGAGAGTGCAAGCAGAGTAAAGACAGAGAGAGAGGGGGACAGAAGATCTGAAGCAGGCTCTGCACTGGCAGCAGCAAGCTTGATGTGAGGCTTGAACTCATGAACCACAAGATCATGACCTGAGCCAAAGCTGGACACTCAATCAAGTGAGCCACCCAGGTGTCCCTGTGTCCAATTTCACATTCTTATGTGATTTTGGTGTAGTTGAAGCTTCAGATAGAGGCATTCTTATCAATCAATACTGTCTGGGTACAATTTAGATAGAATTCCTCTCCCTTCTCCTGAGCCCCATCTCTACACCCTCAGTTCCACATAAAATTTGGGACTAGACATAAAGTCCTCTGGTATCCTTCCCTGCTTTCTTCACCATTTTCCCTCCCCTTACTTGCCATCTGTCCTTTTTGACATCTTTGTATGTTTATCCATGCTGTTTTCTCCTTTGGCCACCTGGAAACTCTCAGACCTGTTTCAAGCATTTCTTCTTTGGTAAACCCTTGCTTGGCCCTCCCCTTTTCTTTTACTCCCATGTCTGATCAAACTGGGCCTGGGGTGGTACCAGACGTGTGGTTGGAGCTCGGCAAATATTTGTGGAAAGACAGCCCATGAAAAGACTGGTCATTTCTTCTGGATTCCTGGCCCTGCCCTTGTACCCATCTTCTCAGATTTTTAGTTTATTTTTATTATTATTATTTTTTTATTTTGTGAACTACTCTGACAAATTTCTGATAACTTTTTTTTTTTTGCTTAAGTTAACCAAATTTGTGTTTTGCTGCTTGCAACAATAGACTCCTAATTGATGCACACATGCATTGCTTTTATAATGAGAAAAAATGTTTTCTACAGTGGAAATATAAATAGATTCCAATTTAATCAATTGTTCTTTGCCCAACTGTTTTTGAGCACAGTGAGAATTTTCACATTTACCTATTATAGGAGAACTGAAATTTGAAGAGGATTTTCAATAATGCAGTGAGAACATGAAAGATAAGAGGCAGAAAACTCTGGCCAGGACACTGGCAAAATGCACACAAGGAATGCCATGTTAGGGGCCTCTCCAGAGAGTGCATCCAACTGAAGTTGAATTTAATCCCTCAATTGGCATCATTGGAGAGGTAACTCTCTCTAAATTTATGAGTATGCACATCATCTTTAAAATGGTACTCTGTACAAAAGAGCTTCTCAAAATGTCTACTGAAAATTATATTTAAAAAAATCAAGTCGTATGCAAAGAGTGAACTGAGAGATCCCTTCCTTGACTTGACTCTGAGAGGAACATAAGATAGGAGAAAAAAGATAAAAGGTAAAAAAGGAGGTGGGAGGGAGACTAGATAATTTAAAGAGGCTGAGCACCTACATATGTAAGGTGTAGATATATTCCTAGTAGTGCCTCTATCAATGTGTGAGAAAAAAATAATTCAATTAAGTTGTGGGGCAACTGGTTGGCTTGGTCAGAAGAGTAAGTGACTCTTGATCTCAGGGTTGTGAGTGTATGCCCCACATTGGGTGTAGGGATTACTTTAAAATGAATAAATAAACTGAGGTGCCTGGGTGGCTCAATTGGTTAAACATCCGACTTCGGCTCAGGTCATGATCTTGCGGTCTGTGAGTTCAAGCCCTGTGTCAGGCTCTGTGCTGACAGCTCAGAGCCTGGAGCCTGTTTCTGATTCTGTGTCTTCCTCTCTTCTGACCTTCCCCTGTTCATACTCTGTCTCTCTCTGTCTCAAAAATAAATAAACGTTAAGAAAAAAAGTTAAAATAAATAAATAAACTTAAAAAAATTCAGGTAAGAGGGGTGTCTGGGTGGCTCAGTTGGTTAAGCATCCGACTTTGGCTCAGGTCATGATCTCACAGTCGTGAGCTCAAGTCCTGCATCCCGCTCTGTGCTGACAGCTCAGAGCCTGGAGCCTGCTTCAGATTCTTGTCTCCCTGTCTCTGTGCCCCTCCCCCACTCGCACTCTTGTCTTTCTCTCTCTCTCTAAAATAAATAAACATTAAAAAAAAATCTCTAAAAATTTTTTTTATAAAAAAAATTTTGGTTAAGGGGTGCCTGGGTGACCCAGTAGGGTAAGCATCTGACTTAGGCTCAGGTCATGATCTCACAGTTCGTGGGTTAGAATCCTGCAGCAAACTGTGTGCTGACAGCTCCGGGACTTGAGCCTGCTTCAGATTCTGTGTCTCCTCTCTCTGCTCCTCCCCTGCTCACATTCTGACTCTCTCAAAAATATTAACAAATTTTTCAATTCAATTATGTTGTTTGTTACTAAGTTGTAAAAATCTTAGCTTTATTGCAGTCAGGCTTAGCTGCCATTAATGCTTGATTTGGGGTCAAACACTGCTACTTCTGCTATTGTAAAATATGCCAACTATACTATAAGAAGTCTAGGGAGGTCATACAATGCCATGAGATGTTTTCTAGATCTTTGACAGATGGCTTTTCTTCCTAATTCCTGCCCCAATTTTGTGTTATTCTGCTCAGTTCTGCTCAGTTGAGGGTGCCCCTCAGAATGATCTAGAACTTTATTTAAAAAAATACGCATTGGTCCCCAGCACAGACCTACTGAATTAGAATGCCTGAGACTACAGTTTCTTTTTGTTGTTTTTGTTTGTTTGCTTTTAATCATGTTATGTAGATAAAATTTGCATACAATGAAATTCATAGATCTTAAACGTTTGGTTCAAATACATTTTGACAATTACATACGCTCAGTAATCACTCCCTGAAATAAGACATAGAACATTTCGTTCATCTTCAAATTCCCTTATGTCTAGTCTAGTCTGCTCCAGCCTACCAGAGGCAGCCACTCTTCTGATTTCTATCACTATAATATAGTTCTGGGGTGCTAGGAATTTTAAAAATACAGTAAGTGGCATGAAGTATAGCTACATGAGCCAACATGAATATGTCTCAGAAATATTATAATAAGCAAAAAAAAATTTTTAAAACCCAGGTGCAGAAACATCCAAGAAATTTATGTCATTTATATAAATCATATACAACTTAAAAGTAGGCAAAAACAATAATAATTATTCTTTAGCATAAAGAAGCATAAAGCATAATAATGTCCTTTCTTCTAGGGCTTTGACTCAGACATAGGAGGATAAGAATTTTTAGGAAGATTATTTTGACAGCTGTAGAATATTCTATACTGCCAATGTACCTTAGCACTAACTGCAAATTACTTAACATGCATGTCAAATACATTATATACATCATTGTATTTATTCTTCTGCACCAGGGATTGGTATTTTATAGATGAGGAGACTGTTCCTGATGGAAGTCTCAAAATTTACTTCCCTAAGGTTATAGAGCTGATAAACAGCAAGGATAGTCTTACTTCAGAACCTATATTCTTCCCACTAAACCCAGTGGTTCCAAAACCCGGCTAATCATCAGAAGAATCTAAGGAATTTTTTCCTGTGTCCTTTCACAGAGAGCTTAATTTTGTAGGTCCAGAGTGAGACCCAGAAATCTCTATTTTTATAGAAAAAAATAGATTCTGATAACCAACTAGATTTGGAAATAGGTAAATTTGGAGTCAATAATGTAAATATTTTTAAGATTCCTGAAATATTTCATTCAAATATTTCATCATTCAGCTACTCAAATATTCATATAAAAATGATTTTCTTTCTTTCTTTCTTTCTTTCTTTCTTTCTTTCTTTCTTTCTTTCTTTCTTTCTTTCCTTCTTCCTTTCTTCTCTCTTTTCCTTGAGAGAGAGAGAGAGAGAGAGAGAGAGAGAGAGAGGGAATCCCAAGCATGCTCCATGCTCAGTACAGAGCCCAACACAGGGCTCAATCTCACCACACTGTAAGATCATGACTTGAGCCAAAATCAAGAGTTGGACGCTTAACTGACTGAGCCACACAGGTGGCCCTAAAAATTATGCATCTTTCTACAAATATTTATTAGACATTTGTCATGTGCCAAGCACTGTGTTAATGTTTGAAATATAACAGTAAGCAAGATATATAGTAGGGGTGCCTGGGTGGTGCAGTCAGTTAGGCATCTGACTCTTGATCTTGGCTCAGGTCATGATCTCACAGTTTGTGGCTTCGAGCCCCACATTGGGTTCTGCACTGATAGCTTGGAGCCTGCTTGGGATTCTGTCTTTCCTTCTCTCTGCCCCTCCCCTGCTTGTGCTCTCTCTCTCTCAAAATAAATAAATAAACTTAAAAAATAAATACATTAAAAAAACAAATTTAAAAAATACACAGTGGGGGAGATGGATATTAATAATTACATAGACAAAATACTTAAGTTATAACTGTGATAGTGTCTATGAAGGAAAAGTAAAGGGGAATATGACCCTGATTTGGAGATGATTAGTGAAGATATTGCAGAGGAAATTATATTTAAATCGAGGTTTGACGAGGGGCGCCTGGGTGGCTCAGTCAGTTGAGCATCCAACTTCAGCTCAGATCATGATCTCCTGGTTCTTGAGTCTGAGTCCTGCATCAGGATCTCTGCTGTCAGCACAGAGCCCACTTGGGATCCTCTGTCTCCCTCTTGCTCTCTGCCCTTCGCCTGTTCCTGCTCTCTCTCTCTCAAAAACAAATAAACATTAAAAAATAAAATAAAATGAGACTCGATGAATGAGTAGAAAAATTAGCTATGTAAAGAAAAAGGAGAGGGGCGCCTGGGTGACTCAGTTGGTTAAGTGTCCAACTTCAGCTCAGGTCATGATCTCACCATCTGTGAGTGTGAGCCCCGTGTCGGGCTCTGTGCTGACAGCTCAGAGCCTGAAGCCTGCTTCAGATTCTGTGTCTCCCTCTCTCTCTGCCCCTCCCCTGCTCATGCTCTGTCTTTCCCTGTCTCAAAAATAAATAAACACATTTAAAAAGATTTAAAAAAAAATTTCTTAAGAAAAAAAGAAAAAGGAGAGGGTATTCTGGGCAGAGAAAAGTGACATATACAGAGGCTCAAAGGTTGTGGGGGAGCTTGGAAAGTTTCATAAAATTAGATTTAAGTTATAAGAAAATGGCTATGGATGTACTGAGGTTTTGGCAATGTTAAGTTTTGAGATAACCAAATGTGTGACATCTGAGTGGAGACGAATTGGGAGTCAGAGATAGAGATCTGGAGCTCAGAAGTCTTCTATAAAGAAATTAATTTGGTATTTGAAATCATGGAAATGGACAGAATGTACAGTGGAAAGGAAGGATGTATAGTGTCAAGAAGCAAGGCTAATGACTGAGCCTGGGAGACCTCAATGTGCATTTGTGTGTGTGTGTGTATGTTAATGTTTATTTATTTTTGAGAGAGAAAGAGGAAGAAAGAGGGAGGAACAGAGAGAGAGAGAGAGAGAGAGAGAGGATCTGAAGAGGGCTCCGCACTGACAGCAGAGTGCCCTAAACGGGGCTTGAACTCACAAACCTCGATATCATGACCTGAGCCAAAGTTGGACACTTCACTGACTGAACCACCCAGGTGCCCCAAGACTCCAATATTGAAAGACTGGGTAAAGAAATTCCAAAGAAAAGCTGAAAAGTAGTGACCCAAGAAGTAGGAGGAAAACCAGAAATGTGTGTTGTAACAGAAATTCAAGGGAAAAAATGTTTCACTGGAAAGCTGTCAAAAAAATAAAATGTTTTTGAGTGATCAAGTAAGATGACAAATGAAAAGCAATGATTAAAATTAGCAAAGTAAGTTCTTGAGATGAGTTGAGAAGTGAATAGTGTACACAAAATGATATCCCATCAAATAAAATGAACAGGGATGATCACTGTTTATGGGAATAACTTGACTGTCCCGTTTATAGGAAAGGACAGATACTCTGTGATTTAGACATACAATGGGATTCTAAAATGTTGTTAAAATAAATGGACTAAACTACAGGTATCAACATGGATAAATGTAATTATTAACTTAAAACAGATTATAGATTCCAAAGCAAAATGAAAAAAAAAGTAAAATGTAAAACTATAAACTGATGAAGGACTTACATCTAGGGTATAAAAAGAACCCTCAACATTAAAAACATCCAATTAGAAAATGGGTAAAGGACACAAAGAGACTTTTTGCCAAAGAAAATATACAATGACTGATGCAAATGAGACGTTCAACTTCACCAGCCATTAGTGATATGAAAATAAAGGTCATAGTGAGATATTACTACACATCTATTAGAAACGCCATAATAAACAAACAAAATGTAGTGACAATAGCTAATGATAGGGAGAATGTAGAGAAACTAGATCGCTCATACATAGCTTGTGGGAATGTACGATGGTATAAGCAGACTGGAAAAAAACTTGGCAATTTCTTTTTCTATTTAAAAATTTTTAAATGATTTATTTATTTATTTATTTATTTATTTATTTATTTTTGAGACAGAGAGAGACAGAGCATGAGCAGGGGAGGGGCAGAGAGAGGGAGACACAGAATCTGACGCAGGCTCTAGACTCTGAGCTGTCAGCACAGAGCCCGATGCGGGGCTGGAACTCACGAGCTGTGAGATCATGACCTGAGTCAAAGTTGGGCGCTCAACCAACTGAGCCACCCAGGCGTCCCAACAATTTCTTAAAAATTAAACATTCATAGAGGTGCCTAGGTGGCTCATTTGGTTAAGTGTCTGACTTTTGGTATCAGCTCAGGTCATGATCTCAGGGTTTATGAAATTGAGCCCCACATTGGACTCTGTGCTGACAGTGTGAGGTCCACTTGGGATTCTCTCAATTCCTCTCTCTCTGCCCTCCCCTCCCCACCATACTCTCTCTCTCAAAATAAATAAACAAACTTAAAAAACCCTAAATATACATAAACTAACCACACAACTCAGCACTTGCACACTAGGCATTTATCCTGAAGAAATGAAAATTTATGTCCACATATAAACTGTATATGAATGCTCATAGTAGCTTTATTTGTAGTTATTCTAACCTAAAAGTCACCAAAATGTTCCTCAATAGGTGAATCGTTAAATAAACTATCCAGGGGAATATCCAGGGGACCTGGGTGGCTCAGTCAGTTGAGTGTCTGACTCTTGATTTTGGTTCAGGTCATGATCCCAGCCAGGGTCATGGGATTGAGTCCCGCATCGCGCTCTGCCCTGAGTGTGGAGCCTACTTTCTCTCTCTCTCTGACCCACTCCTTCTTACTCTCCCTCTAAAATGAACAAACAAACAAACAAACAAAAATAAATAAAAATAAACTGTGGAATATCCATACCATGAAACACTTAGTAATAAAAAGGAGCAAGCTGGTGATACATGTAACAACTTAGATGGATCCCAAGGGCATATTGATGAGTGCAAAAGTCAATCCCGAAAGGATACTGTATGATTCCATGTATATAACTTTCTACAACTGACAAAATTATAGAAATGAAAAATAAATTAGTGGTTGTCAGAGTTTGTAGAGTGTGTACGTATGGCTATGGTAGTGGAATAGTTCTGTGTTTCAATTGCAGTGGTGGTTACACATACTAAAGTGGTATAAAACTATACACATACATTGTAACAAAGTCAATTTTCTGGTTTTGAAATTGTGCTATAGTTATATAAAATGTAACTGTTGAGGGAACTGGATGAAGGGCTCCCAAGATCTCTCTGTACTGTCTTTGCAACCTCCAGTGATTCTATAATTATTTCAAAATTAAAAAAATTAAATACAATTATTCATAAGAAGCAAGCTTTTTTTAAAAATTTATTTTATTTTTGAGACAGAGAGAGACAGAGCATGAACGGGGAAGGGGCAGAGAGAGAGGGAGACACAGAATCAGAAGCAGGCTCCAGGCTCTGAGCCATCAACCCAGAGCCCAACGCGGGGCTCAAACCCACAGACCGCGAGTTCATGACCTGAGCCGAAGTCGGACGCTTAACCGACTGAGCCACCCAGGTGTCCAAGAAGCAAGCTTTGAAAGATATATTTCTGTGAAGTTTTAGTGAAAAACCCATAGTACATATTGTGTAGGTCTGTGTACATTTACATTTGCTTGAATGAAATGAGTTTATTTTGTACTTCAAAAGGATCAAATATTAAAACTTTGTAAATGGTAAAATTCAAATACATACAAGGATGGTACTGACACACATCAATTTTAGAATTATGACTGCCTCAAGGAAAGTAGAGAGAAGAGGTGGGAATGAGGCTTTTGGTGAATCCAAAAATTAAGAGAAATTGAGAAGTTTGCAAACTTCTCAAAAGGTTTTTGTTTGCAAAAGGTAGTAGAATGTTGGTAGATGGAAAGATGGAGTTCAGATGGTTTGTTGTTTATTTTTTATGTTGGTAAAGACTACAACTTACTTGGATATTGAAGGAAAATATCCAGTAGGGAGAAGTTGAAAATCCAGTAAGAGACAGCAACTAGTACAAATTTAAGGTGAGGAATCATCGAAGAGAGAATAATGACAGATAAACTGGAAAGACTGAAGATTATGCTTAATGAGTAGCAAAAGACAGAATATAGAAACGGACGATGGCCAAACCATATACGGCAATAGAATTCTGACCACAACTTGTGCAGCAATGGGCATGGAATGATCAGGAGTTGGCCAATGACTGCTGGTCTCATTCATTCATTCATTCACCCTCCCTTCCAACTCAGAACAAGAGAGAGCTAAATGTGCTTCTGAAAGCAATCATATAAGACATCTCACTTCTAGCTAGCATACCTCCAGCTTCCTCATGTCAACAACCATCAATCATAGCATACCTGGAGACTTCTCTCTCATTCTCTCTCTCTCTCTCTCTCTCTCTCTCTCTCTCTCTCTCTCTCTTTGTTTTACTATAAAGCTTTCCCACTTGCCTTTGAGTCTCAAAAGCAAGTGATGGTGGCTGACTCTTTTGCTATAGGAAGCTCTGAATAAATAACCTCTGTTCTCATTTGGGTGACCTTCCTTTATGGCCACAGTAAAAGGCTGAATTCATGATTTTGAAGATAGACTTAATGACCCTTCAAGTGAGAAGCCGAGGTAGGGTGAATCTACTGAAATATGAGAATGTCAAGAAACTGCAAAGACAAATTTTGAATGGATTGTCTTTGTAGAGGTTAAAACCCAGAAAACTGGCTGGCTTTATGAGAATATGACTCTGGTAAAAATTACTAAAGTCTTCAATAAATGAGGGAAAGTAGCTGGGGAGACAACAGTAGCAAGAAATGGGCAGAGGTGGGGTGGGATAGCACTATCTTCATACTGCTTTTAAGGTAGTACTTTCAGTCTTCCCTTAAAGGAATGCCAGTCTGCAGTGAAAAAGAGTAACGATCTCTGTACTAACGGTGAGTGGGGGAGGCAGATATTAGAGTAAATGTGTTAAGTTCTACATTGGGGAAGTAAGGGGGCTATGGAAGCACTGTGAGATGGAACCTAGTCAAGATTTTGAAAGTGGGGACAGCTAGAGATTTCCTGGAGGCAGTAATAATTCATATTGTGCCCTAAACGATGAGTAGGAAAGTACAAACATAGAGAGAATTTCATTGCTCTAACTTTATTTCTGCACCAAGTCCATACTGTCTCAATGACTACAGCTTTATCATAGGTCTTGATAGGACAAGTTCCTCCATCTTTTTTCCTCTTCAGATTGTGTTGGTGCTTCTTAACCTTATTCTCTCATTTATTTATTCATTTATTTGTTTGTTTGCTTGTTTGTTTGTTTATTTATGAGCTTATGCCCAACATGGGGCCCAAACTCACCATGCCCAGATCAAGAGTTGCCCCGGTCTACTGGATGAGCCAGCCAGGAGCCCCAGTTTTCATTTCAATTTTAGAATACACTTGTCAAGTTTCATGAAACTCTGATAGGATTTGGTTGGGCCCGCATGGAATTTAACCCTCTTTCTTCTTATTGAATTCTTATACATTTCTTAAGCAGCAGCTTTAAATTTTACCTTCCTCAAGAAGGTCTTTCCTGACTTCCCAGACAAGGTGAAATTTCCTTGCTATATATTTCCACAGCCTCCTGTACTTCCCATTAAATAACACAAATCAGACTTAGAATTCTTTACTCAAAGACTGTCTCCTGGGCTGGAAAGTTCACATGGACCACATCTGTCTAGGTCACCACAATGTCCTCCAGCACACAGTCTAAAATAGTTTGTGCTTAAGCCATACTTCAAAAAAATTTAAGCTAAAAATGTGAAAGGGTGTTAGCTGGTAGGAGTTGAAGGGCTGAGGGTGTGAGTTTTCAGCATATACTATGTAAGGCAGATTATCAGTGGAGTGAGATCCCTGAGGAGGTTGAAGAAACACTCTAAAGGGGTTAGCCTCAGGTAGGGGAAAAATGCCTTATCTATTTAATAGGAGAAAGATGAGGGGCGCCTGGGTGGCTCAGCTGGTTAAGTGTCAGACTTCAGCCCAGGTCATGAACTCGCATTTCTTGAGTTCGAGCCCCATGAACCCCATGTCGGGCTCTGTGCTGACAGCCCAGAGCCTGGAGCCTGCTTTGGATTCTGTGTGTGTGTGTGTGTGTGTGTGTGTGTGTGTGTGTGTGTGTGTCTGCCCCTCCCCTGCTTTCACCCTCTCTCTCTCTCTCTCAAAAATAAATAAATATTTTAAAAAATTAACGGGAGAAAGATGAAAGAATGGTTAGTTGGTGAGAGTTAACAAAGTTCCATTATTATTATATTATTCTTCTAGTATTATTTCTAGTGATCTTGTATTATTACTATACTTTCCTTTCCTTTTTTTTTTAAGTTTATTTGTTTATTTCAAGAGAGAGGAGGGGAGTAGGGAGAGAGAGAGAGAGGGAGAGAGAGAATCCCAAGCAGGCTCCATGCTGACAGTGTGAGGCCTGATGTGGGGCTCCATCCACAAACCACGAGATCATGACCTGAGACAAAATCAAGAGTCAGACACTTAACCAACTGGGCCACCCAGGCACCCTTTCCCTTTCTTTCTAAAGTAAGAGATGAGGGGACTTGGTACTCATGAGGGAGAGACAGCAGGATTAGAGATGGGAGAAGATGGCTTTCTTCCCAAAGCCATCAGAGACAGGTCTACCTAAACATTTAGGTTTAGACCTTCTTTTTCCTACTTCATCCTGATGATACTAAATACTAACAACATGGGGCTCTGAGGTTGCCTGTTTTTGGATGTATTTGGTTGACACTTCTACAAGGCATTTAGTTTTAGTTTCCCACAACAGTAACACACAAGCAACTTTCAATCTCCTTTTCTCAATTCCTCCTTTCAATGTAACAAGCTGCTCTCCAGGCAGGCTCTAAAATGAGTCCTTGGTATACAGAAAAGACTGTAATGTTATTAGTTTAAATTCTATCAAGTGATATATCATAATTTACTTAACTATTCTCCTCTTATTGGACATTTAGGTTATGTTTGATATCTGATTTTATATCCTGTAAAGGATATTTTTCTGCATACGAGTTTTTCTGTATTTAGGAAAACATGGGATTCCTCCTTAACTTTCCAGAGTTTTCAATACCACTAGCATGTAAATATTGTTTACTGCTAAGCCTGAAAGTATAGAATAATGATGTTTAATCCCTGCCTTCCTTCCCGCCCCCGCTTAGTTTTCTTTGAATCTCTGACCTCTGTAAAATGCCTATAAATTCCATTTTCCATGGTATCATTGCCATTTCTTCCCCATGTAGACCTCCCTCCTGGAGGTGTTTGTCTTCCTACTTGGATCTGTACTGATTTCTTTCTAGACCTACTGCACAACAGTTATCCTTGGACTACCCAGTTTCCTGGACCTGATGACTTACTCTTTCTTGGTTTATGTCGTACTTTGCTGGAGTGTATCCTCTAATGATATCTTGATGAAGAGCGGAAGGAAGTTTAACATTTTGAGATATGCATGTCTAAATATATCTAAGTTAAAAACAATTTTTAATTCTGAATTTTGAGGGCAATCATCCATTGTCTTCTGGCATCCAGTGTTGTGGAGAAATTCAATACCATTCTAACTCTCAATTTCTTTATGTGATCTATCTTCTTCCTTTGAAACTTCTAGCATCATCTCTTTTCTGGTGTTCTGAAATTTCAAGTTGACATGTCTTAGTGTTGGTATTTTTAAAATTTGTTATATTTAGCACTCAGTATGCTCTTTCTAATTGAGATACAACGGACACATAACATTATGTTAGCTTTAGGTGTAATGATTACATAATTGCATATTCAATATGCTCTTTTATTTTATTATTATTATTTTAAAGTTTATTTATTTATTTTGAGAGAGAGAAAGTGAGGGTACAACCAGGGGAAAGGCACAGAGAGAGAGAGAGAGAGAGAGGAAGAGAGAATCAATCTGCTCTTTTAAACTAGAAACTTGGCCTTTATTTCTGGGAAATATTCTTGTGTTATTTCCTTGATAATTTTGTTCCCAATGTTCTTTTTTTTTTGGAGAACTCTTTTTATAGTTAGATACTGAAACTCTTGGATTAATACTTTAATTTTATCATTTTTACTTTACCCTTATTTTTTATTTCCCAAAGCACCTTTTGTTTCTAATTTTTCTCCCCCCTGTTTCTTTCTTTCTTTCTTTCTTTCTTTCTTTCTTTCTTTCTTTCTTTCTTTCTTTCTTTCTCTTTCCTTCCTTCCTTCCTTCCTTCCTTCCTTCCTTCCTTCCTTCCTTCTGAGAGGATTTCAGTCTTATTTCATAGGCTTAAAATCTAATCTCCCTGAGAATATTAATTTACTTTTTGAAAATTTCTTCTACCATCTGCATTATCTGTTTCCTCTGAATTCTTTTTCTCCCCCTTTGGTTTATTTGTTTTGGCCTCTGTCTTTACTGTTGGAAGCTTTCCTCTAAGATCTGGTGATCCTTGGATGTTTGTTCAGGTTCTTAGATGAATCACTGCAAAGCTGATTGGAAACTCTGTGTGAGTGGGCAGGTCTTGTCAGTTTGTGGGCTTATTTTTAGATTGAGGAGGTAGTCAGCCAGCTTGTGGGTGTGGGTGTGGGTGTGGTCCCCCAAATGTCAGTATATGTAGGTGTTTTCTCTGTAACAACTTAGTTTTAGAGAGAGCCTCTAATCTGCTGCCTGAGAAGGATAAGCCTGGCTGTTGGTGTTGTACCCCAGGGTGAGGTAAGGGACTGAGGAATCTCACAGTTCAGTATGCAGACTTTTATTAAATCCTCACCTCCGCCCTCTTCCTGCCTGGTGCTCCCCCAAGGCCTCTCAGATTGTTTCCCCCCAATAAAGTACTTGTGGGAGTGGGGGAGGGGTGGGTGCCTGACTGATGGGAGTGGAGGAAGGGCTTGTAGGGCTAACTGCTTTTTTTCAATCTTTTCGGACACCCTTCATTGCTTTCAGTGCCCCATTCCTACCACTGCCTTCCAGGGTACGGGCTTCAACTGCTAACCCTTTCTGGGGTGAGTGGTCTTGCTACTCGTGAGTATTCTCCAAGTTTGGCCTTTTTCTGCTCTGCTTATTTAGTTACCATTCCTCCACCTGCCTTTTTGTCTTCATAAAGACTGGGTTCAGGGTGCAGATACTTTCTAGTTTTGTTGAAGATGGGGTTGGTGTTTCTGTTTCTCATTCGGATTTGTGTTTGGAGGAGAGTTTCAAAAGAAGAGTTTATAAAGGTCAATGCTCCGCCATCTTAATTCTGGAAATTGTGGAGGTGACATCCCAGCATCTGCCTTGATCACCACTGTCCAAACTTTCGTGTCCTGTTTGCATGTACTCTTTGCTCAGTGACAGTGCCAGTGTTGTGCCCAAGACAAAGGAGAAAATTAATAATACTGATCCTATTTTTTTTAAGCTTGATATTTTGTTCATTATGGGGGGTTTTGCGCCAAATTTGAATTTTTAAAACATTGCATTAAAGCATTATTTGTCTTGATTATGGAGTTTTTATTTTTTTATTAAATTCTTTTTTAATGTTTGTTTATTATTTTGAGAGAGAGAGAGAGACAGAGTGTGAGCAGGGGAGGGGCAGAGAGACAGGGAGACACAGAATCTGAAACTGGCTCCAGGCTCCAAGCCATCAGCACAGAGCCCGACAGGGGGCTGGAACTCACAAACCTCAAGATCATGACCTGAGCGGAAGTCAGACACTTACCCAACTGAGCCGCCTAGGCACCGCTTGATTATGAAGTTTTTAAATTTTACAGCCTAGCTGAGTAATTTACTTGCTTCATTCTAATTCTAATCCCAGGGTGCAAGGACAGACGGGAATCACATTCTTCATCAACTGCCTTCCCCACCATAAACCACTACAAACAAACATACAATCTAAGTAAAAGCAGCCTGCTTGCTATGCAAACTTTAAGCTTTGAGACCAATCCCAATTACCCTTCCAATCAATTTGCCTTCCTAAGAGCTCCTACATATTCTTGAGTCTTCTACTCTGTTCATAGCAGTAGTTGGTCTCTTCTAGGAAATATAGGATGTGACAAAGCGGGTTCTTCCCAGTGTAATTGAGATATCAGACTTTTAAAACTTTTTTTTTTTAGTGTTAATTTATTTTTGAGAGACAGAGAGTATAAGCAGGGGAGGGACATACTGGGGGACAGAGGATCCCAAGCGGGCTCTGCACTGACACCAGTGAGTCCCATGTGGGGCTCAAACTCATGAACCTCGAGATCGTGACCTGAGCTGAAGTCAGATGCTCAACCAACTGAGCCACCCAGGCACCCTGAGATTTCAGAGTTTTATTGATACATGTTGCAAAATGTAAAAGGACAGATATGGGGCTGCCTATATAATCAGGTCCACAGCTTTTTTTTAGTAAGAGGCCATGGCATCAACAAAATCAGAAACACATCCTCTCAATTTTTCTGGTGTTGATTTTCTTTTGCTAAAAACCTTGAGATGAAGTAAAAGAAATAAATTCTTCAGGTGTTTCTTTTTTTAATTGTTCATGTTTATTTATGTATTTTAAGATAGAGTGTGCGCATATGTGTGCAATTAGGGGAGAGGCAGAGAGAGAGGGAGAGAGAGAATCCCCAGCACACTCTGACAGTACAGAGCCTGAGAGGGGCCCGATCCCGTGAACTGCGAGATCATGACCTGAACCAAAATCAAGAGTCAGATGCTTAACCAACTGAGCCACCCAGGGGACCCAGAAATGCTTTTTATTAAATACCTGATCATTTGAACCATAGATCAAACTTCAGGAGCCCCCCACATCTCCACTTCCAGAAATGAAACACAACTTTTTAAGTGAACTGACCTACCCTTAGGACTAAAAGACTAGTTCAGTGAGATGGAGCAATCTACCAACTCAGCTTCTAGACCATGCAACTTCTTGGGGAAATTTCAAGGGCAGGACTAAAGGGAGCAGAATATGCTATCCCAAAATGTGCCACTTTTGGCATGTGGATCATTTTGAGCTGAAGTCAGTCAAGGCCCAGCAGACTCAAGGAAAACTTTTACCTCTTCCTTAACTACCAAAAAGAGTTTATAAAAAAAATTTTTTTTTCAACGTTTATTTATTTTTGGGATAGAGAGAGACAGAGCATGAACGGGGGAGGGGCAGAGAGAGAGGGAGACACAGAATCGGAAACAGGCTCCAGGCTCTGAGCCATCAGCCCAGAGCCTGACGCGGGGCTCGAACTCACGGACCGCGAGATCGTGACCTGGCTGAAGTCGGACGCTTAACCGACTGCGCCACCCAGGCGCCCCCCAAAAAGAGTTTAAATAGGGGGGTTGGCCGAGAAAGAGACCTATTACCAGAGACAACTTTTATCTTCTGTGTGGCAGGACAACAGCTAATTACCAAGCATTTTTTTTTTTAATCTCCTGAGAATCACCTTCCTCCCCTTTGAAGCCCCAGGCCACTATCCCATTCCTTAGCTGAGGATGGCATATAAGCCTCAACTACCTGACATGCCCTTGAGTCTCATATCTTTGGGGCTCTTGTATGTAGGAAATTTAATTTGTTTTTGTACTGTTAATCTGTCTTATGTCAATTTAACTAATAGACCAGCCGAAGAATATAAAAAGGAAGAAGGGAAAATTTTTCAGTCCCTACACCTTTAACACAACTCTTCTTCATGTGGTAATGCACAGTGGGCTATAAGAAGCACCTACATCACGATAGCTAATTAAAACAAGAATTCAAAAGGATAAAAAAATTTACTCTCATTGCATCATAGTGCCCCATAGCAGCCAAAACACTTTCCTCCTCCACCTCCCACTTAGCCAACAAAAATCTTGTAATTAAGAAGGGAGGTTCCTTTTCTGACACTCGCCTCTATTTAATAGTAGGTATAGGAATACCTGAACAGGGGCACCTTGGTGGCTCAGTTGGTTAAGCGTCCAACTTCAGCTCAGGTCATGATCTCGGGGTACGTGAAGTTAAGCCCCACGGAGGACTCTGTGCTGACAGCTTGGAGCCTGGAGCCTGCTTCAGTTTCTGTGTCTCCCTCTCTCTCTGCCCCTCCCCTGATCGTGCTCTGTCTCTCTCTCTCTCTCTCAAAAATAAATAAACATGAAAAAAAGTTGGAGCAGATTATAATTTGTTTCTGGGTTCTGAAGGCAGCCAATCAAGAAGCTTTCTAGATGCCAGGTTTGAAACATCTTCAGATGGAGTGAGGGCTGGCAGTGGCAATCTGATAAACTTTGCTGGTTTGTACTTTGAATGTCTCTAGTGATTTCTCTGAGTAGCCACACAGCTCATGGAGATTGTCCATATGTGAGCTATTGTGGTGATTTCTTTAAAGTTTGTAACAAGTTGTCCAGCGTTAGTGTACGTGGCTTCAGGTAAAGGGCAGTTTTAGTTTTCAATGATTCCAAGTCAGAAGGGTGAGAGAAATTTGAAAATGTGAGTTTGGAGAGTTGTAGCCACATATTGGAGGAAACTAAAAGAATTAAGTATCTAGTCCAGTATACAGGTAGAAAACAAAACCTCAAAGACAATTAGAATTTTATATCCCTAGAATTTTATATCCACAAAGGTGTATTACTGAAACATAATTTTTCTGTCTATAATCACTCCCACTTTTATCAAAGATAACCACAGTAAGACTGATTTGTTTGCAAATTAAGTCTGGTTTCAATAAAGTTGGCCTGATTGTTTATATAAGTATAGCAAGAATAGTGATTGATAAAATAGGCTCTTTTAAATCTGCTTTGCTGAGACTTTTCATAAGGAATCTCAGATTGGACTTTTAAAAGCCTCTTGAGGCTAGGAAGTCAAGCCAAGTATTCAGCATCTGACTTTGCTTGCCGTACTTACAGATTTGAGTAAATTTCTTTCTTTTCAAGGTCTCCAAAAATAGACTGAGGTTTCTGAGCCTGCCAGGAAGTGGCCTTTCTTACTCACCTGGTAAGGCTATCAGGAACTCTGTAAGCAAGTTACCAGGCCAATCTTTCCAAGGGTCTTTCTTGGCTCCATAAAGCCAACCTTAGTCCCTTAAAGCTGTCTGGTCATATGCACATTCTCCAAATAAACATTCCAGCCAAAGCCTTGGTAATGTAAGCAATGTGTGTCCAATTGTGTCCTGGTACAAGGACAACAGACTCTTACTGAACTTATGCAAATAATTATATTGCCATGAAAAGAGGAGTCAAGAGTTTCTGACTTCTGGTGGGGGTGGGGGGGGGGGTCAGTTAGGGAAAAAAGGTAAATGTTTCATCTTTGTTTACAAAGGTGTATTTTACCGAATTGCTGTAAGTCATAGATACCTTAAGAGAAAAGGTTTCCTTAAATCTGGAAAAACAAAACATTAAGGAAACAGCAATGTTTCAAACAAAAAGCCATAAAAAATTATAATCATTCTCCCCAGTTCATTCAGTCCCATTGAACTAATATTTGTTCTGCTTGAATCCAGTTTTTTCATCAGTTCTGGAAATTCTCATCCAATTCATTTTATGACCAAAAAGTTATCAGAAACCTGTACTTGTCCAAGTTCTTGCCGTGAATCTCCTTGAAGTTGAAGCACATGCAGGAAGACTTTTATAAAAGGATCAGGGGTAAGACAATAACTGTCAATGACAAAACACCAAAAATGGCCATGGTTAAAGATCTGATGAGATTTCATTATAATGCAATTGACAAGGAAATCTGTTTATGTGACATACATTTTAAGGGAATAGTTAGAATTATGACTGATACCATTGTACCAGGACATATCAATTTTTCTAGGCATTTCATACAATATCAAGAACACTTATATTAATAACATATCCATACAAATCTACTCTGAGAAGCTTTAGGATCAATTATTTGATGATGCTTCCCATTAAATTTAACATGGCAAATAAGCCTAATTCGTGTAACATCTCTCTTTCTTAATTTTTTTTTTCAACGTTTTTATTTATTTTTGGGACAGAGAGAGACAGCGCATGAACGGGGGAGGGGCAGAGAGAGAGGGAGACACAGAATCGGAAACAGGCTCCAGGCTCTGAGCCATCAGCCCAGAGCCCGACGCGGGGCTCGAACTCACGGACCGCGAGATCATGACCTGGCTGAAGTCGGACGCTCAACCGACTGCGCCACCCAGGCGCCCCAACATCTCTCTTTCTGTAACAAGAGAACAAACCTTTGAGATGTTCCAGGAACCCAGTGGAAAATCCTAAAGTTGGAGGTCAAAAAGACTTCGTTCAGAATTTGATTTTTGGAAGTTTGTAAAAAAATAACAAAAAGTTTTTTTTTTTAATTTTTTTAACGTTTACTTATTTTTGTGACAGAGAGAGACAGAGCATGAACGAGGGAGGGTCAGAGAGAGAGGGAGACACAGAATTGAAACAGGCTCCAGGCTCTGAGCAGTCAGCACCGAGCCCGACACAGGGCTCGAACTCACGGACCGCGAGATCGTGACCTGAGCCAAAATGGGACGCTTAACCGACTGAGCCACCCAGGTGCCCCTTAGAAAGTTTTAAAACATTTGATCAAATAGGATTATAGGTTACTGTGAAGCAATACGTGGTTATCCATTTTACCACAGTGACAAAGATTCTATAGGCAAATATAAAAACTTAAATAGTTGTCAAAAAAAAGCTTAAATCTTTTAATAGAAGAGATTCAGCTTTCTTCTTTTTCTTTTTTTTAAAGATTTTATTTGTAAGTAATCTCTATACCCAGTGAGGGGCTCAAACTCACAACCCCAAGAGCAAGAGTTGCACGCTTTCCCGACTGAGCCAGCCAGGTGCCCCAAGATTCAGCTTTCTTAAGCAAAGATCGGATAAAGGCAGCACAAGAAAATTATTTTGGCAAAAAGAGTCTTTGTTTTCTCGGTAGATTACTTTAACGGGTAAAGAAAAAACATTTTATAATCTATTAAGAGCAGACCAATAGTCTAAGAAAACTTTGCCCTTTGTACAGATTGAAAACTAAATTCTAATTTTGCACCAGCTTACTTTTCATATTAAAACTCATTCATCTAATTAAATTCATTTCAATCTCAGTCAGTCCTGACCATGCATAAAATTTCTTTCTAAAGATTCCTTTTCCACAAACCTTGCATAATTTTCAGATTTTGTCTTATGGTTTTCCCTCTTTCCCATTTTGAAATAACCAGTCTCCCTTTAGGACAAAATTACCTTCGTTTCCCTTAACAAAAATGCATTTCTTTTCCTCATACTTCTTTTTTTGAAAACACACATTCTACCTTCCCTGCATTCTTAGATGTTTGCCCTATTATTTCGAGTAGGTTTAATTACATATATTAGAATATATTTTTTTGTATGAAGAGATAACATTAAAGTTTTAAGTCCAGTATAGTTTACATAGGGTGTTATGTTAGTTTCAGGTGCACAATATAGTGATTCAACAATTCTATACATTACTCAGTGCTTATCATAGTAAGTGTACTCTTTAATCCCCATCACCTATTTCACCCCTCCCCAGTTTGTTCCCTATATACATATTTAAGAGTCTGGGTTTTTTTTGTTTGTCTTTTTTTCTTTGTTCATTTGTTTCATTTCTTAAATTCCACATATGAGTGAAATCATGATATTTGTCTCTGACTGACTTATTTTGCTTAGCATTATACTCTCTAGATCCATCTGTGTTGTTGCAAATGGCAAAATTATATTCTTTTATATGGCTGAGTAATATTCCCTTGTATATGTATACTAGCTCCTTTTTATCTGTTTATCTATTGATGGACATTGGGCTGCTTCCATATCTTGGCTATTGTAAATAATGCTGCAATAAACATAGGGGTGCATATATCTTTTTGGATTACTGTTCTCAAATTCTTTGGGTTAATTCCCAGTAGTGGAATTACTGGGTCATATGGTAGTTCTATTTTTAATTTTTTGGGAAACCACCATTCTGTTTTCCACAGTGGCTGCACCAGTTTGCATTCTCCCTAACAGTGCATGAGGGCTCTTTTTTCTCCACATCCTTCCCAACACTTGTTATTTCTTGTGTTTTTGATTTTAGCCATTCTGACAGGTGTGAGGTGATACCTCATTGTAGTTTTGATTTGCATTTCCCTGATGATGAGTGATCTTTTCATGTTCCTGCTGGCTATCTGTATATCTTCTATGGAAAAATGTCTGTTCGTGTCTTCTGCTCATTTTTTAATTGGATTATTTGTTTTTTTGGGTGTTGAGTTGTATAAACTCTTTATACATTTTGGATTCTAATCTTTTATCAGATAAGTCATTTGCAAATATTTTCTCCCATTCAATAGGTTGTCCTTTAGTTTTGTTGATTGTTTTTTGTTTATTTTGTTTTGTTGTGCAGAAGCTTTTTATTTTGATGTAATCCCAATAGTTTATTTTTGTTTTTCTTTTTCTCACTCAGGAGATATATCTAGAAAAATATTTACATGGCTAATGTCAGAGAAATTACTGTCTGGGTTGTCTTCTAGGATTTTTATGGTTTTGAGTCTCACATTTAGGTCTTTATTCCATTTTGAGTTCATTTTTGTGTATGGTGTAAGAAAGTGGTCCAGTTTCATTCTTTTGCATGTAGCTGTCCAGTTTCTCAACACCATTTGTTGAAGAGACTTTCTTTTTCCCCATTACGTATTCTTGCCTCTTTTATTGAAGATTAATTGTCCATATATTCATGGGCTCTCTGTTCTGGGCTCTCTATTCTGTTCTATTGATTTATGTGTCTACTTTTATGCCAATACCATACTGTTTTGATTACTGTAGCTTTGTAGTATAACTTGAAATCTGAGATTGTGATATCTCCAGTTTTGTTTTTCTTTTTCAAGATTGCTTTGGCTATTCAGGGTCTTTTGTGGTTCTATACAAATTTTAGGATCGTTTGCTCTGGTTCTGTGAAAATGCTGTTGGTATTTTGATGGGGATTGCATTAAATGTATAGATTGCTTTGGGTACTATAGACATTTTAACAATATTTGTTCTTTGAATTCATGAGCATGGAGTATCTTTCCACTTATTTGTATTGTCTTGAATTTCTTTTCTCAGTATTTTGTAGTTTTCATAGTACAGGATTTTCATCTCCTTTATTTATTCCTAGGTATTGTATTAACTTTTGATACAATTGTAAATGGGATTGTTTTCTTTCTTTCTTTTTTTAAAGTTAACTTATTTATTCTGAGAGGGAGAGAGAGCACCAGTGGAGAAAGGGCAGAGAGAAAGAGGGAGAGAGAATCCCAAGCCTGCTCACGCTCAGCAGGGAGCCTGATGCAGGGCTTAATCTTATGACTGCAAGATTATGACTTGAGCTGAAATCAAGAGTTGGATGCTTAACCAAATGAGCCATCCAAGTGCCCCTAAATGGATTGTTTTCTTAATTTCACTTTCTGCTACTTCATTATTAGTATATAGAAATGCAGCAGATTTCTCTACATTAATTTTGTATCCTGCAACTTTACTGAATTCATTTATCAGTTCTAGTAGTTTTTTTGGGTGGAGTCTTCAGGGTTTTCTATATATAGTATCATGTCATCTGTAAATAGTGAGAGTTTTACTTCTCACTAATGGATACCAATTTGGATGCCATTTTTCCCTTGTCTGATTGCTGTGGCTAGGATTTCCAGCACTATGTTGAATAGGAGGTAAAAGTGGACATCCTTGTCTTGTTCCTGATCTTAGGGCAAAAGCTCTCAGTTTTTCACCATTGAGTATGATGTTAGCTGTGGGTTTTCATATATGGCCTTTATTATGTTGAAGTATGTTCCCTCTAAACTACTTTGTTGAGGGTTTTTATCATGAATGGACACTGTATTCTGTAAGAATGCCTTTTTAAAAATTAAACCCATTTAATTTTTTTTTAATTTTATTTTTTAAATTTACATCCAAATTAGTTAGCATATAGTGCAACAATGATTTCAGGAGTAGATTCCTTAATGCCCCTTACCCATACCCCCTTCCCACAACCCCTCCAGTAACATTCTGTTCTCTATATTAAAGACTCTCTTACGGTTTGTCCCCCTCCCTGTTTTTATATTATTTTTGCTTCCCTTCCCTTATATTCATCTGTTCTGTGTCTTAAAGTCCTCATATGAGTGAAATCATATATTTGTCTTTCTGTGACTAATTTCGCTTAGCATAATACCTTCCAGTTCCATCCACGTAGTTGCAAATGGCAAGATTTCATTCTTTTTGATTGCCAAGTAATACTCCATTGTGTATATATACCGCATCTTCTTTATCCATTCATCCATCGATGCACATTTGGACTCTTTCCATACTTTGGCTATTGTTGATAGTGCTGCTATAAACATGGGGGTGCATGTGTCCCTTCGAAACAGCACACCTGTGTCCCTTGGATAAATGCCTAGTAATGCAATTGCTGGGTGATAGGGTAGTTCTGGTTTTAGTTTTTTGAGGAACCTCCATACTGTTTTCCAGAGTGGCTGCACCACCTTGCCTTGCCACCAACAATGCAAAAGAGATCCTCTTTCTCCACATCCTTGCCAACATCTGTTGTTGCCTGAATTGTTAATGTTAGCCATTCTGACAGGTGTAAGGTGGTATCTCATTGTGGTTTTAATTTGTATTTCCCTGATGATGAATGATGTTGAACATTTTTTCATGTGCCAGTTGGTCATCTGGATGTCTTCTTTGGAGAAGTGTCTATTCATGTGTTTTCCCCATTTCTTCACTGGATTGTTTTTTGGGTGTTGAGTTTGATTAAGTTCTTTTTAAAAAAAATTTTTTTAAGGTTTATTTATTTTTGAGAGAGACAGAGACAGAATGCAAGTGGGTTAGGGGTAGAGAGAGAGGGAGACACAGAATCTGTAGCAGGCTCCAGGCTCCTAGCTGTCAGCACAGAGCCTGACGTGGGGCTCGAACTCACGAGCTGTGAGATCATGACCTGAGCTGAAGTCAGATGCTCAACTGACTGAGCCACCCAGGCACCCCGACTTTGATAAGTTCTTTATAGATTTTGGATACTAACCCTTTATCTGATATGTCATTTGCAAATATCTTCTCCCATTCTGTCAGTTGCCTTTTAGTTTTGCTGATTGTTTCCTTCGCTGTGCACAAGTTTTTATTTTGATGAGGTCCCAGTAGTTCATTTTTGCTTTTGTTTCCCTTGCCTCCAGAGATGTGTTGAGTAAAAAGTTGCTGTGGCAGAGATCAAAGGGGTTTTTGCCTGCTTTCTCTTCAAGGATTTTGATGGCTCACTGTCTTACATTTAGGTTTTTCAACCATTTTGAGTTTATTTTTGTGTATGGTGTAAGAAAGTGGTCCAGGTTCATTTTTATGCATGTCACTGTCCAGTTTTCCCAGCACCACTTGCTGAAGAGACTGTCTTTATTCCATTGGATATTCTTCCTTACTTTGTCAAAGATTAGTTGGCCATACATTTGTGGGTCCATTTCTGGGTTCTCTATTCTGTTCCATTGAACTGAGTGTCTATTTTTGTGCCATCTGTAAAATGCTTTTTATGCACAATTGAAATGATCATATGTTTTTTATACTTTCTCTTGTTGGTGTGATGTATCACATTGATTGATTTTGAATATTGAACCACACTTGCATCCTGGGAATAATTCCTACTTGATCATGGTGAATGATTTTTTTAATGTATTATTGGGTTCAGTTTGCCAATATTTTTTTTTCAGTTTGCCAATATTTTGTTGAGGGTTTTGTTGAGGATATCTATGTTCATCAGGGATGTTAGCCTGTAGTTGTCTTTTTTTGTAGTGTTTTTACCCTCTTTTGGTATCAGGGTAATGTTGGCTTCATAGAATGAATTTGGAAGCTTTCCTTTCTCTTCTAGTTTTGTAATAGTTTGAGAATAGTTATTAAATCTTCCTTAAATGTTTGGTAGAATACATACATTGGAATTTTTTTAAAACTTTGGGGCACCTGGGTGGCTCAGTTGGTTAAGTGTCTGACTTCGGCTCAGGTCATGATCTCATAGTTCTTGAGTTTAAGCCCCACATTGGGCTCTGTCCTGACAGCTCAGAGCCTGGAGCCTGCTTCAGATTCTGTGTCTTCCTCTCTCTGCTCCTCCCCTGCATGTGCTGTCTCTCTCTCTCTAAAAAATAAACATAAAAAAAAAGAAAAATTTTAACCCCTAATAACCTTCATTTTTAGTGAAAATAAGGAACTAAACTATTATGAACTTCCTTTTATATTAGCATTCTGCGGCTTGGCAAATTAACAAACACTTATAATTTTTTGAAACATGTGATTTCTCATGGTAAATTTCTCAGCATGACATAAAACATGTTTACTAATACATCCAAATATCTTCAGTTCCTCTGTATAAGGAAGCAAAAAGTGGATAAGCCTATGCTCAGTAATTAATACTTCAATATTTTATCTTATTTGGAAATGAACTGGATAGTTAATGAATGTAACTCATTCTTTAACTTATTGTAGCAAAATTTAAGGCTTCAACTTACCAAAAATATTTGGGGAAACTACTTAAAAAGTTCACCTAAAACCTTTTTATCCTACTCATATCCATTTAATTCACTTTTCCTAACAATAATGCTTAGGCTACCCACACAAACTTCTTGAGACATTAGACAAAAGTCAGCCATCATACTAACCTATTTTTCTTGCTGATAAATTTTGTAACAGATAACATGAACTCATTTGACCTTTAGTAACCCTAGGTAGAATAAATATATTTTATTTAATGTTGGTAACTCTAAAGATGTACATATTTTAACTAAACCAATCAACTTAAACTGACTTAAATTTATTTTCTCAGGTTACACGAACCTGAAAGTGTTAGGGCTCATTTCTATTCTATTTCTGAACTTTTTAGGAATACTTAATTTATATAAACAAATTTCTTTAAGTCAATTAGAGCTCTTTTACAAATTAATTTTAGTATACCATCTGGAGGTAGGAAAATGCCATATATTTATAACACATGTATATATATATATATATATATATATATATATATAGACAAACAGACAGAAACAGAGATGTTATAGCTTCTGTTTTAAAATTACTGCCATGAGGAGAGCCTGGATGGCTCAGTCAGTTAAGCAGCCGACTCTTGATTTTGGCTCAGGTCCTGAACTCAGGGTGGTGAGATCAAACACTGCATTGGGCTCCGTGCTGAGCCTGGAGCCTGCTTGAGATTCTCCCTCTCTCTCTCTCTCAAAAATAAATAAGCATTTAAAAAAACCCAATATTTCTGGAGAAGACACTTAAGAATTTTTTCATTTGTCTTAAGTTTCAAATGACCTTTCCCTTTTTCATTCTTCGTCTAGTAAGAAATACTTCCCTGAAGTTTGTACTTTATAGAAATGGCCTAGATAAATTAACGCTTACATCACAAAGGCATAGAGAAAGAATACACACTTCTCCAAGAAGGACTTTGGTTTTCTGAGGCCCATATTTATAAGCCTTTGACATAAATTGGGGAGATTTGGGAGTTGGTAAAAAGGAATAGGTGAACTTTGAACTGCTTCTAGAGCTGCATTTGTAGTTTTGCAAAGTTTTGTAAGAGAAGCACAGTTGCTGTCAACTCTTCAAACAATTGGATTGCAGCCTAAATGGCACTGTAGATTGATTTATCCATCCAACTATGTTACCTTTGATTTGCTTCACAAGTCAACCTTGGACCACTTTACCTTAGCGGGAAAAGCCTCTACTATTGCTTCTATCAGCCTCTAAACATCGGCCTTCAGCTGATCACTTGTAGGAAGGCCTAGGGGAAATTCTGGTTATGTTTCCTCTGTTAATGGTGAGGGTGGGTGGTTTCCTCAGGGAGCTGTCTGGTTTCTTTTAACTACGCATAACTGTGGGCGGGAAGAACACCCCTTAACAGATAATCAAGTTCCCTGTGAGTGGAATTGTGAGTGGCCACTGATCTTTCTAACTCTTCTCTAAATTTGGTACGAGCTTTTGAAAGTGGAGATAATGTGGCTTTATAATTTAAAAGGTCTGCTGCGGTAGACAGGACATGAATTCTTTTGTAGCAGGGTCCAGGATAAATCCACAAAGGACATTGCATAGGAAGGCCTGAAGCTGGAAGAGCAAGATTATAGAGCCCTGGGAAGTAGAATTTGTAGGAACAGCAAAGTGAGCCCTTATTGCCTGTTTCAGGTATTTCTGCTAAATTCAATTCTAGGCTCTCAGCATTTACATGAGTAACCTATATGCACTGGGCCTGAAGATTAGTCTGGAGTGCTCTCTGCAAGTCTTGTAGGAAGAGGGAAGTTAAAATAGGCAAATGGGGCCAGATTTTAAGAAGGGGAATTTACATTGGATGTGGACATTCATTTTTGTTCTAAGTCTAATCTCTGTTCTTTCATCTTGTTAAGGGAGTCTCTAAGGCCAGCTATAATACTCCTTTGTGTCCTCTCTTTAATTTGGTGCTTCCATTAGTACCAATAAGACAATTGCTTAGGATGGGAGCTCTCTAAATTTTTTTTCTTTCAAAAATAGCCAATTCAAAGGATCCATCATATGGCCATTGACAAATAGAATCTTATATTAATCTCAATAGTGATTCAACCAATATGCCTTTTCACGGCTCAACCAAGAACAAAAGAGGCATTTCAAAGGACAGTGCAAAAGATGCAGCCCTCACAAGATCCAATAAGTTCACTCCCAGAGTTAGCCTAAGAAAGCAGAGGCATCCATTGTCACAGGTGGCAAGAATGATATAGTGAAAACAGTTCTCTGGTTTCCTACAAGAACGTGAGATGCCCCCAGTCACAGACTTGCTATCTGTGACACCAGGCAGATGCTGCCAGAGTGGGACTTTTTTTTTGTTTTTTTTAACGTTTATTTATTTTTGAGACAGAGAGAGACAGAGAGTGAACGGGGGAGGGTCAGAGAGAGGGAGACACAGAATCTGAAACAGGCTCGAGGTTCTGAGCTGTCAGCACAGAGCCCGATGCGGGGCTCGAACTCATGACTGCGAGATCATGACCTGAGCCGAAGTCGGCCGCTTAACCGACTGAGCCACCCAGGCGCCCCCAGAATGGGGCTTTTAGCACTACGAAGACAATGAAGGTTGAGACGAGAAGGGCCCCTTACAGACCGGACTCCTTATAAAAAAGTCTTCTGAGAGCTGGCACAGTCAGACAAAGGGAATGCTGCCTCACACTGGACCTAGTCCAGTTCAAATTGGACCCAGTATGGGTTTTCATATTGGATCCACAGCCTATTTGGCTGTCTGCCAGATGCATACTGGTACATGCATCCTGTAATTGATGGAGACCAGACAGAATAGTCTCATTGGTCATAAAGCCAAGCCCACAATGGCAGAAACAAAAGAAAACAATGACCATCTCTGGGAGGAAAGGGATCAATAGGGATCAAGAGTACTGATACCAAATCTTTACCAGTGTTGCTATACCCAAGGAACTTAGTTTACACAAATATTTTCTCCTGCTTGTCTTTTTTTTTTTTTTTTTAATTTAAAGTTTATCTATTTTGAGACAGAGAGGGAGAAAGAGAATGTATGTGAATGGGGGAGGGGCAGAGAGAGAGGGAGGTAGAATCCCAGGCAGGCTCCGTGCTGCTAGGTGGAGCCTGACACAGGGCTGGATCCCATGAACTGTGATATCATAAACCTGAGCCGAAATCAAGAATCAGATGCTCAACCGATTGAGCCACCCAGGCTCCCATCCTGCTAATCTATGTTTAGAAAAAGGAAAGGACTCTCACCACCCTTGCTTCCATCAGATCCTGCAGGAAGAGATTTGGGAGACTGACATGGAAGAATTCTAACCTTCTGCTGGCTTTTTTCAGAGGTCTCAGGATCTCTCAGCTGAGCAGTCCTAGAGTGAGCAAGGTCCAATCAGTGAAAGTCCCTTTATGATAGCCAACTGCAGGGGTGGAAAAATTTCCCCTTATTCCCTTTTAGGTTCTTTGGCTGGTCTAATAAATAAATTGACATAAGATAGATTAACAGTACAAAAACAAATTAAATTTCCTATATACCAGAGCCCCAAAGATATGAGACTCAAGGGCATGTCAGGTAGTTGAGGCTTATATGCCATCCTCAGCTAAGGAATGGGATAGTGTCCTGGGGCTTCAAAGAGGAGGAGGGTGATTCTCAGGAGATAACAAAAGCCTGTTTGGTAATTAGTTGTTGTCCTGCCACACAGATAAAAGTTGTCTCTGAATAGGTCTCTTTCTGGGCCAAGCCCCCTATTTAAATTCTTTTTGGTAGTTAAAGGAGAGGTAAGTTTTCCTTGAGTCTGCTGGGCCTTGATTGACTTCAGCTCAAAATGATCCACATGCCATAGTGGCACATTTTGGAGTGGCTCCTTTAAAGGCATTCTCAGTTTTTGTGTGGTGATAGGAAATTATAACTATTTGGGATGCTCTGTCTGTAAGCCATAGAAGCACCAGCGTTGAGACGGTGGTCACTTCATCTTTGCATATTACACCTTGAAGAAGATCTAGAGAAGTGCTACTCAAAGTCTTAGAGTCTGCACTGTGGGCTAGAATTCGTTCTTAAATTAGTGTTAGCTGTCTGTGTCCACATAATTGTAGAAATTGAGAGCAAGCATTTAGAGATTGTTATAGCAGTTTGACAGAATAACTTATGTCTGTTTAATTTAATAATGAAAATGTCAGCTTGGGGGTGCCTGGGTGGCTCACTCAGTTAAGCGACCCGTTTCGGCTCAGATCATGATGGAGGTTGGTGGGTTTGAGCCCCATGTCTTGGCACTGACAGTGCAGAGCCTACTTCAGATTCTCTGTCTCCCTCTCTCTGCCCCTCCCCCACTCACGTGCACAATCTCTCTCAAAAATAAACACTAATTTTTTTTTAAATGTCAGCTTGTTTTTTGATGTCTTTTTTTTATTTTAATGTTTATTTATTTATTTTTGAGAGAAAGAGAGTGTGAGCAGGGGAGGGGCAGAAAGAAGGAGGGAGGCAGAGAACCTGGAGCAGGCTCCAAGCTGTCAGTGCAGAGCCCGACTTGGGACTCAAACCCATGAGCCACAAGATCATGACCTGAGCCAAAGTGAGGTGCTAAACTGAATGAACCACCCAGGTGCCCCTGATGTCTGTTTTTTAAATTCATTTTCTCATAATTAATGTTTATCATACTTTATAAAAGTGTTAGTTGACAATGGATTGGAAAGTAAAAGAACTAGGCTTTCACCATAGATAATTTGAAGAATTTGGATCTGGAGAGCATTCTTTCTTTTTTTTTTCTTTTTTTCTTTTAAAAAAGTTTTTTGGTTGTTAATATTTATTTACTTTTGAGAGATAGAGAGAGAGAGAGAGAGAGAGAGAGGCGTGAGCAGGGGAGGAGCAGAGAGAGGGAGACACAGAATCCGAAGCAGGCTCTAGGCTCTGCGCTGTCAGCAGAGAGACAGATGCAGGGCTCGAAGTCACAGACTGGGAGATCATGACCTGAGTTGAAGTCAGATGCCCAACTGACTGAGCCACCCAGGTGCCCTGAGCATTCTTCCTTGAGATTCGAAAGAGTCAAAGTCATGACACTGAACTTGACAATAGTCTTGGATATGACATCAAAAGCACAGACAAGTGGCAAAAATAGGCAAATGGGACTACTTCAAATGAACACTTTTTTGCATCAAAGGACGTAGTCAACAGAGTGAAAAGGCAACCTACTAAGTGGGAAATAATATTTGCATATCATATATTTGATGTATCTGATAAAAGATTAATGTCCTGAATATATAATGAACTCTAAATCAACAATAAAAATATCAAAGAACCCAATTAAAAAATGGGCAAAGGATTTGACTAGACATTTCTCCAAAGATGATATACAAATGGTCAATACATATATGAAAAGATTATTGGCATCACCAATCACCAGGGAAAAGGAAATCAACACCACATTGAGATATTACCTCATACCTAGTAGGATGACCACTATAAAAAAAAGCAGGGGTGTCTGGGTGGCTCAATCAGTTAAGTGTCTGACTTCTCAAGGCTCCTGAGATTGAGCCCCGCATCGGGCTGTGTGCTGACAGTGCAGAGTTGCTTGGGATTCTCTCTCTCCCTCTCTCTCTGTCCCTGCCTTGCTTGCTCTCTATCTCAAAAGAAATTAATAAACATTTAAAAAAAAAAATGACAGGGGCGCCTGGGTGGCGCAGTCGGTTAAGCGTCCGACTTCAGCCAGGTCACGATCTCGCGCTCCGTGAGTTCGAGCCCCGCGTCGGGCTCTGGGCTGATGGCTCAGAGCCTGGAGCCTGTTTCCGATTCTGTGTCTCCCTCTCTCTCTGCCCCTCCCCCGTTCATGCTCTGTCTCTCTCTGTCCCAAAAATAAATAAACGTTGAAAAAAAAAATTAAAAAAAAAAATGACAGTGTTGGCAGGGATGTGGAGAAAATGGAACCCTGTGCACTGTTGGTGGGAATATAAAATAGTACAACCACTATGGAAAACAGTATGACACTTTCTCAAAGAATTAAAAATAGAATTACTCAGCAATCCCACTTCTGGGTATACATCCCCAAATAATTGAAAACAGGATCTCAAAGAGATATTTTTCACATCCATGTTCATTGCAACATTATTCACAATAGCCAGGAAGTAGAAGAAACTTAAATACACATCGACAGATGAATGTATAAACAAAATGTGGTATAGATATGTACACAGTGAAATATTATTCAGCTTTAAAAAGAAAGGAAATCCTTCCATGTTCTTGAACACGTATGAACCTTGAAGACATCATGCTAAGTGAAATGAGCTAGTCACAAAAAGACAAATAATGTGTGATTCCACTTATGCAAGATATCTAAAGTAGACAAATTCATTGAAACAGAAGGTAGAAAGAGGTTATTAGGGCTGAAGCCAGGGGATAAGGAGAGTTGTTGTTTAATAGGTATAAAGTTTCAGATTTGCAAGATGAAAAAGTTCTCTAGATGTGTTTCAAACTATGTGAATAAACAACACTACTGAACTACATTCTTACAAATAGACAAGATGGTGAATTTTATGCTCTGTGTTTTGACCATAATAATAATAATAATAATAATAAAAAGAATCTGTGGGGAGCAGGCTTGTCTCTTGTCTCCTTTGTATTAGTTATTTTTGCTGCATAAAAAATTATCACAAACTTATAGTTTAAAACAACACACATTATCTCACAGTTCACGTTAGTCAGGAGTCTGTCTTGGGTTAGCTGGGTCCTCGGCTCAGGGTCTCCTAAGGCAGAAATCAGTGTTGGCCATGGCTACAATCTCATCTGAGACTTAGGGTCCTCTTTTAAGCTCACTGTGGATGTTGACAGAATTTAATTCCTTGTGGTTATGTGATTAAAGTTCCCGTTTCTTGGGGCGCCTGGGTGGCGTAGTCGGTTAAGCGTCGGACTTCAGCCAGGTCACGATCTGGCGGTCCGTGAGTTTGAGCCCCGCGTCGGGCTCTGGGCTGATGGCTCAGAGCCTGGAGCCTGTTTCGGATTCTGTGTCTCCCTCTCTCTCTGCCCCTCCCCCGTTCATGCTCTGTCTCTCTCTGTCCCAAAAATAAAAATAAAAACGTTGAAAAAAAAATTAAAAAAAAAATAAAGTTCCCGTTTCTTGCTTGCTATTGGCTGAGGACTATTCTTAGTTCCTAGAGGTTGCTCTCAGGTCCTTCCTAAGATAAAGGAATGATATGATATGATACAATGATAGTTTACTTTTTCTTCAAGGGATGAGGAAAATCTGACATTCACTTTCTTTTAACAGGCTCACCTGATTAGGGCAGGCTCACCCAAGATAATCTCCTTTTTGATTAATTCGAAGTCCAATTTAGTTATCTAATCATGGGAATGATACTCTATCATATTCACTGGGCTCATGCTCATGGGGAGGGGATTATATGCAAGGCATATACATCAAAGAGCAGGAATCTTTAGGGCCATCTTAGAATTCTGCTTACCAAAACTTCTCCCTTTTGTTGAAAGTCATCAAATACCTATCAGGACTTGTGTCATAAAATAAACTTGGAATGGGGAAAAAATTTGTATGATGATGTTTATCTTTTTAATTGGACATAATAATAATAGGGTGGTATATTCAAGTTTCCTGGGGGGAGAAATAAAAAGGAATAGGTTGGTTTGGCCCACTTAAAAATTAAGTATATTTCATATTATTTATTTGGTCTCCTTTCAAGCATTACATATATTTTTAAATGTTTTCTATGAGTGAGGAGACACTTTTTTTTAAAGTTTATTTATTTATTTTTGATAGAAAGACAGAGTGCAAGCAAGGGAGGGGTAGAGAGAGACACACACACAGAATCCAAAGCAGGCTCCAGGCTCTGAGCTGTCAGCACAGAGCCTGATGCAGGGCTTGAACTCATGAACTGTGAGACAGACCATGCCCTGAGCCAAAGTCAGATACTTACCTGTCTGAGCCACCCAGGTGCCCCATGGAAACACTTTTTAAACTTAAAAAAATATTTTTTGTTGGATTGGTTTACAATTTCAGATATAAATTAATTATATCTTCTTCCATATTTATTTAATGATATTTCTGAAATATGACACATACTGCTAAAATAATATTCTTTCTAGTATTTAAACAATATTTTCTAAAATTAAATAAAAATTGGTTACAATACTTTAAGAGCAAGAAAATTTTTTTTGTAGCAATAAACATCGTACATACAAATGTTACCTTATGTTTTCTCTCAACTCAAAACAATTTATATTCTTTTAAGATATATTCTTTTTAGAAATATTCTTTTATTTCCAGAAATCAGAAAATTTTACATTCTTTAATTTTAAGATTTTATTATTTTATTATTTTAAATTTTTTAATGTTTATTTATATTTGAGAGAGAGACAGAGAGAGGGTGCGTGAGCAGGGGAGGGGCAGAGAGAGAGATGGAGACAGAATTTAAAGCAGGCTCCAGGCTCTGAGCTGTCAGCACAGAGCCCGATGTGGGGCTCAACCCATGAGCCATGAGATCATGACCTGAGCCGAAGTCAGACACTTAATCGACTGAGACACCCAGGCGCCCAGTCAACGTATTTTAAAACTGCTACACATGTTTGGGGAAATGAGCAAAAAAAGTCCAGCATGGCCAGAATTAGAGTAAAAGGAGGAGAGTAATGACTGATGAAGAGAAGACTAGTGAATGATGACATTGGAAAAGTGAGTTGGGGCCATATTTTTCTTTCTTTCTTTCTTTCTTTCTTTCTTTCTTTCTTTCTTTCTTTCTTTCTTTCTTCCTTCCTTCCTTCCTTCCTTCCTTCCTTCCTTCCTTTCTTTCTTTCTTCCTTTTTCTTTTCTTTCTTAAGATTTTATTTTTAAATAATCTCTAGACTCAACATGGAACTCAAACTAATAAACCTCAGATCAAGAGTCACACGCTCCACAGACTGAGCCAGTCAGGTGCCTCAGGAGCCTGATTTCTTATTGCCCTATTAATCTTAGTGATTTAGGTTATATCTTAAGGGCAGTGAGAAGCCATTGAAGAGTTTTAGTTTTTTTTCTTTTTTTTTTTTAACGTTTATTTTTGAGACAGAGAGAGACAGAGCGTGAACAGGGGAGGGGCAGAGAGAGAGGGAGACACAGAATCTGAAACAGGCTCCAGGCTCTGAGCAGTCAGCACAGAGCCCGACGCGGGGCTCGAACTCACGGACCGTGAGATCATGACCTGAGCCGAAGTCGGACGCTTAACCGACCGAGCCACCCAGGCGCCCCATAGTTTGTTTTTTTAAAATAGCTTTATTGAGATATAATTCATGAACCATATAATTCATCCATTGAAAATGTTTAATCCAATGGCTTTTAGTATATTCACAGAATTGTGCATCTATCATCAAAATCAATTTTAGAACATTTTTGTTACTCCCAAAAGAAACCTGTACTCCTTAGTTGTTATCCCTCATCCCACCTGTTCCTAGGCAACAGCTAATCTACCTTTTGTCTCTATAGATTTGCCTATTCTGGGCCCTTCACATAAATGGAATCGTACATTATGTGGTCCTTTGTGACTGGCTTCTTTCACTTATCATGATTTCAAGTTTCATCCATGTTGCAACATGTGTCAATACTTCATTCCTTTTTATGGCTGAATAATACTCCATTGCATGGATATATCACATTTTATCTATCAGTCGATAGACATTAGAACTGTTCCTACTTTTTGACTATTACGAATAATGTTGCTATAAACATTCACATACAAGATTTTGTGTGTACATGTTTTCATTTTTCTTGGACATATACCTAAGAGTGTAAGTGTTGGGTCATATGATAACCATATACTTATTTTTTTTGAGAAATTTATAGACTGTTTTCCAATCAGGTACAACATTTTACATTTCTGCTAGCAATGAATGAGGGTTTTCAATTTCTTCACATCCTTGCTAACACTTGTTATTCATCTTTTTGATAACCCTTATCCTAGTGGGTGTGATGTGGCATCTCATTATATTTTTAATTTGCATTTCTGTTTTAAAATGTATGTTTTGTTATCATTCAAGTATGGCAAGGCCAACAGATCAGATTGCCATTGAAAAGACAGCTGTCATACTCACAGATTTCAAGAGGAAGGGGTACACCAAGCCATGGCTGAGGAAGCCAAAGGGGAGGCACCAAGTTAGGTAAAGAGGGGAGGGCCAGAGCTTTTACTGTGGTTTCTGTGGGAAGGAATAGGCAAGGCAGGTAAGCAGGTTTAGAATTGGCTAGGCTGAATAATTTCTACAGGCCCTGGGGTAAAGGGGCTGCTCCAGTTGTCTGGTACCTGGCCTTGGGGTAATTGGGGTAGGGAAATACTAGCCTGGAGTATAAGAGTGATAAGGGAGTGTTTAGGGATATGGGCTCTAGGTTGGTTGGTTTGGCATATGAAAGGCACATGCAGGCAAGTCCTTTACTATCTAAGTATTTATTGGATAGCCCAGGAGGGACTGGTGCTTCAGCATCAGCACATGGTTAATAAAATTCCCTTGATGGTTAACAACATTGAGTATCTTTTCATGTGCTTATTGGCCATTTGTATATCTTCTTTGGAGAAGTATCTGCTCAGATCCTTTGCCCATTTTAATTTTTATTTATTTATATTTTAAATTTTTTCATTTATTTATTTTTATTTGAGAGAGAGAGAAAGGGAGAGAGAGAGAGAGAGAGAGAGAGAGAGCTTGCTTGTGTGAGAGAAAGGGAGAGAGGCAGAGGGGAGACAGTGAGAGAACCTTAAGCAGGCTCCACACCCAGCAGGGGGTTCAATCTGGCAACCCTGAGATCATGACCTGAGCAGAAATCAAGAGTCAGACACTCAACCCACTGAGCCCCCCAGGTGCCCCATCTTTTGCCCATTTTAAAAATTGGGTTATTTGGGTTTTTTTGATGTTGAGTTGCAATAGTTCTTTATACATTCTAGCTACAGGTCCCATATCAGATATATGATTTGCAAAACAATTCTCTTCTGTGGATTGTTTTTTCATTTTCCTGATGGTATCTTTTGAAGCACAAAGAGAGAGTTTTGATAGGAAAGTGACCTAATCAGATTTACATTTTAGAAAGAATATTCCATTTGCAATATAGCTAATTGTGTGTAGGTGAGCAAAGGGTATAATACAGAAAAATCATGAAGGAAACCCAGGAATCTTTGGCTTTGGAAACTTCAGGACACATTGCAAGTGTAATTAAAGGAACACTAAATATGGATTTTCCTCATTAGTTGGTACTTTAAACAAAATTTAAATATATACATTTCAAACTTCTGGAACTGAAATGAATGCAATGTAAATGGAACATAGAAATATTTAATTATTTTTTATTGAGAGAAGCCAGGAGATGATGTTTGTATGCAAGGAGTTCATTGCTACAAAAAAAAAAAAAAGTTTTCCTGCTCTGAAAGTGTTATAGAGTAAATTTCTTTTTTTTTTTTTTAATTTTTTTTTAACGCTTATTTATTTTTTTGGGACAGAGAGAGACAGAGCATGAACGGGGGAGGGGCAGAGAGAGAGGGAGACACAGAATCAGAAACAGGGTTAGAGTAAATTTCTATTTGATTTTAGACAAGTATGATTTAAATACTAGAAAGTGTGTTGTTTTCAGCAATAGGTATCACATTTCAGAATTATTACTGAATGAAATATGAAACTAAGTATGAAAAAGGATTAATTCATTTATACCTGAAGTCTTAGACTAAGTGAAGGGAAAGAGAGTTTTAAAAAGTGTTTGAAAATAGGCTTATTGAGGAGAATCAGGTTTGACGACAGGTTAACAATTGAACATGTTACCTCTAAAATTTCTCTGAGATATTCAAGTGAAGATTGGCTAAATGGCATTTGGTTATATGATTCTGGCATCTGCTGGAAATAGCTAAATTGCAGTTCTAGATTTTGGGTCCTTCATACAGATAGATGGTAATGAAAATCATCAGATATGTTGATATTATTCAGGGAGTTGGACAGTAAGAATGGAAGAGGGTGCTGAAAAGAATCAGGGAAGCATCACCAGTTAAGGGATAAAAAGAACAGATAGGATTAGCCAGAGAAGAAGCAGGAAAACTAATCTCTGCCCTAGGTGTCAAGGGAAGAGAGCTGGACAGTGTGAAATATTTTTTTGAGAGGTCAAGCAAAAATTTGTCTGCTGATTATAGGAATACAGAGATTAGAAGTGATCTTCGTAAGAGTGGTTTCTGGGGAGTAGTGAAGATGGAAGTCTGAGGGCAATGAGTTCAAGAATGAATATAAGCAGAGGAAATGGAGATGGTGACTATAGTACTACTCAACTGCCTTCAGCCCTGGGGACTGTGAACAATGGATGTGGGGTGAGAGAACAGTGGTTTTCTTTTGGGAGAGGGCTTATGTCTTTAAATGCTGATAAGAAGGCATTAAAAAGGTATTAAATGTATTTAGTGCCATTTTATTACTTGTTTTGTTATTGTTTCTGGAGATTTTCTCCATTCCTTTCTTGTCTTTGTAACTTTGGGGCTTTCCTTTCCATTCAAAGAGTCCTCTTTAATATTTCTTGCAGCACTGGTTTAGTGGTCACAAACTTTAGTTTTTGTTTGGGTAATTCTTTATTTCCCCTTCTATTCTGAGTGATAGTGTATGCTTGAAACTAATATTACACTGTAAGTTAACTAACTGGAATTTAAATAAAAACTTTAAAAAAGGATTAAATCTACTTACACTTTAGTAAATGAAGATGTTAGTTGGGAAAAAAAGATACTAAAAATACAAGTGAACAGTGTATGGACTAGATACTGTAGACTGAAGACAAAAAAACCTACACAAATACTGTGCTTAATAAATCTGTTTCTCACATTGGTATGAGTTAGCATTCTCTACTTTATGTGTATACTAGGATTTAACATAATTGTAGATAATGAGTGCCAGGTTTCTTATTGTTGGAGAAAGAAAGTTACAAATAAAGGAAGAGAAGGGTGCTAGGTGGCTCAGTCAGTTAAGTGTCCCACTCTTGATTTTGGCTCAGGTCATGAGCTCATGGTTTGTTAGATCGAGCCCTGTGTTGGGCTCTGTGCTGACAGCTCAGAACCTGCTTGGGATTCTCTCTCTCCCTTTGTTTCTGCCCCTTTCTTGAGTGTGAGTGTGCATGCACTCTCTCTCTCTCTCTTTCAAAATAAATAAATAAAATTAAAAAAAAAAAACAAAGGAAGAGAAAAGGCTAGAACAAACTTTGTGATCTGAAATCAATGGTGTCAGAAAAACTCATGGTTATGCACACACACACACAGATAGAAATAAATATAAATATGTGTGGTGCATATGTGCACTAATATACATACATGTAATCCCTTAGCTCTGTTCACTAAGATACCCTAGAAGCAATGAGCACATCTAGCACCCAGGTTGGTTCCTAAATGCCATCCCTTAATAAAGGGAACCAGGGGCTCCTGAGAGAAATTGTTGATTCCAAGGAGACTGGAATATCTTGTGGTATGAGAAAATAAGGAAGTGCTTAAAAAAGGAAGTAGACAGGTCAAAAGCATACAGAAACTAGCCTGAAGGAACTCCCGATGGCTAAAGTTGAACAATTTGAGAAACAAAATAGTAATATTGAATTATAACCCATAGAATATCCGTAAGTCCATATTGACATAGATATAATTAAGCAAATAAATTAGGGAGAAAGAATTACTGTTCCTCACAGAAAAATTCCATTTAGTAAGTGTAGAATGAATAAGGGAAATATACAATCTCTATTAGGCAAATGCAACAGAAATCATTGTTGCAGACAAGATCCACTGATGCATGGTGGAATCAGTGAGTGACAATTTGAGGAGCAACAGGATTTTTGCATAGTCTCAAAGTAACTCCCTTGAGATTTTTATCAATACAAAGGAAAAAAAAAAAAGTAACTTTACTACCTGGTAGATATTGGCGTAACTAAGTGAACAAGATTAATACCACCAGTAAGATGTATTGATATCATTTACCCTCTGATATGATACTTTGAGAATACACTATCACTTCTATGGTATTTTTGCCCAAAATGCATAACTTCAATCTGATGATTAGAAAATATCAGAGAAACCAAATTGAGAGACATTCTGCAAAATGCCTGCCAATAAAAAAGAGACATTAAGGCAAAAACCAGTAAAATCTCAATAATGTCTATAGCATTATAGCATGCTAACTTTCTGCTTTTGATCATTGAACTATGGTTATGCAAATTGTTAATCTTAGAGGAAGCTTGGGTGAGGGGTATACATGAACTCAGTACTATTTTTATAACTTTTCTGTAAGCCTAAAACTATTTTTCAGAACAAAAAGTTAAAAAAGACATTGAGGTGCCTGGGTGGCTCAGGTGGTTAAGCTTCCAACTTTGGCTCAGGTCACGATCTCAGAGTTGTGAGTTCCAGCCCCACCCCGTGTCCGGCTCTGTGCTGACAGCTCACAGCCTAGAGTCTGCTTCAGATTCTGTGTCTTCTTCTCTCTCTATCCCTCCTCTGTTCACACTCTGTCTGTCTCAAAAGACAAAAACAAAACATATTACAAATATTTTTAAAAAGGAATAAAGGTGAAAGGTGGCATCTAGATCATAGGGTAAAAACACTCCTGGTTAGGAGGAGCTATGCCTCTCCTATGCAACCAAGAGGGCTGGCAGAAAGCATGAGTGGCCATGGAGGTAGGTTTACTGAATTGATGTCAGGAAACTAATGGAGTTTTTAAAGAAAAGACCAGGGCTGTACCCTCAATGTCCACCATAGGGCCTGCCAGAGAGTAGGGATGCAACAAATGTCTATTGAACTGAACAGGCTTGGATTTAGGTCTATGATCTCTAGATCTGACCTTAGGAAAGTGATTTACTCTCTCTGTGCCTCCATTTTCTCTGAAATTAGGGATAATAATCCCAGTTGTTGAGCCAGAAATTAATATATATTTACCAAAATCTATTTCCTTTTCTTCCTGGGCACACAGCTAGATAATGCTTCCTGGTCTCCAGTTATGTTAGAAGCTTACTGAGTGGCACATCATTGGCTCTCCATATATATTTAACGAAGAATAAGTATCGGCATGTTCCATTATAAACTTTGTTGTGTTACCAGTTACTCTTCATCTTGATCCAAGATGACATCTTGTCTGCCCAGGGAAGTAGGTAAGACTAAATGAAAATTTCCAATGGATAATTTGTTGTAAAGAATATGATTTTTGGGACGCTTAGGTGGCTCAGTCAGTTAAGCATCTGACTTCAGCTTTGTTCACGATCTCATGGTTTGTGAGTTCGAGCCCCACATCAGGCTCTGCGCTGACAGTGCAAAGCCTGCCAGGGATTCTCTCTCTCTCCCTCTCTCTGCCCTTCCCCACTTGTGTGCATGCTCTATCTCTAAAAATAAATAAATAAACTTAAAAAAATAAAGGCAAAGAGGGGCCCCTTGGTGGCTCAGTTGGTTGAGCTTCCAACTTTAGCTCAGGTCATGATTTCACAGTTCGTGGGTTCAAGCCCCACATCGGGCTCTGTGCTGACAGCTGGGAGCCTGAAGCCTGCTTCAGATTCTGTGTCTCCCTCTCTCTCTGCCCCTCTCCTGCTGGTGCTCTTTCTCTCTCTCTCAGAAATAAACAAACATTAAAAAAATTAAAAAGAAAAATAAAGGCAAAGTATATGATTTTTTACACAGATCTAACTGATAATGATTAATTCTTCCCTAATTATGAGTCATGGAAAAAAAGTCATGTATTTATAATTCCCTGACATTGGATAGAACTGGAAGGCAATAACAGTTGTGGAAAAAATTTACAGTGTTTCTTCCTTTTTTTCCCCCCACTACCCGTCTAATTTGAGGGTAGACTATTATTAGAAACTGAGAGGGCAGAGGGATGTTGTGGTTACAGAATGGGAAAGATGAATTGCAACTAACAAAAATTTGCAGATTGCTGAGGTGAGGTCCTCTGGGGTTATAGTACCTTAGATTAAGCCATCAATGGTTTAGATTTCGAATCTCAATTTTCCTGGTTTGGTAACATGGTCAAATCACTTAAATGAATGAGTTAAACAAACCCATGGATTCTCATGCCAACCAATTTCTTGTGAGAATAATATTAAATCAGAGCACTAATTTATTAATTTACAATGATAAATGAAACCAAAGAGCAGATTGTATGCTTTATCAGCTGCTTGATATATTTACTTTGTAGGAAAATCTATATGGAAAACCATATAGTTATAATCAGAAAGGTTTCTGGCAAACAAGAAACTGGAGCAAGAAGAGTTAGATGTGTGATTTTTTTTTTTTTTAACTTGAGAGAGAGAAAGAGAGAGAGAGAGCGAGCAGGGGAGAAGGGCAGAGGGAGGGAGAAAGGATCTTCAGCAGACTCCACGGTCAGTGTGAAGCCCAATGCGGGACTTAATCCCATAATCCTGGGATCCTGACTGAGCTGAAATCAAGAGTCGGATGCTCAGCTGACTGCCATCCAGGCACCCCTAGATGCGTAATCTGAAAGGCCAGAATTATCAGATTATGATAACTGAAAGCAAACATTTCAGTAGTAAGGACAGACTTGCTAAGGGAAGGTTGCTTTTTCTCTACTGATATTTTCTTTTATGTGGATTGAGCTAGGATGGTATAACTCCTAGCTTCTCACTATCCCTTTACCCATCCCAGGGAAGAATGAATGACATCTAATTGGTAAATTTGGGAAGAATGACTAGGCATCTTGCCTCATTTCTTCTCTTTTTCTTGAGTAAGGCTGCTCTCAGAGAGCACACACTTTTTTCAGGATTTAAGACTTACTTGGTCCAGTGTGTTGCCCAGGGCCATCTTCTCCATTGGACACAGAAGATGCAATGTCTAGGGTCTAGCATATTTTCAGAGGTCCCTAATGGTTTAATTTAAAATCAGAAGGAAAAAAATGAACTTTAAGGTCAAAGAAAATGTTTAAAATATAACATTGATATATTTATATCAGTGTTGTAAAATATAATTAAACACATTTTTTTTAAATGGAAGAGGGTACCCAAAAAGGCAGAAGTGCCTATAGCCCCATGCAGGACACAATGTATTCTGGGGTTTAGGTGACAGGTCATTTTGGGTCTCATGAGCTACATCCTCCAGTTAGCCCTCATCAGTTCAAGGTGATATCTGACCCTTCATTTAACTTACTTTTGCTCTTTACTCTCAGTTTGGGTAGAGAAGAGAGAGGCTATTCACTAGGTTCCCTCAGGACCCCAACATACATCAAAGGAATACATATTTAGTGAATTGAAATGAAGACTGGAAAATTTGTGTAGTGAGTAGGGCTACCCTGATCAATGCCAGTCAACTTTGCAAAAATATTCTTATTTAATTTCCCTCTTTTATGTTCCATGCAGACCAAATCCTTCTATATTCTGGAATCAGCCAAAAGAAAAATGAGGAAATGCATTGACATCATCCTACAAATCATGATTGATTTCTGCTTTGGAACAGGTTTTTGTTGTTGCTTTTGTTTTTAAGTTTTTATTTTAATTCCAGTTAGTTAACATACATATAACATCTATGTTATATTAGTTTCAGGTGTACAATATAGTAATTCAACCGTTAGTTACATCACCCTGTGCTTATCATGATAAATGAATACCTTAATCCCCATAGCCTATTTCACCCATCCCTCCACCCTTTTCCTCTCTGGTAACTATCAGATTGTTCTCTACGAAGAATATTAAGAGTACCTGGTTGGCTCACTCAGTAGAACATGTGACTCTCGATCTTGGGGTTTTAAGCTGGAGTCCCACATTGGATGGAGAGAGTATTTAAAAATTAAATCTTAAAAAAAAGAATATTAAGAGTCTGTTTCTTTCTGTTTCTCTCTTATGTTTTCCCCTTTGCTTGTTCACATTGCTTATTAAATTCCACATATGAATGCAGTCATGTAGTATTCATTTTTTTATGACTGAATTATTTTGTTTAGCATTATACTCTTTAGCTCCATCCATGTTGTTGCAAATGGTAAGATTTCATTCTTTTTTAAGGCTGAATGTGTGTATGTATATATACACATATATTCATATACATATATGTATATATGTGTGTGTGTATATATATATATATACATATATATGTATATATATATATATATATATATATATATATATATATATACACATGGCACATCTTCTTTACCCATTCACCAATCGATGGACACTTGGGGTGCTTCCATATCTTGGCTATGGTATATAATGCTGCTATAAACATAGGGGGTGCATGTATCCCTTAGAATTAATGTTCTTGTGTTCTTTGGATACATATTCTGTAGTGTAATTGCTGGATCATAAAGTAGTTTCATTTTTAACTTTTTGAGGAATGTTTATATTGTTTTTGATGGTGGCTGCACCAGTTTGCATTTCCACCAACAGTGTAAGAGGATTGATTCTCCCTTCTCCACATCCTCACCAACACCTGTTGTTACTTGTGTTTTTGAGTTTAGCCATTTTGACAGGTGTGAGGTATACCTCATTGTAGTTTTGATTTACATTTCCCTGTTGATCAGTGATTATGAGCATCTTTTTATGTGTCTTTTGGCCATCTGGATATCTTCTTTGGAGAAACGTCTGTTCATGTCTTCTGCCAATTTTTTAGTTAGATTTTTTGGGGGTGTTGAATCTTAAAAGTTCTCTATATATTTTGGATACTAGCCTTTTATCAGATCTGTCATTTGCAAATATCTTCCCCCATTCCATAGGTTGCCTTTTAGTTTTGTTGACTGTTTCCTTGGCTGTGCAGAAGCTTTTTATTTTGATGTAGTCCCAATAGTTTATTTTTGCTTTTGTTTCCTTTGTCTCAAAAGACATATCTTGAAAGAAGTTGCTGTGGCTGATGTCAAAGAAGTTATTGCCTGTGTTCTCTTCTAGGATTTTTATGGTTTCAGGTCTCACATTTAAGCCCTTAATCCATTTTGAATTTATATTTGTGTCTGGTGTAAGAAAGTGGTCTGGTTTCATTCTTTTGCATGTTGCTGTCTGGTTTTCCCAACACCATTTGGTTGAAGAGCATCTTTTTCCCATTGGATATTCTTTCCTGCTTTGTCAAAGATTAATTGACCATATAGTTGTGGGTTTATTTCTCGATTTTCTATTCTGTTTCATTGATCAATGTGTCTATTTTTATGCTAGTACCGTACTGTTTTGATTACTACAGCTTTCTAATATAACTTGGAGTTTGGAATTGCGATACCTCCAGCTTTGCTTTTCTTTTTTAAGATTACTTTGGCCATTCCAGGTCTGTTGTGATTCCATATGCATTTTAGGATTGTTCTAGTTCTGTGAAAATGCTGTTGGTATTTTGATAGGGAATACATTAAATGTATAGATTGCTTTGTGTAGTATAGACATTTTAACAGTATTTGCTCTTCCAATCCATAGCATGGAATGTCTTTCCATTTCTTTGTGTCATCTTGAATTTCTTTCATCAACGTTTTCAGAGTATAGGACTTTCACCTATTGGAACACTTTTTTTTTCCCCCAGCAACCCACCAAAACAATGAGAAATTTCTATGCTCTATCATGAACAAATGTCCAATATAGGACATATTTTGAAACACCTACATCTGTAGGGAACACAAAGCAAAACCTGCATATTTGGTTTGTAAATATTTTTACATATTGGAAAAGCACTTACGTTAGGTGATATTATTATATTCAAAGAGCAAGTTGGAATTATAAATAACATTTTTCTATGAAAATAATTATATTCTTAGTTTTTTCCCCTACCTAGTTTACTTGATTAAAACCCTGTCTATTTTGGGGGGCACCTAGGTAGCCCAGTTGGTTGGGCATTCAATTTCCACTTAGGTTGTGATCTTACCGTTCGTGGGTTTGAGCCCCACATTGGGCTCTGTGGTGACAGCTCAGAGCCTGGAGCCTGCTTCGGATTCTGTTTCTCCCTCTATCTCTGCCCCTTCCCCACTCGCAGTCTGTCTCTCTGTCTCTCAAAAATAAATAAACGTTAAAAAAAAACCAACAAAGCCCTGTGTATTTCTTTGAGTTTTAATTTTTTTTTCAACGTTTATTTATTTTTTTTGGGACAGAGAGAGACAGAGCATGAACGGGGGAGGGGCAGAGAGAGAGGGAGACACAGAATCGGAAACAGGCTCCAGGCTCTGAGCCATCAGCCCAGAGCCTGATGCGGGGCTCGAACTCACGGACCGCGAGATCGTGACCTGGCTGAAGTCGGACACTTAACCGACTGCGCCACCCAGGCGCCCCGAGTTTTAATTTTAAAGCAGTTACAGTTTTGATTCTCAAAATGATTGAAATTTTTAGCTAACTTCAATTTAAAAATTCACCAATGATAGAACTAATGCGTTATTATTTACAAACGAATAAAAATGAGTTCGAAAACACATATAATCCTTTCAGTTCAGTTAGAGAGTAAACTAATATTTATCAAGCACCTGATATGTATGCATTTCCTTAGATAGTTTCATCTATATTGTCCTATGTAATTCTTACATGGTTCTCTCAAGTTAGCATCCTTATCCTTGCTTTATAATTGAGAAAATTGAGGCTAGGAGCAATTAATTGCCTTCACAGAGCTCATAGATTAATGACATGGCAGAACTAAAAATGTGAACCCTATACCTGTTTAAAAGCCAATATTATTTTCCATTTCACCATCCTACTCCTCTTAGTAAAGATGACAATGATGATGCTTTGTATGCATATGTCTTATCTCAGGAAAATTGCCACAGTCTCCTTAAGGTCAGGCACTGTGTCTTTTAGTTATGCAATATCCCTAAATTCTCAAGAAATATTGGTTAAAAAAAGAATAGCTCCTGATATTTACATAATGTTATTTAATTTTTCAATGGGATTTCAATGATAGAAATAAATCGTGCTCTTCTACCCCTTAGTGTTTAAATGCAATTATTCTGACTTATTTCACAGCAGACTAATTTCATCATCCTATTTAAACTTACCTTATATAAAAGGTGTATAAATGCAAATGCAGCTTTTATGCTATAATTCTTGGAATGTCCATTACAATACCAGGCTCATACAAAATATATTTAACTTCATCTGTAGGCTGTTTTAAGAGCTGCTTTACAAATACCTTTCTGGGGGTGCCTGAGTGACTCAGTCCATTAAGTGTCCGACTTCAGCTCGGGTCATGATCCCACGGTCTGTGAGTCTGAGCCCCACATCAGGCTCTGCGCTGACAGTTCAGAGCCTGGAGCCTGCTTCAGATTCTGTGTCTCCCTCTTTCTCTCTCTCTCTCAAAAATAAATAAACATTAAAAAACCAAAAAAAAAAAAAAAAAAAAACCAAACAAAAAAAACCAAATACCTTTCTGGACCTTCTAGGAATTTCCCAAGTACTTTCTATCTTTTCAATACTGGGAAGGATGATATAAAATAAATAGTATTATCTATGGATTTGAAAACATGGAAAAAGAAATAGACACTGCCTTCAGAAAGTTTTAGCCTCAAAGTGTTAACTAGTCCTAGGTCTTGAAAATTTATATTTGAATATGCTCAAATAATAACCACCCAGGGGCTTTTTGCACTGGGATTGGTGCTTTTTTTTTTTTCTCTGTTCCCTAATGCTTTTCCTATCAAAATACAAATCAGCTTAAACCAAACTGACAAACGGGTCCTCCAATTCTCAAGCTCCATCCTAATTAGCACAATTCAAGAATTCATCTTTCAGGCATGCCTTCACCAAACATTAACTGAGAAGTCTTGGGTCTTGGGCAGGATCTGAAAGGAAGGTGTATTAGGTGGAAGGTGCTACTTGGCCCTAGGCCCAGTTTATATTTTCCATCAGCAAATACTACTTTTGCTTAGGGTGAATATTTTAGAATGCCTGTTGACCTTGCCCTCTCTCAACTTGAAAAAAGTGAGTTTTTTTAATTTTGTTTTTTAAATTTTTAAATAGTACAATCACATTTTGAGAACTGAAATGGATTTCATTAGAAAGACTTCACATTTCATTTTAACAAGCATTTACAAAAACCTACTAAAATAAACTCTCTTGGACACCACTATTAGAAAACACCTTAAGTTAGCCTGAAAGAGGGGAGGTTTCTTAAAACAATAGGAGTGTTTTAAAGAAACCAAGGAGAGGGATGCAGCTAGCCTGGGGAAAGACTACAACCAAATCACTGAGAGCCAGATAGTATTTTCTTCCCAACTCTCAATGTGTCTTCGCTTTGTCTGCTTCATTCTTTCGAGGACAGATTCCTTTGCTTCCCAGGCTTCTTGCAGAATATAGCTGCCCCCAACTGTTGAGTTAACCTCATACAGGCTTAGTTGAACAGAGAAACTGAATCTCTCTAGAATCCTGAATATTTTATTCTTACTTAAATGATATTTAAAAAAAATAGTAAATAGATTCTTTTGGTTCAAAAATGTACAGTGAAAATTCTCTCCAGGCTTTTCCCTCTAGTTACCTATTTCCATTTCTCCAAGGCAACCAGTGATACTGGTTTGTTCCATCTCCTACCAAAGCTATTTTATGTATATGTGATAAAATACATCTACCTACCTACCTACCTAGGTATTCTCCTTCTCCATTTTTTTTTCAGTAATGGCAGTATAGCATATATACATTTTTAATGAGCAATTTATTCTGGAAACTGTACTGTATCAGCCTTGAGAGAATGCCATATGATTCCACATTTTGATATCACATATTTCACCAGTTCCTATTGATAAACATCTAGATTTTCCCCAATTTTTTGCTGTTACAAATAATGCTGCAATAAAAGCTGGAACACACATACATATAAGAGTAATTTTTCTTTTTCTGTGAGTAATCTTTTGTATGCTTTGCCTATTTTTTCTATTGGATTATTGGTCTTTTTCTTATTTCTAGGTATTTGTATATTAATCAGTCATTTGTCTCTGATATGAATTGCATTTTTTGCTTACCATCTGTCTTTTGATTTTACTAATGATGCTTTTCATCTTTGTTCTAATTCTGAAATTTCCCAAGAAGGGCTAATTGGATAAAGACACCCACTCTTGGTTAATTCACTGTGGCTGGGGAGGTGGAGTCATTTTTTTTTAAATTCTGGAGTACACTCTATGGAATTGGGGTAAGTAAAATTAAAGGGGAAATTGTGAGCAAGGAAGGTACCCTACAAAGGGTCTACTACATTTCAATGGCTAAAGAACATTTTCTAGTTACTGGGGATACATTTCTTTGCCTAGGGGAAGAGAGCTCACAGCTTAGTGAAGATACACAACAATGAACACTCACCACTGCAACTGCGTAAGAGACTACATATGAATTGCTGTGGGCATAGAAGAAGAAGCAGTTCATTAAGTTTGGGGTAACTGGAGAACTTTACAGGAGAAAAGGAATTTGAGCTGGGTTTGTAAAGACAAATATAAATGAAAATAAATGATTGTTGGCCAGTGCTCAACATCATTGATAGTAGGTTATATGGGGAAGCGTATGATTGTTACAGATGAGAGAGTATTTGACAGAAAGATGTCAACAGGAATGGTTACTGGATGTTATGTTTTCTTATTGGTAAACAATATGAAATTTTAACAGTTATATAGAGCTGGAGCTACCATAATATGCTTCTGGACTGAAGTGTGGCTTCCTGTAAAAATCCTCCACATAGGTACAGAATTGTGGTTGCTATCATATCCTCAGGATTATCCCAGGCATGAGAAAGTTATCCTTGCTATCCTGCAGTTCTAGTTCTCTTAGGGCTTTTGTTTGCTTTTGTTTTTAATGCTCTCTTTGCCAATCCCATCTCCACCCTTCTCTGTCAAGTTTGGAAACTGCCTCATGCCTGCCTACCCATTTATGGAGAAATTCAGTAAAATAAAGATAAAATTTTCAAGAGCATTCCTCAGTGTTTCTAGGCTTTCAGTCTATTTGAGGTCCATTTCTGTAGGGTTAATGACAGGATTTGGAAGCGTGGGCTAAGGAGTTGGGATTTTATCTTCAAACATATAAAAATGAGTGTTTCTTCACAAATGTGATATAAAATCCTGGGTCCTGAGATACTCTCCGTGGATAAAGATTTTTGGTCAAGTAAGTTTGGAACTATATAATACTATTCCTCTCCTTTATAATGCATATTGTCATATTAAAAGCTCATGAGAATTATTCAAAGGAAAAGCAGAGTACAATGAGAAGCCTTCTAGTTTAAGTGTATAATTTATTTATCCTTCATTTACATATTTTCTTACAGTTTGAGGAAAGTCAATAGAAATAGTGGGGAGCTGTGAACTTTCTGAAACATAGGTTTGGTTTTTCATGAAGTTTTCACTCAGCCTGGAATGCCATCCATTCTCCTTATTTGTTCTTGTTTTAGTTTGCTTGTTTTTGTTGTTTGCTTGCTTATTTTTTGTATTGTTTGGTTTTTCAGTAGGTTGACTTTTTTCTCCTCTTCGTTCTGCCCCTCCCCCCTTCCTGATGTATAATAAATACAATTATATATACTTATGTGTACAAGATAACTTAATATATATTGTGAAATGATTAACACATCTGCTACCTTACATGGTTATCTTGTGGGTGCAAATGTATCTAGAAAACTTAAGATCTAGTCTCTTAGCAAAGTTCAATTCTCCAATGTTATCTCCTCTTGGTAGATGTTCTTGGTATTCTATTCATTCCCTCAGGGTATTTATTTCCTCATTAAACATTTTTTTTAAACAGCACTTTATACCTGCCTCTTACAGATAAATAACTGCAAAAAAATTATTCTTCTTCCTGAGTCCACTAATATCTGTAAAGTAATAATAACTACCATCTATGGGGCTTTTACTTTTACATGCTTTTATTAATTAATCAAAAAGTAGGTATAATGAATGCATTTGAGAGATGAGAGAACTGGGTTTTAGAGGGCTTAAAGCAATTTTCCCAAAGTCACAGGGTTTGCAGTTCTTGTTGAGTACGGTAAAGCAATCCTTTATAAAGATAAGTTCATTGATACTTACTTACTTTCGATAATAGCAGTATTACCCACTATCCAGTTTCTACCAGATTCAAAATTGAAAAGCACAGGAGTTCCAGCATATGTTGGTCCTACTTTCTTTCACTAAAGTTCTTGCAACAATGCTATTCTAAGGTTAATTGGGAATGAAAACAAGTATTTATTAGCTATTATGTAGAGGAAGAAAAAATCCTGAGACAGATTTTCTTTGATTTGCCATATGCTGTGTTACAGAGTAATGCTCACTCATTCTTTCACTCCGCAAATATCCATAGAGTATTTATTTTGTACAAGGCTCTGCATTTGGTAGTGAGGAATAAAAGATTGAATGGGTTATGGAACTTATCTTCAAGGAACTGATGAACTACTATGGGAAATTATAAATATGTAAGTAATTATAATTAAGTGGAATGCTCTGAGTCAAAATCAAAGTATAGGAATGTGAAGGCAGAGATTATTTTTGATTGGGAAGAAATCATACTTACGTTCTAAACATAAATATAAACAAACAAGCAGGTTTAGAATTTAGCCATTAAGGAGGCCAAACATGGCTTTAGACAAATATAAAAGATTTATTTATGATGCATTGGTCATTCTATGTATAAAAATTTAAGACATCTTCTAAAACAGAAACTTTATCATTTCCTTAAAGGCCAGTCTTTCATATGAAGAAACAACAGGGTTCATCTTAAGTGTTAGGTTGTAGGCATTTTATCATTCTTCGGGTTCATCTGACATTTCAGAGAATTAAATATTTTAACATAATTAATTTTAATGTACCAATTGGAAGATTACAGAGAGCAGAATGTGATCAGGAGTAGCGCTTTGGTATTTAAGGTATATCAAGATACTTATTCAAAGATTCTTAAATTTCTTCTTTGAAATTGAAAGGTATATGATCTTGAATGAGAATGAGCATGATAAACAATCTATTTATCCAAAGTTTTATCCAATGCTGATGTCTCATCCTTTGAAAGATGTGTTGTTCTTTTCCTATTGGTTTAGAATTTAAACCAATAAGGAAGGAGAAAAATTTTATAACTATTCACAAAGGAAGGCTGGCTTTGTGAGTGTTGAGTAAAGATTGTTTTGTTCTTTGAGTCTGATTTTCAGAACTTTGTAATATCAACGCTTTCCTTTTACTGGAGTAGTAAGCATTTGTTTCTAAAAAATTCAGGCTGGCCGATGTCTTGGCTTGAAAAATATTTTCCAATGTTAAGAACACTTCCTAATTGTTCAGACAAGATGTGATGAATCTTTAACAATGTTCAAAGGAAAATCAAAAATTTAAATGTCTGCTTTTATTATCGTGGTGAACATATACCATACGAACAAAATTGATATTAATTCGCTAGATTTGTTTGAAGTTGATAATTACTAGGGCTCTTTCATTTCTAAAGTGGCATATATCACTGTTATTAGTCTTTTTTAATGGCTGTTCAGAGGCAGAGTTAATGTTAGGTTCTCAGCAACAGCTGTTTATAGCTTGAGATTCTATGTACTTGATTAAAATGTTTGCTGTTTTGAAATTTAATAAAAGCATTAATAAAGATTTTTGTTGTAATTTTCTTAACACTGGGACTCAAGGATCTCTAATACAAAAAAACATACAAAAGGAAAAATCCTTTTTTTCCCTTTGTATTTTTGTGTGTAGTTGGCTTCATTAGAAAATTTACCATCCGAGGTCTCTGCTCAAATATTTGAGTCTAAAAAAACCCATTAGAATGTTCCCATTGAGTGTGAGTATTTAGACTCAGATAAAGATAAAAATCCACTTGAACTGTTCCCAAATTTCCACTCAGTTTAAAGCAATTACTACAACATTGACAGTCTCTTCGATGCAAAGGAATACTTTGTCACGAGGCTATTTTGTTTCCCTATGAAAAATAATGAAGGTGGAATAAAAAGTAACTGCAAAGGGAGTCGAACAGAGGGAAAACACATGGATAAGCAAAACCACCACCAGAAAGCAAGGGTAAAAAAAATCGTGTACCTTAAAACATTGAACATTACACGTCAGAACACAGAAGAAACAAACCAAAGAAAGCAGAGTTTACGGGGGAAAATGGAGCAGGCGTAGGAGACGAGCAGTGATCGAAAAAGGAAAGAAAGCCTCTTGCTTTTTCTCGGCACCTGAAAACTGAAGCTCTAACTGGAGGGCAAAGGTCAGGGCCTGCAGTTCGGCATCGCAAACAAGCCCACGTTTTGGTGCTTCCGCCAGCGCGTTCAGACAGACGTCGGGCAGAGGAGGTTGGGGGCCGGCAGTCTCCGTCCAGGCGGAGGCCGCCGTCGACCTCTTTGTCTCCCGGCTGCGAGGGGGCCGGTGGGCCCTGAAACCTTCGCGGGCAGCGCCGCGCGCGCATGGGTGGCGTTCACGCGCCCGTCGCCCTACACGCCCCGAGTCAACAGCCCAGTTAGGGAACGCCGAGGCGGTCTGGCTCGCCGCGCGGTCCCTCCCAACTTGCAGCTGGGACCCGCGCCTTGACTGGCCCGCCCCGGCTCTCGTTTCCTCCCCCGCCTCTACCAGCGAGTACGACCTTGCGTTTCTGTTTTGCCTTTTAGGTTGGGAGAGTGAAGAGGGCGAGAAGCAGCTGTGGTTTACCGCGCCCTTTTACTTCGGCAAAGGGGCCCCTTATTGATACGTTCACGGGCTCAAAACAGCTCCCGCCTTCCCCGAAAACCCGCCACACTGAAAAGGGCTTGCTCCTCCATGTGAACACTACGACCAGGGAAGGGGGGAAACAGGATTTCGGGCGAGCTTTTTGGTAGTGGGGATGGCGGTGGAGAGACGGGTCCGATGCGGCAGAACCGGCCAGGCCGGGACTCACTCTCTAGGAGTGTGAGAGGCGGGAGCGCCCGCGGGCCAGGTCCCCGGAGCCGGCCCCGCGGGGCGGGCCGACGCGCCATGGCGGAGCTCGGGGACGAACCAGAGGTCGCGCCAGGGAGCTGGAGAGGGTGGGGGAGGCGGAGGGCGGCGAGCCACCTGAGCGACGTGGCAGCCATTCCCTACTCCCCGAGACCCCTCCTCCCCATTCGGCCGCCCACCCGCCCTCTCGCGGCTGGCTGCTGCGAGGCTGCTCTTCCCCGGCCGGACAGAGAGCGGCAGTGTCTCCCCCCCGCGGTCGCCGCTGCTCGCCAGCCCTGCGCCGCGCCGGAGAGCGCAGTGGCGGCGGCGGGAAAGGGCTGCGGACCCGCGGCGCCGCGTCGCGCACTCGACGACGCGGCCCCGGCCTCGACGCCCTCCACCCGCTCCCGGAGCAGGTAAAGGCGGCGGGTGGTAGGCGGGGTGGCGAGTCCGGGAGGGAAGGGACCCTGGGACCCCGAGCCGAAGCGGAGGGCCTGAGGCAGCGGCGGGCGGCGTTGCCACCGAAACCTAAATCCCCGGACGTGGTGGGCCAGCGCGGGCCACTTCCAGTCCGGCCCGCGGGCCTGGCCGCCTGGACGGAGGGGAAGTGAGGCGTCGGCGAGAGGCGGGCCCTGGCACGCCGCCCGAGGCCGGGCGAAGGCGGGGGCCGCGGCCCCTTCCTCGGCCTCTCACTCTCGGGCGGGCCTCCAGGCCCCAGACACACCCCTCTCGACCCCCCAGGCTTCGTCGGTTCCCGCCGGGACTTGACCTCTTGCCCCTTCGAGCGCCTTCGGCGTTTCCCAGGCGGAGCGTTCTTGGAACTTTGGGCCACCCTCTGGAGCACGTAGTCTTAGCAAAGCCGTTTATTTACTCACTTCTTCATATCCAAAGACAGCCTCTCGCTCCACGCGTTCCGATTTTGGATACTGTGCAGAGACATCCCCAGTCCCTGGTATTTGTGCCCCTTTGACCCTCGTCCGCCCCCCCCCGCCCCCCCCGCAACTTTGATCCTCACTGGGACCCTTCTTAAACCCTGCTGTCAACCGGACCCTCTCCGAGATACCCATTTGGAAATCTGTCTTTGATAAAGGGAGTCATCTGACCGGGACAGTTTATACCGTAGGCTCTTTCGGTTAAAACAGTCCTTTACCCCCCCTCCCCCCGGCTCCCCCGTCCCCGAGAGCTAGAGTAATAAAGTGTAGATGCCAGATGCCAGATCACGCTTGGTGTTGGCTTTAAAGAATCTTCCTTTCGGCAACAGTCTTTAGAACTAGGATCTGATATTTGTGGCAGGGACAGGTTTGTACACATTCTCGCCATGCAGTGGTTGTAATGTCTCCATAGCACAGTTCCGACTTGAAGGCAGGATTGGCTGGTTTTTCTACTCGATATCTTTAAGCCAATCAAGAAGCGCTGCTTGCCTGGAGACTGGTTAACTCAGAAAAGGTGGGGATTGGTTGAGCGCAGGGAAGAAAATCCTGGAGATCAACCTGGTCTCTCACCGAAAACAATGACTGGTTTGCAGCCGCCTCTTTTTTCTCACTTTTAAAATGTCCTTTCATCCTAATATCAGTCTTTTGTTCCGTTTTTATTATTTCTATGGTTTTTCTCTCAAACACCCAGCTGTTTTGTAACTTGTTTTAACCATCATTCAGTTTTCAATGAAAGAACCCTTGCACGCTTTAAGAAATGTAAACGTCATGCGTTTTGTGTTTTGATAATCGCGTGGTTCAGTTTTCTAACATTGCTCATTTTTAAAGGTCAGAAATTAAATCAACAATTTTTTAGTTCCTAAGCTAGATAGAGCCTTTATTAATTTAAGCGACTGTGCCTGGATGGGGGGGCTGCGGTGCTGGAAATGGTGGGAAGAATAGGAAAGAAATGGCTGCTTTTGTACAAGGAGGGTACAGTTTAGTTCATGAAAAAGACTAATGAACAATTAAAAAAAAAAACAAAACCCAGTTCAAAATCCCAGTGCAGAAACCCAGCATACAGTACTGAGGAATGTCAGTTTGTGTACCTGTTGACTTTAATAACTTTGAAGGGAAGAGTAAAGAGGACCACGTATTGGACTGCATACAAAAAGTACGCTTAAGTTATTACAAGAGTATTTTTTTCTTTATTGAAGGAGGCATAGTATCGTGTACACAGTAGAGAGTAAATAAATATCAGCGTAGGTGCATATTTTTTAACAGTATCTGAGGATTTTCCTTCTTTTAAAATCTCCTTTTCCATAAGAGACTCTTAAAAACTGAGAACAAACAGGGTTGATGGGGGGTGGGAGGGAGGGGAGGGTGGGTTAGGGGTATTGAGGAGGGCACCTTTTGGGATGAGCACTGGGTGTTGTATGGAAACCAATTTGACAATAAATTTCATATATTGAAAAAAAATAATTACTGATAAAAAATCTCCTTTTCTGTCTTCATGATTATCCATGGTTTTGCATGTCTTTTAATATGCAAAGCAGTAACCATGTATTAGTCAATGTGAATTTTAGAAAACGGCTGTCATCTTTGCCTTCCTTCCCTTCAGCTTTTTATATGCAGACTCATGGTGTAAGTCTTGTGAAGAATAAGGCAGGCCAAATATTGAATCTTAACAGATCTCTATTAAATGCCTTTAGAAGCAGTTTTATTAAGAATTAAAGAAGAGATTGAACATTTTAATGCTTGTTTATTTTTGAGAGACAGAGCACGAGTGGGGAAAGGGCAGAGACAGAGAGGGAGACATAGAATCCGAAACAGGCTCCAGGCTCTGAGCTGCCAGCACAGAGACCGACTCGGGGGTCGAACTCATGAACCAAACCATGAGATAATGACCTGAGCTGCAGTCGGACACTCAACTGACTGAGCCACCCAGGTGCCCCAAGAGAGTGAGCATTTAAAAAAATATTTACCATGCCTACCATTGAATTAGCCGAAAGTCATTATCAGCCTCATCGCCTTCATCCTCATAGTAATAAAAATGGCTACCACATATCTAAGAGTGTATATGTATATGCCCGGCACTGTTTTAAGCACTTTACGTATGCTACTATGTTTAATTCTCACAGTTGTATGAGATTTGCACTGTTATTCATACTGTTTCACAAATGAGTAAACAGAAAACATGAGAAATGTGAAGAATGTTGTCCAACATTACCCAATTGGTATTTGGTAGAGCCAGGATTCAGGCAAACCTGAATCTTTGTGACCTGAAACTTTACTCTTAACATATTCTTTTTGTGGCCCTCTGAAACAAAACCTTTGATATCAAGTAAATCATGACATTTCCAAATATCTACCATTCATCCCATCAGTTATAAGATGGGATGTTTTATGTACCTCTATGAAATTAAAAAACAGCTCCAGATAGCAGTGATGTATCATTGATTTTAGGATGTATCCTTATGCAGAAATGTAAAAACATGTCTTAAAATTGTTGAAATAAGATATATTGGTTTGTCACATAAACATTTTTCCCTTTACATTATAGTGAGTAGTTCACTTTGCTTTTAAAATATAGACAGATGATAACATTACTCTGAATTTTGGTTTTAACTACCCTCCTACCCACTGTACTATAGTTTTAAAATATGTCTAGATTGGGCAGGCTGTTGGAAGATCTAAGCCTTGTCCTCCAGAAATTATTTCATTAGTACATCTGGATTCAGGTTAATGAATTTGTGCTATCCAAATTCAAATAATTTAAGAATTAAAAAAAAAAAAAAAAACAAACACCACCAACATTTCATTAATTTCCGTGGGGGAAGAAAGTGGCTAGGCCAGCTAGGTTTTTATGACCATCAGTGGAATTACTGGCTGGAAGAACCCATATGTTGCACTTGGCTGAGCCCTGGTTCTGGGTGTACCAGTTTCACTAAACCTCATTAGACTGATGATGGACACTTTTTCTAAACATGGATTGTTCATGTCCTTTGATTACCTAATAGGTCTATTTCTCTTAAAATTTTGAGAATGGTCCAAATACATGGTTTTTAGTGTTTTTTTTTTCTTTTTTTAAAATTACATCCAAATTAGCATATAGTGCAACAATGATTTCAGTAGCTTCCTTAATGCCCCTTACCCATTTAGCTCATCCCCCCTCCCACAATCCTTCTAGTAACCCTCTGTTTTCTGTCCATATTTATGAGTCTCTTCTGTTTTGTCCCCCTCCCTGTTTTTATATTATTTTTGCTTCCCTTCCCTTATGTTCATCTGTTCTGTCTCTTAAAGGTCTCATATGAGTGAAGTCATATATTTGTCTTTCTCCAACTGACTAATTTTGCTTAGCATAATACCCTCTAGTTCCATCCACGCAGTTACAAATGGCAAGATTTCATTCTTTTTGATTGCTGAGTAATACTCCATTGTATATACATACCACATCTTCTTTATAGTGTTTTTTCTTAAAAATCTTTTTCTTGCTGTTTTTGGTTACTTTTATTTGTCTGAGGTTTAAAATGTTCATCCATGAATCCGTTGTTCTTTTCCTTTGTCATTGCTTCATATTTCCAAATTAAGAAATTTCATTGTTCTACGGATGTGATAATCAGTTTTTTCTAATATTTATTTATTTTTTATTTTTTATTTAAAAAAAAATTTTTTTTTCAACATTTATTTATTTTTGGGACAGAGAGAGACAGAGCATGAACGGGGGAGGGGCAGAGAGAGAGGGAGACACAGAATCGGAAACAGGGTCCAGGCTCTGAGCCATCAGCCCAGAGCCTGACGCGGGGCTCGAACTCATGGACCGCGAGATCGTGACCTGGCTGAAGTCGGACGCTCAACCGACTGCGCCACCCAGGCGCCCCTAATATTTATTTTTTTAAGTTTATTTTATTAAATAATCTCTGTGCCCAATGTGGGGCTCAAAATCATGACCTTGAGATGAAGAGTGAGAGATCTGACTGAGCCAGCCAGGTGCCCATCTAATATTTCTAAAATTAACCTTGTAATCAGAATTTAGGATAAATTCTAAGCATAAATTCATAATTCTAAGGTGATACCACCTTAATTGTTTCAGGAATTACTATTAAATCTTTTTATCACTATTAAAAACTTTAATCTTGTTTTGGAAAGCCTATCTTGTCTCCCCTTACCCCTCCCCCCCCACCTTTTTTTTAATGGTGGTCATCCTGTCAGGTGTGAGGTGATATCTCATGGTTTTGATTAACATTTCCTTGATGATTAGTGATGTTGAACATCTTCGCATATGCTTGTAGGCCATTTGTATATCAGTCATCAGTGGAGAAATATCTATTCAAGTCCTTTCCCCATTTTAAAATTTGAGATTTTTTTTGTTTGTTATTGACTTGCAGGAATTACTTGTACATTTTGGATATTAATACCTTATCAAATACATGGTTTGCAAATACTTTCTCCTGTTTTGTAGATTTGCCTTTTCACTCTGTGGATTGTTTCCTTTGCTGTGCAGAAGTTTTTAAGTTTGATGTAGTCCCATTTGTGTATTTTTGCTTTTGTCTCCTGTGCTTTTGGTGCCATATCCAAGAAGTCATTGCCAGTCTAAGGTCATGAAGTTTTCTCCTGTGTTTTTTCCTAAGAGTTTTATGGTTTCATGTTTAGGTCTTCAACTCCTTTTGAATTAATTTTTGTATATGGTGTCAGGTAAGGGTCCAAGTTCATTCTTTTGCTTGTGGATATCCAGTTTTCCAAGTACCATTTGTTGAAAAGACTATCCTCTCCATTGTGTAGCCTTGGCATCCTTGTCAAAGATAACTTGACCATATATGTGAGGATTTATTTCTGGGCTCTATATTCTGTTGCAACTGTTCTTAGGTTTCTCTCTGTCTCTCTCTCTTTTTAAATATTTATTTATGTTGAGAGAGAGAGAGAGAGTGCGCGCAGTAGAGGGACACACAGAATCTGAAACAGGCTCCAGGCTCTGAGCTGTCAGCACAGAGCCCGACACAGGGCTCGAACCCACAAGCCATGAGATCATGACTTGAGCTGAAGTCCGATGCTCAACCTACTGAGCCACCCAGGTGCCCCTGTTCTTAGGTCTTTTTATGCTGGTACCATACTGTTTTGATTACTGTAGCTTTGTTAATATGTTTTGAAATCAGGAAGTGTGAAGCCTCTAGATTTGTTTTAATTTCTCAAGGTTGTTTGGCTGTTTGGAGTCCTTTTCTTCACTGAAAAAAATACATATATACAGTAAAACTTTGGTTCATGAGCATAATTCGTTCCAGAAACATGCTTGTAATACAAAGCACTTGTATATCAAAGTGGATTTCCCCATAAGAAATAATGAGAAGTCAGATAATTCATTCCGCAATCCCAAAATGTTCATATAAAAATGATTACAATACTGTAACATAGTACAAAATAATAAAGAAAATATATAAAGAAAAAGAAACAACCTAAGGTAAAAGCACTTACCTTTAAAAACCTTTGTGGCTGGTATGAGGGAGACAAGAGTGAGGAAGGTTATTGTGTAGGACGACTTTCACTATCACTAATGGAATCACTGCAATCTATTGGCCCATTGGAATCTTTCTCTTTTTGTGCAACTTTAACAAGGAACCTATCCAGTGACACTTGGTTTTTGCCTCCTTTTGAGGATTTTGTGGAAATGTGACATTGCATTGTCATTAAACACATTCGTTGCTTGCACTTCTACATCCTTTTCTGATGGTGCTTTCCTACAAAATTTTGTACCATTTCTCACATTTACTCATCTCCCTAATCTCATTTGAAGTGAGATTTCATCTTTTTCTCTTCTATAGATGAGATGCTGATGCAGACTTCTTACAAATCTTGCCGTTTTGGCTGCTTGGACACCTTGTTCGTTCTTCTTGATGATTTCCTTCTTAGCTTCCACCATAATCATCTCTTTCTTACTGCCTTTCTTTTCAACCTTTTTCTGCATGGGGGCCATTATATATGCTCACAGAATTGTTGACTACAGTATTAATAAACTCTTGTCATATATTGTATTTAATATAACTGGCAATAAGGCAGCAGAGAAAAGGGTCTGTATCTGCAGGTACCCTGACCTAGAATGAAGCAAAGCATTTCTAAGCTTACTCTCAGCATGGAAAAGCAAAGGACTGTCCATAGGTGCTTTGAAGTGACAAAAGATACACTAGTGCCTATTGTGGGTGCCTTGCAATGTTCTGAAAAATCATTGATTTCTGCCAAACACCATGGCCTGAGACTGAGCATCTGAGCTCAGGATCGCCCACAATCCTGCAGAGAGAGAGAGAGAGAGAAAGAGAAGAAGAGAGAGAAGAGTAACCATCAGCATCATGTGTTACTTGCACTGCAAGACATCGTATTGCAAGACATCACTCGTTTATCAAGTTAAAATTTGTTAGAAGTGTTTGCTCATCTTGCAGAACACTTGCAGAGCAAGTTACTTGCAATCCAAGGTTTTACTGTATATGTATGTATGTGTGTATATATATACGTGTGTGTGTATACATATACATACATTTATATATATGATGATGATGATGATTTTTTGTTAGAGTAGGCTCCACTCTCAATACGGGGCTTGAATTGATGACCCTGAGAGTCATCATCCACTGACTGAGCCAGCCAGGAGCCCCTCCTTTTCTTAAGTTTAATCCATTAGAATTTCTTCTTTCATTTTCTTCCTTTCCTTATAGCATGATTGGATTTTTCTTCTCAGAGTACATATGGATAGATAAACAGATATAATAATATTTTTTGAGTATTATACATTTATGTTATATATGTGTATATTTTGGACTTTCCTAAATTTCATTTAAGGATTTAGCTTGTAATTTGCTCTTTTAAATTATGAGAAGACATTATCTTTAGCATATATCTTCCAGAAAAAGGATATTCTCCACTATAACTATAAAACCATTATTTCTAGTAAGATAACAGTAATTCCCTAACAGACTCACACCATATATTTCTTCAGTTCCCCAAACATTTTTTTTTTTTAATACCAAATTCACATTAAGAGCTACCCATTGCATTTAGTTATCTCTTTGAGTCTTTTTTTTTTTTTTTAATTTTTTTTTTCAACATTTATTTATTTTTGGGACAGAGAGAGACAGAGCATGAACGGGGGAGGGGCAGAGAGAGAGGGAGACACAGAATCCGAAACAGGCTCCAGGCTCTGAGCTGTCAGCCCAGAGCCCGACGCGGGGCTCGAACTCACGGACCGCGAGATCGTGACCTGGCTGAAGTCGGCCGCTTAACCGACTGCGCCACCCAGGCGCCCCACTTTGAGTCTTTTTTATTGTAGCACTGCCTTTCTTACCTGTCTACACCACCTTCCCTCTCTTACCCCGTGATACAGACTTGGTAGGTCTGTTGAGAATGTCTATGTTTTTTGTATTGCTGATCATTTATTTACTCATGGTGTAGAATAACCTCTTTATACCCTGTATTTTGTATAAACTGGGTGTTAAATCTAAACGTGTTTCAGATTCAGGTTAAAGATTTTTGGAAGAATATTTAGTAATGCTTTGTACTCCTATTGTTTCATATTAAGAGGCACATAACATTTAGTTGTCCTATCATTTTGATTCTGTGTTTGATCACCAGGCTAAGGTGGTGACAACCAGATCATTTTATTGTAAAGTTATCTTTTCTTTTTTGCATCTAGTAAATCATCTGTACCTGCTACTTTGACACCAGGTAAATCACTATCAACCTTTCACCTAATGATTTTAGCCTTCATTGATGATTATTGATTCCTGTTGTTATTCATTATATATATTAAAATTATATTGTTCCTTGTACATTGCTGTTGCATTGTCCTCTTCTATGAAGACTTTTCCCTTATCAGTTAGGGCTATTTGTTACCTTGAAAAAAATGTTCTTTTTGAAAAATAAATGCTTAGTTTGTTCCTTTAATATAACCATTTCCAAGTGTAGTAGTTACCTCCAGTGGTGGCAAATGAGTTTGGTCTTTTTTCTTTTTCTTCCCTTTTTTTTTTATTTTTTTTTTATTTTATGGCTTTCTGTGTGGAATCTCATATATTTGTATTATAAATATTATATATGTTTTGAACTTTGATATCATTTAGGATTGTAGTTTGATATAAATTTGTCTTTATTATATATGTAAAATCTGTAACTTACTATTTTTTTATTTATAGTAAGAAGACATGTTAGGTAACAGGAAGAGCTGTAGAGTTTGCAGATACCAACTGTGGCCTTAAAAAGCATGTTGGTAGCATCAATGCCAGGCAGATGGTAAGTATAACCAAAGTCATAGAGTGTGAATATTTTACACATAGGTTCTCAAGCCTTTTTATTTGAGTGATTAAAAAAAAAAATCTCTCAGAAGGAAAATGTAGTTACAAATTTTGTTACTAGAATTTCTCGAAGAGTTTGTGGTTGCATAAAACAACTGTATTGTAGTCTTGGTTTTCCCCTTTAATGTGTGTTTTCATTTCTCTGCTTCTAAACTGCTTCTTCATATTTCATATATTGTTAGCCATCTGCATATATTATCTGTGCACCCATTTTCTATATGGGACTATGGCTAACTGCCAGATTGAAGTATATATCATAATCTGTATAATCAAGGAACATGGCTAATGGGAAAATAAACACATACAGATGAAAATATGTTGGTAAAACCAACAATGTGAGACTCTAAAATAACCAAGCAAGACTAGGACTGGCAGTATGTAATGGAGGATTATAGAAAGTATTGAAGAAGTCTGTAGAAACACACCTTCCTGGATTCTTTAGCTAAAAGTGTATATTGTTCAGCAACTGGCTTTTTTCTTTAAGAATATGTCTAAGAGATCTTTCTGGTTTCTGCACACATATGGTTTCTTCATTCTACCTTAAATTTTATAACAATTGCCTAGTATTCTAAAAGGTGATTTTTATCATAATTTATTTAGCCATACTCTTATCCATTGATATTTAGAATGTCTTCAGTGATCAAGTATAATAGTTCTTAGGGCATAGATAGATACATTTTAAGATTATTAGTTACGTTTTCTGTAAATGCTGTCTTTTTCAGTGACACACTCTTTGGTACTTTGATGAGATTTAGTACTTATCTTACCCTTATCGCAGTAGCACGCTTAAAATCATTTTGTAGGAAACTTAATCTCCAGTTAAGATGGATTGATTGGTTTTGGTAGCATTTGTTTATGAGAGAGATGTTTATTTTCTCATTTTAGAGAAAGCAAGAGCAATGAGTGAGGGGGGTGGGTGGGGAGAAGGGGCAGAGGGAGAGAGATAATCTTAAGCAGATCCCACTCCTAGTGCAAGCCCGATTGATACAGTACTGGATGCCACAAGCCTGGGATCATGGCCTGGGCCAAAATCAAGAGTTGAGTTGGATGCTGAACCCACTGAGCCACCCAGGCACCCTGAGAGAGATGTTTCTTGATCTTTTTTGCTATGCTGCCGTATATATTCCTTATAGAGAGGTGCTTTGAGTCCTATGACTGCCATATACATTCCTTATAGAGAGATGCTTTTTTTTTTAAACATTACCATTTTTTAAAAATTTTATTTATTTATTTTGAAATACACAGAGAGAGGTGCGCGTGTGAGTACACGCAAGCAGGGGAGGGACAGAGAGAGAGGGAGAGAAAGAATCCCAAGCAGGCTCTGCTCTGATAGTGCAGAGTTCAACATGGGGCTCCAACTCACAAACTGAACTCATGAACCCTGAGATCATGACCTGAGCCCGAACCAAGGACGCTTAACCTACTGAGCCACCCAGGCACCCCTAGAGAGATGCTTTTGTTTTTTCTTCCTTTTTTGATGGTTTTAAGGAGCTAAGGTGTTATTAATACATTGGATTCTTAGTATCAGTTTTCTTAGGCCTATTCTTTGTAGATGATATTGCATATTAAATAGAATATATTTCTTGATTGTCATAGAAACTTACTATTTTCTGTTTATTTTTCTGTAAAGGTAAATTGTCTAAAATTAGTTGTCCTTATATAAATTTATTATTTATTTATAAAATGACATGGGAGTTTTTTTAGTGTCAGTATTGTGTTGATGATGTAGTTTTCAATAGGAAGGGGTTTTTTTTACTGGTATATTCACTTTAATGACAGTACTGACCATTGCCATACCATTGTTAAAGTTCACGTTCACTCTAAATGTTAACCTAGAATTTTTTTTTTTTAATGTTTAAAAGAACATATACATCCTTATCTGTTAAAAAAAAACAAACAACAAACTCGAGTTGATAAGACTTCTGCTTACCATGCTGGAATATTTTTGATGATAATCAGTGAGCAAGTATGTATTGGTTGGTTAGATTCTCTATCAGGTTAAAATTAAATAATAGAGGGAGAAGAGCTTGGAAAATGTGTATATGAAATTTATATATTCATGGTCTCATTGTTAACAAAAACTTATATTATTTGTTTTTATGTTCTTCATTTGAGCCACTTCTTTCACATTTCTCCATTATATATCAAATCTTACCCATTCTTATATAGCATATCCTTTTAGAATACACTCTCTATTTAGGTCAGGTATGTATGTGAAGAAGCTACATAACCTTGTTTAAACTAGTTTATTAATAAGTCTCTCTTTATGGAAAAAGGAAGATGCATAAGATCAGTTGATAAAAATGTTGAACATTACTCAAGTGAATAAATGGGATTGAAATAATATGGATATATAAAGTAAAACTAGTATTTGGGTGGTAGTGTATGTTTTTATGTATACGATGTTCTTCACTGTATTAAATATTAGACACTTAAACTGCCTACATGTTTAGATCTTTTTCCATATAAGTAGACACAATGAAAAAAGAGGTGGAAGGGATACATGGTTTAATAGGTAGAGGAACAAGTATAGAGGGAAGTCTAAGATTTAGCTTTGCTAATAGTAATTGTTGTTTTTTCCCTGATTGTTAAAATACATATATATTTCAGATCATTTGGAAAATGCAACATAATGTAGTATGTAAAAAGAGTAACATGTTAAAAATAAAATTACTTATAATCTCAAATTATCCAGAGATTTCTAGTCTAATATTACAGTCTGATCTAGTCCCATTAAATTATATTAAGTTTTGTGTCTTGCCTTCTTTTTTCTAACATTGTCTTACAAAAAACCCTCGGGTGCCTGAGTGGCTCGGTGGGTTAAGCGTCGGACTTTGGCTCAGGTCATGATCTCATGGTTCCGGGGTTCCAGCCCTGTGTCAGGCTCTGTGCTGACAGCTCAGAGCCTGGAGCCTGCTTCGGATTCTGTGTCTCCCTCTCTCTTTGCCCCACCCCTGCTTGCGCTCTGTCTCTGTCTCTCAGAAATGAATAAAAGTTTAAAAAAAAAAAAACAACTGTCAATGAAATATTATCCAAAATATAGTTTTTAATGACTGTATAGATTCCATTTTAAGAATCTAAAGGGATATTGTGCTTGATACTTTTCTAGTCCTTAGTTTTCTTATTTGCAAAATAGGCATAATAATACTTACTAGTTTAAGAGTTAAGTAAATTCATGATTTAACATTCTAGCTGGCATGTGTTAAGTATTTAATAAATTATACTTACTATTACCAGAAATTATTTTATCTTTCTTTTCTCATTATTTAGTTGTTTTTTAGTTTTTCTTTGTAAAAAATTACTGTATTTTGAACATTTCTATATAAATATCTCTGTAAATCTGATTTTTTTAATGATGAATTCCTAAAAGTGGAATTACTATATCAAAGAATATAAATACAGTTGACCCTTGAACATCACAGGCTTAAACTGCCTGGATCCATTCATGTGCAGATTTTTTACTGTTCTGTAAATGTATTTTCTCCTCCTTATATTTTTCTTAATAACATTTTCTTTTCTATAGCTTACTTTATTGTAACAAAACAGTATATAATACAAAATTTGTGTTAATTGACTCTATGTTCTCAGTAAGGCTTCCAGTCAACAGTAGGCTATTAGTAGTTAAGTCAAAAGCTATATGGGGATTTTTGACTGTGTGGGTGGTCGGCATTCCTAACCACTCCCAACGTTGTTGGGATCAGCTGTAATTTAAGATTTCTTGATACATAGTGCCAGTTTGCTTTCTAGAAAGGTTATACTAGTTTATTCTTATCACAATGTATGAAAATTCCTATTTCACTATAACTTTGCCAACAATGGCTATTATTATTTAAAAAATATTTTTTATCTATTAGGCAACATAATAATGCTCTCTTTTTTTAACATTAATTTATTTTTGAGAGAGAGAGCATGAGTGTGAGTGGGGGAGGGGCAGAGAGAGAGAGGGAGGCATAGAATCTGAAGCAGGCTCCAGGCTCTGAACTGTCTGCGCAGAACCTGATGTGGGACTCGAACCCGCAAACCATGAGATCATGACCTAAGCTGAAGTTGGACGCTTAACCGACTGAACTACCAGGCGCCCCAATAATATTCTCCTTTAATTCCATTTTATTAATAGGGTTAAACTTTTTTGTTGTTGTTGTTTAAGTAGGCTTCACGCTCAGCCCAATGTAGGGCTTGAACTCATGACCCTCAGATCAAAACCTGAGCTGAGATCAAGAGTCGGACGCTTAACTGACTGAACCACCCAGGTGCCTCAGTGCAGTTAAACTTATAAATTTTATTGAATATTGTATTACTATTTCTTTTTAGAATCTTGTACTTATTGCTTTCCTGTTCTTCTTGTTTCTTTTTCCTTACCTTAATCCTTCACTTATCTAGCAGAAGTTTATTGAGTGCTTACTATGTGCTAGACATTGTTTTGGTATTGATATGTAGTTTGGGTACTTATTTAGTTTAGTGATAGCAATGCAAAAGTAAACCGAATTGGCAAAAACATTTGCCTTCAAAGAGTTCACTTTCTAGCGTTAGGGTATACAGACGTTAAACAAAATAAACATCTAAATTATAGAGTGATAATGAAAGGGAGATGGAGAGAACGTGTGTGTGCACAGTTTTATGTAGGGTGGTTAGGTCACTGCAAAAGTGCCTTAAGTAAAGTCTTGTAAGAAATGAGTCAGGAGGGGCGCCTGGGTGGCTCAGTCAGTTGAGCTGCCGACTTCGGCTCAGGTCATGATCTCTCTGTACGTGAGTTCTAGCCCTGCGTCGGGCTTTGTGCTGACAGCTCAGGGCCTGGACCTACTTTGGATTCTGTGTCTTCATCTCTCTCTCTGCCCCTTCCCTGCTCAAACTGTTTCTCTCTGTCTCAAAAATAAATAAACGTTAACAAAAAAAAAATTTTTAAAGAAATGAGTCAGATATCTAGGGAAAGTGCATTTCAGGCTACAAATTAAGTATAAGGGCAGTGAAGCAGGAGAATACTGGGTGAATTTAAGAAAGAGCAAGAGGGAGAGTAGCAAGAAATGATTGGAAAGAGTTATTAGGGAACCAGACTGTTTAGTATCTTAAATAAGCTATTTTAAGAAGTTGAGCTTTTACTCCATATGAAATGCAGAGATTTTGGAGGTTTTAAAGTAAACCTTTGACTTAGGATCTACTGATTCAACATAGTCCCTGTCCATATACCATCTGGTTTCTTTGCAGAAATTGATAAACTAATTCTGAATTTCACATGGAAAGGCAAGGGGCCCAGAATAGTCAAAAGTCTTGGAAAAGAAGAGCAAAATTTGGAGACTTACTTTTCCTGATATTAAAACTTACTACAAATCAACATGATATGATACTGGCATAAGAATAGACATAACGATCAGTGAAATAGAATTGAGAGTCCAGCAATAAACCCTTACACTTATAGCCAATTGATTTTTGACAAGGGTGCCAAGACCATTCAGTGGAGAAAGAATAGTCTTTTTTTTTTTAATTAAAAATTTTTTTCTTTAATGTTTATTTATTTTTGAGAGAGAGAGATAGAGGATAAACAGGGGAGGGGCAGAGGGAGAGAGGAAGACACAGAATCTGAAGTAGGCTCCAGGCTCTGAGCTGGCAGCTCAGAGCCTGATGCGGGGCTTGGACTCACAAACCTGAACTGAAGTTGGATACTTAACCGACTGAGCCACCCAGGCACCCTAGAAAGAACAGTCTTTTTCAACAAATGGTACTGGGACAATTGGATATCTACATGGAAAAGAATTAACTTGGACCCCTGTCTCACACCATATACAACAATTAAATCAAAATGGATTAAAGACCTAAATGTAAAAGCTAAAACTGTAAATCTTTTTGAGGAAAACATTGGCATAAATCTTTGTGACCTTGGCTTTAGCAGTGGTTTCTTAGGACACCAAAAGTTTAAGTGACAAAAAAACCACACCTAATGATGGTCAACAACATTAGTCATTAGGGAAATGCAGTCAAAACTATAATGAGATACTGTTAGGATGGCCATAATCAAAAAGAGGGAGAATAATAGGTATTGATGAAGATAACAGAGAAATGGGGACCTTATACATTGCTGGTGGAAATTGAAAATGGTGCAGTCACTTTGGATAATAGTCTTACAGTTACTCAAATGTTAAACAAAGAGTTGTCATATGACATGAATATATTTTGAATTTAGAACTGGCAAGATTTGCTGAGTGATCACATGAAGTATGAAGGAAAGAGGAGGCAAAAATGAGTTTTTTGGCCTCAGCAACTGGAAATTGCCATTGGCTGAGACTGAGAAGATTGTAGTTAGGACAGGTCTGCAGTGGAAGATCCAAGCCATGAGACTAGGTGAGACTAGGTGAGGTCACCAAAGAAGTAGGTAATTCAGGGAAAAGAAGAGAAAAGAAGAGAACCTAGGGGTAAGTCCTGGAACACTTCATTTTTTCCAAGTTGAGTGGTGGGAAAATTCTAATAGTGGCCCTGTTCTTAAAAGAAGATAATGTCCTTAGCGTGTTCTGTGGAGGAGGGATATATCAGCTCTGTAAATGCTGCTGATAGGTCTAGACCATTAGCTTTAATTTTTATTTTCTTTTTTTAATTTTAATTAAAAAAAATTTTTTTTTTAACGTTTATTTATTTTTGAGACAGAGAGAGACAGAGCATGAACGGGGGAGGGTCAGAGAGAGGGAGACACAGAATCCGAAACAGGCTCCAGGCTCTGAGCTGTCATCACAGAGCCCCAAGCGGGGCTCGAACTCACGGACCGTGAGATCATGACCTGAGCCGAAGTCGGCCACCCAACCGACTGAGCCACCCAGGCGCCCCTTAATTTTTTTTTTAAAGTTTATTTATTTACTTGAGAAAGAGACAGCACGAGTAGGGGAGGGGCAGAGACAGAGAGAGAGAATCCTGAGCAGGCTCCATGCTGCCAGTGCAGAGCCCAGCATGGGGCTCGAACTGGAGAAACTGTTGAGATAATGACCTGAGCCTTAACGAAGAATCAGAGGCTTAACCATCTGAGCCACCCAGCCACCCCAGATTTAATTTTTATTTTCTAATTGCTTGTGTAGATAAATACAGTCCAGCAATCTTGTTAAATTATCTGGGTATCCCAAAAGATAATTTGTACACTCAGTTGTATTGTTTGTGAATAATGATAGTTCTATTTCTTTTTTTCTAATCCTTACAACTTTTATTTCCTTTTTAAGTCTTAATGCACTGGCTATGACCTCTGGCACAGTGTGGCACTATAGAATAAAAATGATGATAGCAATCATCTTATTTTTGATTGCAGAAGGTAAATTTTCAGCATTTCATAATTATGAGTTGTGGGTTTTTTTTGTAAATGCGTGCAGTTTCTAATTTGTGTAGAGTTTTTATCATGAGTGGATGTTGACTTTTTTCAAATATTTTTTCCGCATACGTTGAGTTGATTAGATGACTTTTCTTTATTTTGGTAATGTCAGGAATTGCATTGATTAATTTTAAAGTATAAAACAAGTTTTGTAATCTAAAAATAAATTCAGGTTAGTTGTGATACATTACTTTTATAATATAATTTTTATATTTTGTATGATATCACTCATAATTTATGTATTAAATACTTTGCTTAGGAATTTTGCATGTAATTTCTTTTCCTTTATTAAAAACACTTTTTAAAAAAAAATTTTTTTTTCCAACGTTTATTTATTTTTGGGACAGAGAGAGACAGAGCATGAACGGGGGAGGGGCAGAGAGAGAGGGAGACACAGAATCGGAAGCAGGCTCCAGGCTCTGAGCCATCAGCCCAGAGCCTGACGCGGGGCTCGAACTCACGGACCGCGAGATCGTGACCTGGCTGAAGTCGGGCGCTTAACTGACTGCGCCACCCAGGCGCCCCTAAAAACACTTTTTTTTTAATGTTTGTTTTATTTTTTGAGAGAGGGAGAGAGCACAAACAGAGGAGGGGCAGAGAGAGAGGGAGACTGAAGCAGGTTCCAGGCTCTCTGAGCTGTCATAGGGCTGACATAGGGCTCGAACATAGAGACTGACATAGGGCTCAAACTCATGAACCGCGAGATCATGACCTGAGCTGAAATCAGACGCTTAACTGACTGAGCCACCCAGGTGCCCCTGCACCTATTTGCATGAGTGAAATAGGCCTGTAATTTTTTTCATGTAATATCCTTGTAAGGTTTTGGTATCTGGATTATGTTGACCTCATAAAATGCGTTGGGAAGTTTTATTCCTAGTCTCTAGAAGAGTTTAAGATTGGTATTAGAGATGATTTAGTGGAATTTACTTATGAAGCCACCTAGACCTAGGGTTTTCTTTGTGGGAAGGTTTTAAGTCATTCCATTTCTTTAATAGATACAGGACTGTCAGATCTTGTTATATCAGATATAGTGTGATGTGTATTTAAAAAAAATGTGCATTTCACTTGAAGTTTAAAATGTATTGGCATAAAATTATTTATGGTATCTTGTTATCTCTCTTTTTAAAATATGTCTGTGGACTAGATAATGATGTCCCTTTTTTCATTTTTGATACTGGTTATTTGTGCCTTCTCTTTTTTGATCATGCCAGGGATTTGTCATTATTTATGTATTATTTTTTTAAATTTATTTTGAGATAGAGAGTTCCAGGTGGGGAGGGGGAGAGAAAGAAAGAGAGAATCCCAAGCAGGCTCTGCACTGTCAGCGCTGAGTCCAGAGCTCCACGTGGGGCTCAAACTCAGGAACCATGAGATCATGACCTGAGCGGAACTCAGATGCTTAACCGACAGAGCCACCCAGGCATTCCAGGGATGTGTCATTCTTAACAGTGTTTTTTTAAAAAAATTGTTTAAATTTGAAAGAACCGTCTTTTGACATTTTTTATCCCCTTTACTGCGTATTTGTTTTCTATTTTGTATTTGCTATTTGTTACTTCCTTTCTAGTTTCTTTGGGTTTGATTCACTATTTTTTCCCCCAACTGCTTATTAAATGCTTAGATGGTTGGTTTTTCAGCCCTTCTTTTTTTTTCCTAACATATGCACTTGTATGCATCTTTTACTGTGCATGATTTTAATTGTATCTCACGAAGCTTGGATATATATTTTTATTTGGTTAAAATATGTTTTCTAAATAATATTAATCTTAGTTATTAGTTATTTTAAAGTAATGTTAACATTTTACTAATTAGCATAGTGAAATTCTTTGACTCAACTGTAGAAGTGTAGTTCTTAATTTTGAAACAATTGTGTTTTCTAGTTATATTTTAGTTACTCATTTATAGTATAATTGCTTATGTATTTGAAAATAAAGTATATTTTGTGGTTATTGGGTCCATTGTTGTATAGATATTAAGTTAAGTTATATAGTGCATGGCTCAAATCTTCTATGTCCTTATTGTTCCTTTTTTTTTCTTTTTGTTGGGGTGCTCCTTTTTCTAATAGCTATAGAGGGAGCGGTTTTACAAGCTGAATGCAAACTTAGAATCACTACATCTTCCTGCTGAATTGGACTTTTTATCATTGACTTTTATTATTGACATGTATGTCAATGGTGATTTAGATAAGAGCAATTTTATTTTATTTTTTTGGAAAACAAGTTAATATTTGACATAAAAAGCACAACATAAATCAAAATCAGGTGGAAAATCAGAACCTTACTGGGCTTCCTTTTCACTTACTTTAGTAAGTTAGAATGGCTTGTAGTTGAAATGAATATGGGAGAATGTACCAGAACCTTTTGGTTGCTTAGATTTCTAAAACTCTTTTTTTCCCTTTTTAAAATTTTTGTATTTTTTTCCAAGTATAATTAACATGTGATGTTATATTAGTTTCAGGTATATAATATAATGATTTAACAATTCTGTGTATTTCTCAGTGCTCATTAAGATAAGTATACTCTTAATCCTCTTTATTTCACCCATCCCCCTACTCACCTTCCCTCTGGCAACCACCAGTTTGTTCTGTGTATATAAGAGTCTGGCTTTTTTTTGGGCTTTTTTTTCTTTCTTCATTCGTTTTGTTTGTTCCACATATGTGTGAAATAATATGATATTTGTCTTTCTCTAATTGGCTTGTTTTACTTAGCATTATACCTTCTGGGCTCATCCATGTTGTTGCAAGTAGCAAAATTTCATTCATTTTTATGGCTGAATAATATTCCACTGTGTATGTGTATGTACACATACCACATCCTTTTATCTAATCATCTATCAGTGGACACTTGAGTTGCTTCCATATCTTGGCTGTTGAAAATAATGCTAATCTTTTTGAATTAGTATTCTCATTTTCTTTGGGATAGTACCCAATAGTGGAATTACTGGATCATATGGAAATTATATCTTTAATTTTTTGAGGACCTTCCATACAGCTCAATACCAAAAACCCCAAATAATCTGATTAAAAATGGGCAGAGGGGCTGCCTGGGTGGCTCAGTCAGTTAAGCGGTTGACTTCAGCTCAGGTCATGATTTCATGTTGTGTGGGTTTAAGCCCTGTGTCAGGCTTTGTGCTGAAAGCTCAAAGCCTGGAGTCTGTTTTGGATTCTGTTTCCCTCTCTGTGTCCCTTCCCTGCTCGTGCTCTATTTCTTTCTTTCTCTCAAAAATAAACATTTGAAAAAAAAATGGGCAGAGGACCTGAATAGACATTTTTCTAAAGAAGACATACAGATGGGCAACAGACAAATGAAAAGATGCTCAACATCACTAATCATTGGGGAAATGCAAATTAAAACAATAATGAGATACCACTTGTTTTTTTCTTAACATGTTTATTTTTGAGAGAGAAAGTACACATGGGAGTGGGAGAGTGACAGAGAGAGAGGGAGACAGGATTGGAAGCAGGCTCTGGCTGACAGCAGAAAGCCTGATGCGGGGCTTGAACTCACGAACAATGAGATCATGACCTGAGCCGAAGTTGGATGCTTAACTGACTGAGCCACCGAGGGGCCCCAAGATACCACGTTACACCTGTTAGAATGGCTAAAATTAAAAATGCAAGAAGAAACAAGTGTTGGCGAGGATGTGGAGAAAAAGGAACCCTTGTGCATTGTTGGTAGATAAGAGCAATTTTAGTGTAGTTGTAGAAATGGTGGCAGCAAAATCCTGTTTATGAAAGAATGGAAGAAGAGAAATGGGAAACCATTGCTGTATGTTATACATGTTTTTCCTTAATTTTGTTTTTGATACATAGGTATTTTACATTTAATGTGGCTAGATGTGTTAGTACTTTTTTCTTTTAAGACTTCCTCTTTGTACTTTTTTGCTTATAAAGTTTCTTATCTTCATAAGATGGGATATTCACTTGCTCCATGAAACTTATATTCCTGAACAGTGTTGTCCAATAGAACTTTCTACACTGATAGGAAAGTTTACTATTTCTGCTGTCCAGTATGATAGTCATTAACCACATGTAGTAATTGGACATTTGAAATGTGACTCATATGAGGAAATTAATTTTTAATTTAACATGATTTTTTTCAAAATTAAACTTTTTATTTTGAGATTGTAGATTCACATGAAGTTCTAATAAATAATATAGAGAAGTTTCCTGTGCTTTTACCCAGTTCCCCCAATGAAACATCTTTGCACAACTTTACTATGGTATCACAACCGGGATATTGTCATTAGTACAGAATATTTCCATCACTATAAGAATCTCTCAATTTACCCATTTATAGCCACACCCACTTGCCCCTTCCTCCCATCCTTTCCTTAACCTTTGGCAATCATTAATCTATTTCTGTAATTTTGTCATTTCAAAAATGTTACATTAATGAGATTATTCAGTATATAGCCTTTGGGGATTGGCTTTTTTTCCACTCAGCACAACTGTCTGGAATTTCATCTAGGTTGTTTTGTATATCATTAGTATGTTCCTTTTTATTGCTGACTAGTATTTCATGGAATGGAAGTACCTTCAGATGAAGGACATCTGAACTGTTTTCTAGTTTTTGGTTTAATGAACAAAGCTGCTATAAACATTGTGTACAGGATTTTGGGTGAACATAATTTTTCATTTCTCTTAGATAAATGCCCAGGAATGCAATTGCTGAATTGTTGTATGGTGTTGTGCACACATACATGCACAAGCAGGGGAAGAACAGGGAGGAGGAGAGAGAGAATCCCAAGCAGGCTCCGTGCTGTCAGTGCGGAGCCCAACATGGGGCTCTATCTCACAAACTGAGAGATCATGACCTAAACCGAAATCAAGAGTTGGTGGCATGACTAACTGAGCCACCCAGGTGCCCCACATGTTTAGTTTTTAAAGAAACTACCAAACCGTTTTCCACTGTGGCTGTACTATTTTACATTCCCATCAGAGCGTATGGGCCATCCAGTTTCTCTGTATCCTTGCCAGCATGTGGTGTTGCCATTAGTTTTTATGTTAGCCAGTTTGATAGATGTGTAAGTAATATCTCATTGTTTGTAGTTTTAATTTGTATTTACCTAATGCCTCAAGGTGTTGAACATCTTTTATGTGCCTATTTGCCATTTGTACATCCTTTTGGTGTTAACGCGTTTTGCCCATTTTCTAGTTGAATTGTTTTTTACTGTGGAGTTTGATAAGTTCTTTATATATTTCAGATGTTAATCTTTTGTTGGATACATGGTATGCAAATATTTTCTCCAATCTGTAGCTTGTCTTTTCATCTTCTTAACACGGTCTTTCATGGAGCAAAACTTTTTAATTTTGATGAAGTACAGTTTACCAGTTTTTCCTATGGGTCATGCTTTTGGTGTTTCTGTTTAGCTCTAGGTCATGGAGATTTTATCCTGTTTTTTTTTTTTTTTTTTTTTTTTTTTTTCTAAAATGTTTATAGTTTTATGGATTTCAGTTCTTGATCCATTTTGAGTTAATTTTTCTGTGAAGTGTGAGACTTAGGTCAAAGTTTATTTTTTTTAATCTGTGGATGTCCACTGGCTGCAGTTTCATTTGTTGGAACAGACTGTCTTTTCTCCATTAAATTGTCATTTGTACTTTTGTCAAAAGTTAGTTGGGCATATTTATGTTGGTGTATTTCTGGGTTCTCTCTTCTGTTTCCAGCTCTATATTCTGTTTTCATATCTACATGTCTGTCCCTCCACTGATACCATACAGGCTTGATTAGTGTAGTGATAAAACAAATCTTGAAGTTCAGTTGATTGATTCTTCTCTTTCAGAATTGTTTTAGCTATTCTAGTTCCTTTGTCTTTCCCATTTAATTGTAGAATAATCTTGTCCTTATCCACAAAAAATCTTGCTGGGGTTTTGGTAGGAATTCTGTATCTCAATTTGGGGAGAATTGACATCTTTACTATGTTCAGTCTTCTAGTCCATGAACATGCTATGTCTTTCTGTTTATTTAGATCTTTGATTTCTTTCATCAGTGTTTTATATAAAGCTTTCAGCATACAGGGTTCTGTAGTGATACCCTTTTTACATTCCTGACATTGGTAATTTGTGTCTTCTCTCTTTTCTTCTTTGTTACTCATGCTAGAGATTTGTCATTTTTTAAAGATCTTTTTAAAGAACTATCAATTTGTGGGGTACCTGGGTGGCTCAGTTGTTAAATGTCTGATTCTTGGTTTTGACTCAGGTCATGATCTCATGGTTTGTGAGTTTGAGCCCCCATTTCAGGTTCTGCGCTGACAGTGTAGAACCGGCTTAAGATTCTCTCTCTCTCTCTCTCTCTCTCTCTCTCTCTCTCTCTCTCTTCCTCTCTCTTCCTCTTTCTCTCTCTCTCTCTGCCCCTCCCCCTGTGTGACTGTGTGTGTGTGTGTGTGTGTGCACTCTTAAAATAAGTAAATAAATTTAAAAAAACTATCAGTTTGTTTCACTTATTTTTCTCTTTTGCTTTTCTGTTTTCAGTTTCATTAATTTTTGCTCTTATTTTTATTATTCCTTTCCTTCTGCTGGGTTTGGGTTTGGGTTTGTTTTGCTCTTTTTCTAGGTAATTGTGATGGGGGCTTAGGTTATTGATCGATTTGAGACTTTTCCTCTTTTGTAATGTTGTATTTGGTTGTAAATTTGCTATAAATGTCCACCATTGCTGCTATAGCTGTGTCCTACAAATTTTGATATGGTATATTTTCATTTTCATTCATTTCAGTGTATTTAAAAAGTTTTCTTGAGACTTTCTCTGTGGCCCATGGATTATTTAGCATATTGCTTAGGTTCCAAGTGTTTGGAGATGTATTGGTTATCTTTCTGTTAATTGATTTCTAGCTTGATTCCGTTGTGTGATTTCAGTTCTTTTAAATTTGTTGGGGTTTGTTTTAAAATCTAGGCTATGATCTATCTTGGTACATATTCAGTCGGCACTTGAAAATAATGTATTCTGCTGTTGGATGGAGTGTTCTATAAATGTTGATTATCCTTAATTGATAGTGTTAATTGTGTTCTGTATCCTTGGTGTTCTGTATCCTAGATGATCTTCTGTCTAGTTATTCTACCAATTGTTGAGAGAGGGCTTTTGAAGTTTCTGTAATTGTGGATTTGTCCATGTCTCATTTCAATTGTCCGTTTCTGTTTCACTTATTTAGTGACTCTGTTGTTTGGTGCATATACATTTAGGGTTGCCTTGGTGGTCTGATCCTTTATGATTATATAAGGCCCTTCTCTGTCCCTGGTAATTTTTTCCCCCTCTGAATTCTACTTTATGTGCTATTAATATATAAAGGTGTAATTTTATTTAATTTTAATTAATTTAAATTTAAATAGGCACATGTGGCTGGTGGCTGCCATATTGACAGTGCCGTTCTGGAAGATGGAGAGAACTATGACACAATAAGTTTAATTAAAAGGTAAATTTTATAGTATGGGTATTATGGGCAATGGGAAGTCAGGGAAGGGAGATTGATTGGGGCAGAGGGATTGGAGGAGATGATTTTAAATTGGGTAATCAAAGAAGAAATCATTAACTGACACTTGAATAAAGGTTTGGAGGAGTGAGATTACCAATGCAAATATTTTGGGGAAGAATGTATCAAAGGCCAGCAGGGAGGTGAGCCACTGTAAGAACTTAGGTTTTACTGAGTGGCATGGTGAACCACTTGAAGATTTAGAGCAGGCCCTGATTCTGACTTGTTATGTGTTGTATGTATGTATGTATGTATGTTTTATGTTGCTGTATGAACATCATTCTGGCTGGTGTGTTGAAAATAGACTGTAGGAGACACAAGTTGGAAGCAGAAAGAACATTTAGGACACCAGAATACGAGTAAATGATGAAAGTAGCTAGACCAAATGGTTAGAGCAGATTTGGGGGAAAATATCAATTAGTTTTGCATATGTTAAATTTGAAATGGTTATTAGATACATCCAGGTGAAGAGAGCAAGTAGACTGTCTGGGGTTCTTCAGATCAATGAGTCCCTGCCCTTGTGGAGCTTACACTTTACTTGAGTATGGGTAGTAAATATAAAAAAAGAAAACAAAAAAACCCGAAATGAAATATGTATTGTGTTAGAAGATGATTAAGTCTTATGAGGAAATTCAAGTTAGGAAAGGATAAGTGTTGTTGGGACTGACTTCCTGAGTAGGTAACATTTGAGTAATGATAGGAAGGTGGTGAGGAAATAAATGTGATAGATACTTGAGAGAGTAGTAGTTTAGGTAGAGGGAACCAAATCTAAAGGTTCCCGGGAAAAGCATGGCTGGTGTGGTTAAAGAAGAACAAGGAGGTGAAGTGTGGCTGGAGTGGCACTGAGCAAGGTCTAGGGATGACAGCACTGAAGTAACCAGGGTCTGGGTTATAGGCTATTTTAAGAGTTCTGGCTTTTACCCTGAATGAGATGGGAAGCCAGTAAATAGTTAAGCAGAAGAGATGTATGATCTGACTTATGGTTTAACTGAGTCACTCTGATTGCTGTGCTAAATATAAATAGACTGTGAAGGGGCAAGGATGGAAGCAAGGAGATTGGTTTGGAGACTTTTGTAAGTAATCTAGGCAACAGGCTGTGGTAGTAGTGAGATAGTGAGGAAAGGTCATATTCTGGATGCATTTTGAGGGTAGTATTGACAAAATTGGCTTATAGTTTGGATGTGGGATGAGACGAGTTAGGAATACAAGATTTTTGACCCAAGCAATTGGAAGGATAGAGTTGCATTAATTAAGATGGGAAAGACTGAGAAGAGCAGGTGTGAAGTAGGTGATCAGGAGCTCAGTTTTGGACATGTTAAGTTGATGATGCCTATTAGACATCCAAATGTAGATGTTCAGTAGACATTGTCATTATGAATATTGTTTTTTGTTTTTTGAAATAAAATGCTAATTAAAACAGTATACTGGCTGTTGTGAAGATACATTATATTTGTTAATATCTTAAATTTTTAACATGTTCAATCCTGGCAAAACTTGAATATTTTGGAGAGAAAAGTTGTTTGACTGCTTTTTGGCTTTGCTGCCAGAGTTGATGGTACTTTCTTAGAGTCAAATAAAGATACCATTCCGATTTTAGAAATGGAAATATAACTGTATAGTCTGAGTGTCTTTACTTACTTTCTATTTTAGGTCCTATTACTGCTGGATTGTGCAAGATATTTAACCGTGTTTTCTTTGAGGTATGACTTAAATATCAAACATCTTAAATAAGAAAAGGGAAACATTTTAGTTTTGGAAGTCAGAATGCCAAGGAGAAGGAAAAATCTTGGGGGAAATCCTTTTCGGAAGACCGCAAGCTCTAAGGAAGTTGTCGTATCCAGTGTTGCTAGTCATGAGGAGCCAACCACTACTCTTCCTTCCATGTGTGAGACAAAAGTTGATCAGGAAGAACTCTTCACCAGTATCTCAGAGATGTTTTCTGATCTGGATCCCGATGTAGTGTATTTGATGCTTTCTGAATGTGATTTCAAAGGTGAGAAAAAGTTTAGTTTGAATCCTTTGCATCATGTAAGAAGACTTCATGTACTATGCCATGACCAGCAGTAATATAGAAAAATGATTGCCTTCTTTCTCTTTGGTTAATTTATTGAGCATCTGCTATGGGCAAGTTATTAAGTTGAGTATTGTGAAGGATATGAGGAAGAAGAAAGCATAGTTTTTTCTGCTTTCAAGATATGTATAGTTCTAAATATAAGATGTATGTATAGATACCATATTCTATGTTTTATTTCTTTTTATCTTCCCTCTAGAACAGGTTGGAACTACCAACATTTTGGACTGGATAATTCTTTGTTGTGAGTGGCTTTCCTGTGCATAGTAGGATGTTTAGCAGCATCCCTGGCCTGTACTTTGTAGATGCCAGTAGCAACCTTCAGCAGCCCTTTTGACAAATTAAAAATGGCTCCACCTATTGTCATATTTCCCTTGGGGAGCAGAATCATCCCCAGCTGAAAACCACTGTCTTAGGATGTAAGCTCCATAAAGACAGATCTCATAAAATATTTTTATTGCTGTATCCCCAGCCCCTAAAATAGCTAATGACTCATATTAGGACCTCAGTAAATATTTATTGAGTGAAAAGATATTTTTATTTTTTTAGGGAGAGGAGGGAGGAGATGAGGGGGAGAGGGAGGGAGAGAAAGAGAGAGAGAATCTTAAGCAGGGGAGCCCGATGTGGGGCTCGATCCCACAACCCTGGGATCATGACCTGAGCTGAAATCAAGAGTCAGACACAACCAACTGAGCCATCCAGGTGTTCTGAGGGAAAAGATTGTAATTGTGGGAATGAGAGCTTATTAAGAGTTGATGCTAATAGAGTAGTACTTCACAATATTGGCTTTGGAATCAGGAAATCTGGGTTAGGTTTCCAGCTCTGCCACTACCTCTCTGGCTCTGTTTTCTTATTTGTTAATGAGAAAAATAAAAGTATGTACCTCATAGGACTTCCGGTGAGAACCGAGGTTGGTTGGTTTGTTTGTTTGGTCAAGTCTTCAGTATGGTATTATTAATAACTTGTAATAAATTGTTTAGAAGTATGTTGACAGACAAGAAACTATCAAAGTTGACTGAATGAGTAAATTAAATATTGCTTTAATACTTGAGTACTTCAAATGTTGATGCTCAGTATTGCTATTGGCTATGATTAGTATAAGATAAAATTATTCTGGATTGGGGAAGTTTTGGTAATGCATGATAAACTTCACTTTTATTCTTTATGCAGTCTGTGATGTGAGCTTAAGTATTCTGTTATATATGCAGAAAAACAGTTTTCGGCAGTCTGCATAATGCTCAGAAATGACAGTATATAGAGTTTTATGTGTGACTTCAACATTTATTTCTTAATGTTGATGTGTTTAAAATTTATTTGTTTCACATACACTAACATAAGCAATGAGGAATTACAAGAAAAATATATTGCCCTTACATCCTAACAAAAAATGTTTCTCTTTTCAAGGATCTTCTCTACATCTTGTTCATAAAAATTGATATTTTGAGCATTTTGAAATGATAACATTGATGAAATTGTGTATTTTGCTTTTTAAGCGTAACAAGCATTTTTTCAGTGTTGCTATGATTTTTATACTTATTTTTAATAGCTTCAAATATTCCACTGAAATGTGCTCTAGTTTATTTAATTGTAACTAAGTTTTTCATGAATAATTAATACAGCACAGGACATCTTGGTACAAATCGCCTTTCCCTTCTTTTGGCTTTTTTTCTTAGTCCCAACGTTTTATTTCCTCATGTCACAAGGTAAGAACAGTTTTCAGCTCTTGGAAACGTGCTGCTGAATTTGCCTACAAGAGGTGTGCCCAGTTGCCATCCCTCCAGGACTGTATAAGTACCGTGGTTTCACCACAGCTGTTTCAGCACTGTGTAGTATGACTTCACGATTTTAATAGGAATAAAATTTTGCTTTGTCTTAATTTGTTTTTTCTTTAAATAAACAGGATTATTGAACATTTTTGCATATGGCTTATTAATTATTATATTGTGTGAATTTTTATGTGTTTTTATTATTTTATACCATTGTTTTAATTTTTCCAACACCCTGTGTATCTCTTGCGTGATATAAATATCCTGATCTTTTACTTACTTTTACATAATACTGTGTTTTTATTATATACACATTAATTTTTTTTTAAATTTATTTTTATTTTTTATTTTTTATTTTTTTCAACGTTTATTTATTTTTGGGACAGAGAGAGACACAGCATGAACAGGGGAGGGGCAGAGAGAGAGGGAGACACAGAATCTGAAACAGGCTCCAGGCTCTGAGCCATCAGCCCAGAGCCTGACGCGGGGCTCGAACTCACGGACTGCGAGATTGTGACCTGGCTGAAGTCGGACGCTTAACCGACTGCGCCACCCAGGCGCCCCTACACATTAATTTTTTGGGTTGATCTTGTGGTTTTCTATCATGTACATTTTCTTCATAGAAATACCTTTTGTGTTTGCTTTCTTTTTCTTTTTTTTTCCTTTTCTTCTTTTTTTTTTTTTTCTTCATGTTTAGGGCTTCTAACCTTTGTACTATTGCTATAATCTCCTAACTGGTCTCTCTGCTGGGCTTGCCCCTCCAATCCCTCTTTGTTTTTCTTCTTAAGGGAACATTAATTGGGTGCTTACTAGGTGCCAGTCCTTATGCACAGCACTTTTTCACGGATTATCTCATTTAATCCTCACAACAACCCTATGAGGTAGGTACTTTTATTATCCCCATATTGCAAATGAGAAAATCAAGGCTTACACAAGTTAAGTAACTTGTTCGAGGGTCATAGCCAACAAGTAGGAATTTAAATGCTGGTTTTCTGACTCCAGACCAGAGCTGTTACCTACTGTGCTGTGCTTCATATTTCCTTAAGACAAAGCACAAAAATAAGCAAAACTCCACAAATTTCAAATGCTTAACAATTCTAATGGCTCTGTATTTGTGTTATAAGGGAAAGAGCTCAGCATTGGAGTCAGACATACCAGGCCTGGCTCTGTCACTTAGTATCTGTGTGATTTGGGCCAAGTTAATATACTTTTTGAACTTTATTTTCTTCATTTATTTGCTAGAGATACTAACCCTCATAGTATTATTTGAGGGTTCATATCGGTGATATATATAAAGCTCCTAGTTCAAATGTGGTGACAGATAGTTTCTTTAGAAAATAAAATTGATATTTCTTACCTTGACATACAAGACTCTTCCCAATTTCACTTGATCTTTTCCAGTTTTGTCTCCTTTTATCCACCATAGTACTGTGTACCCATACTCCAACTAACTTCTCTTAATACCTTAAACATACTTTGTGTTTTCAAGACCAGCTTTGCCTTTCCTTCCTGTGTCTGACAAGTTTCTTTTTAACCTTCAAGTCCCAGTTCACATATTACCTTACGTGAAATCTTTCCTTACGCTCTTATAAGGCTGTTATGGCATTTGTGTATTACTAAAAATGTGCATTATTTAATCTATATTATAATATAATTGTCTTCTAATTTGATTATCTTTAATTGCCTCCATTAGATTGCAAAAATCTCTTAAGTGTAGTAAAAACTATGTCTTATTTATCTTTGTACAATGTATATCCGATATATAGTATATGCTGATACTTATTTTTTGTATTAAGTGAAATTTATAGCATTAACCATATAAACAAATTAGATTTACAGGAGAGTACTGAAAATACTTTGTACTTAAAAGGACATGCAGTTGCTCAGTATTGAATAAATTAACTGGTTTTAGGGTCTTTATAAATAACTGTAATGTATATGATTATAGATATCTTTAGATACAATTTATAAATATTTTGTTAATTCACATTTATCAGAGACCTCTACTTGATGGTAATTTATTAGCCTAGTTTATTACAGCTTGTCTGAAAGTAACAACATTGTATGACTCCATCATTCAAACCTTTCACTAATACAGACTGGTATACTAGTAAAATATTAAATAAAAAAATTACTTGAATATTTATAAATTTCTATATTCCATTCAGTGCAAAAAGTATAATTTTACATGGATTTTAATCAAATTGTATTTTACTATTTTCAATACACATTTATATTGTTGTCCTTGTTGTACAGTTGAAAATGCAATGGATTGTCTATTAGAATTATCTGCCTCTGATGCCAAGGTAGAAGAATCATCTTCAAAAAGCTTCATTGCTTCTGAGAGCCAAGTAAGTGCTGTGGGACGTGAAATAATGGAAAAGTATCCTTCTGAAGAAGAGAGTGAAGATTCAAAAATGGATTCATTTTTGGACATGCAGCTAACCGAAGACTTGGATTCCTTAATACAGAATGCTTTTGAGAAATTGAACTCTTCTGATGACCAAGTATACTCATTTTTGCCTTTGCAAAGTGTTAACAGTTTTAGTGACCCGAGTGCATTTGTAAATTCAGATGCAAGTAGCATGACTCCCATTCTTTCTACAGAAAATGTGGATTTGAACAGTGAAAATGTAGAGAATTCTGCCTCTGCATTAAGTTCAAACACTGTAACTTCACATTCTGTTTCAGATGAGTCCAAAAGTTGTATAAAGGATGACACATTGGCATTGGAAGATTCTCTTCTCAGTGGTTCTTTAAAGGTAGCAAGTGACAGTATGGTGGGTGGTAGCAATCGTGGTCAAAGACCTAAAGAGCTTTTAGAAACTGAGTATGTTGAGACTCCGTTCTCTCAAGCCCCTGTAGATTTGGATGACAGTGAACCTCAGGCTTTAAGCCTTACTGTGCAAAATCTGGGGCTTGATTTACTAGGTACAGGTGGGGATCAGAAATCTGCTTCTGTCCCTGATATGTTTGTACCTTCTGAAGAGTTCAATTTCAAACCGCACAAACGTACTGAACTGCCGTCAAAGGGGAAAGATGTGAATTACTGCCCAGTACTTACCCCTCTCCCTCTACTGCTGCCTCCTCCTCCACCTCCACCAATGTGGAATCCAATGATTCCTGCTTTTGACCTCTTTCAAGGAAATCATGGCTTTGTAGCTCCTGTCGTAACCACCGCTACACACTGGAGACCTGTCAACTACACTTTTCCCCCTCCGGTTATTTCTCACACTTCCCCAACAAAGGTATGGAGAAATAAAGAGGGAGCAAGTGCTTATCAAGTACAAGAAACCCCAGTTTCTCAGGTTGTAAGAAAGAAGACATCATCTTATGTTGGACTAGTTCTTGTTCTTCTCAGAGGGCTTCCAGGATCAGGAAAATCTTTTTTGGCAAGGTATGAGGTTTAATTGAGTTTTTAAAAAAGTATGATGCATGAACCTGAGCATTTATAACAGATAGAGAATATGAATATGTGAAATGCTTTTGCTTAATAGATATGTTTAGTAACCACTGAAATCTTTTCTTTTCACTAATTTTTTCTTATTTTGTGGCTGATAGCAGCACTCTTTTCTCCAGGAGTTTTTTTATTTTATCTTAGCATGTCATTTTGGGAGACAGAATAGAAGAAAAATTTAAAGATGATTTCAAGATTGTGAGCTTTTGAAATCAGTAGAAATAGCTTTATGTGGAAGAGAACCAATTTGAGTAGGAGAAAAATAAGTTCAACTTTGATTATAGAGTTAAAAAGCCATAATTGGTTTTGAATTCAAGGAACAAAATAGGTTTGTTTTAGGTCAGTTTTCTTGGGAGTCAATCTTCTGCTTAGAGCATTTCCAATGTGATTTGTTTGAATATTATTATATTCTCACTTTTAAATAACCATACTTGAGTTCTTTATTTGGATTATGACCTTGTGAAAACTAGGAGAGAGAATTTAGAAGAAAAATTAATGAAAACAATTCCATTTATCATTCACAGGACTTTGCAAGAGGATAATCCTAGTGGAATCATTCTTAGTACTGATGATTATTTTTACATAAATGGACAGTACCAGTTTGATGTAAAGTACTTAGGAGAAGCACATGAATGGAACCAGAATCGTGGTAAGAATAGACATTAGATTCTGGGTAATATTAAGAGCAATATAAAGTATTTGTATTTTGACAGATATATAATTTTTAGGAAGTTATGATTCCCTTTAATTAAAGTTTTTAATTAAACTTAAAAAATAAAGTGAATTATTCAACTATATATAATAAGTAAAATTATAATAATTGTTATGTTACATAGTAAGAAGTGAAGGAGGTCATTGTATCTCACAGAGTTGTTATGAGGATTAAAGGAGTTAATTTTTGTAAAATGCTTAGAACGTTGCATGACATGTTTAAGTTTTATTTAATGAATGGGAATCTTGTCACAAGTGTACCAGATTTTCTATATGGGTCTCAGAAGAGCTCAAGATGGTTCCAGTTGTCTCCTATGCTCTGGTTCCTGTTTCCTGAAATGGGATTGGTGTTGTTAACTGCTACTTTTTCCTAGATTGATTTACTTGTTAAGGGAGGCAGTGTGAGAGTAAAAGTGGCTCTCCTCAATCTGAATTTGTAGAGAGGTCAGAGATAAAACCTTACTATTTTTATTAGTGCAACTGTCTGTTCACTGAAGACAGTTTTATCATGAAATGTTATATTTTATGTTATGAACAGTTTGAATTTCATCTGAAGAATTTGTAATACACATCGACAATATTTTTCACCTTTATTTTATGATAAATGCACTGTATAAGTGATTCTTGAATTTGCCATCTGAAGACATTAAATTTTTCTGTGTTTTTTTCTTGAACTGAATATTAAAGTGAGAACTCAGGAATGTGAAAATACTAACACAACAAAAAATAAAGAAAACAATATGATGTGGTGAATAGTCTTGGATATGGCAGTTGCTAGCTATGTGATGTTTTACAAGTTATCTACACTCTCCAAGGCCTATTGTCTTCAGCTGTAAAAGGGCTTAATAATACTTAACCTTCATGATTGTTGTTAAGGTTAAATGAGAAAGAAGGGCTGAGCAGCAGTTGAACATGCCCTTACTACTGTAATAGTCCTAGCAATAATAATATTAAATTAATAGGCAGAACTCTCTTATTTATTAAAAAATTTTCTTAATTTTCTTAATGTTTATTTACTTTTGAGAGAGAGAGCAGGCAAGGGGCAGAGAGAGGGAGACACAGAATCTGAAGCAGTCTCCCAGCTCTGAGCTGTCAGCACAGAAGTCATGAACTGCGAGATCATGATCTGAGTTGAAGTCGGACGCTTGACTGACTGACCCACCGAGCCTCAGTAGGCAGCACTCTATGTTAAACAGCTTTATTGGGATAGTAATCACATGGTTTTAAGCATATTCAGAGTTCTACAATCATCACTACACTTTTAGAACATTTTTATCACCCCCAAAATATCCTACACCCATTAATAGTCACTCGTCATTTCTCCTCAATCTCTCCCAGCCCTAGGCAACCACTAATTTACTTTCTGTCTCTAGGTTTGCCTATTCTGGGCATTTCATTTAATGGAATCATATAAGCCAATTTGACAATAAATTATATTAAAAAATACAAAAAAATAAGAGATTAAAGATATCAAATTCTAATAAATAAATAAACAGAATCCTATAATATATGGTCTTTTGTGAAAGAAAGCCTTCTTTTCACTTAGCATAACATTTTCAAGGTTCATGTTGTAGCATGTGTCAGTAATTCATTCCTTTATATGGCTGAATAATACTCCAGTTTATTGATATGCCACATTTTATTTATTCATTCATCAGTTGGTGAACATTTGAATTGTTTCCACTTTTGCCTATCATGCATAATATTGCTATGAACATGTATGTCTATGTCTAACCTATTTAGGAATTGCCAACTGGTTTTCCAAGGCAACTGCACCATTTTACAATCCTGCTAGGAGTTTATGAGGGTCCCAACTTCTCCATAGTGCCACCAATAGTTGTTATTGTCTGTCTTTTTGATTATAACTATCCTGGTGGATGTGAAGTGGTAGCTCATTGTGGTTTTTTATTTATTTATTTTTTATTTTTTTTACATTTATTTATTTTTGAGACAGAGAGAGACAGAGGATGAATGGGGGAGGGTCAGAGAGAGGGAGACGCAGAATCTGAAACAGGCTCCAGGCTCTGAGCCATCAGCCCAGAGCCCGACGCAGGGCTCGAACTCACGGACTGCGAGATCATGACCTGAGCCAAAGTCGGACACCCAACTGACTAAGCCACCCAGGCGCCCCAGCTCATTGTGGTTTTGATTGCATTTTCCTGGTGGTTGAGGCTGTTGAGCATTCTTCGGTGTGTCCTTTTGCCCATTAGTTTATCTTCTTTGGAAAGTTGTCTGTTTAATTTGTTTTCCCCTGAAGATGTAATTAAAAGATTTTCAATACATTAATTATATTCAGGTACAATTTTTCCCTTAAAAATTAAATGGGAAAAAATTTCCTTGAAAAAAATGCATTTTTTCTTAAGTATCTTGTGTTCTTTTTTAAAAAATTATTTTCTTATTGGGGCACCTGGGTGGCTCAGTCGGTTAAGTGTCTGACTTGGGCTCAGGTCATGACTTGTGGTTTAGGAGTTCAAGTCCCCTGTCAGGCTCTGTGCTGACAGTTCAGAGCCTAGAGCCTGCTTCTGATTCTGTGTGTGTCTCTCTCTGCCCCTCCCCAACTTGCACTCTGTCTCTCTCAAAAATAAATAAACATTAAAAAAATTAAAAAAATTATTTTTTTCATCATAAGTGTACTCTTTAATCCCCATCATCTATTTCACCCATCTTCCCACCCACCTCCCCTCTGGTAACTTTGTTCTGTATAGTGAAGAGTCTGTTCCTTGGTTTATCTCTCTCCCTTTTATTTTTTTCCCTTGTTTGTTTTGTTTTATAAATTCCATATATAAGTGAGATCACATGGTGTTTATCTTTCTCTGAATTATTTCACTTACCATTATACTCCCTAGCTCTATCCATGTTGTTGCAAAATGGCAAGATTTCATTATTTTTTATGGCTGAATAATATTCTGCTATGTGTGTGTGTATATGATATATGTATATATAATATATAACATTTTTCATGTGTGTGTGTGCGTGCATGTGTGTGTGTGTGTATGTATGTGTATGTGTACGTGTGTCACCTTTATCCATTCATCTATCAATGGACCCTGGGGCTGCTTCCATATTCCATAGTTTGGCTATCATAAATAATGCTGCAGTAAACATAGGAGTGCATGTATCCCTTTGAATTAATGTTTTTGTATATTTTGGGTAAGTAGTGTGATTACCGGATTGTAAGGTAGTTATGTTTTTTAGTTTTTTTGAGTAACCTCCATACTGTTTTCCATAGTGGCTGTACTAGTTTGCATTCCCACCAACCACGCAGGAGGGTTCCTTTTTCTCCACATCCTTGCCAACACTTATTGTTTCTTGTGTTTTTGATTTTAGTCATTCTGACAGGTGTGAGGTGATACCTCATTGTAGTTTTGATTTGCATTTCCCTGATGATGAGTGATGTTGAACATCATTTCATGTGTCCATTGCCCATCTGTATGTCTTCTTTGGAGAAATGTCTATTCATATCTCCTGCCCATTTTTTAATTGTATTATTTGTGTTTTGGGTGTTGAATTGTATAAATTCTTTATATATTTTGGATACTAGCCCTTTATCAGATAAATCATTTGCAAATATCTTTTCCCATTCAGTAGGTTGCCTTTTAGTTTTGTTGATTGTTTCGTTTGCTGTTCAGACACCTTTTATTTTGATGCAATCCCAGTAGTTTATTTTTGCTTTTATTTTGCTTCAGGAGACATAACTAGAAAAATGTTGCTATAGTGGATGAAAGAGAAATTATTGCCTATGTTCTGCTTCAGGATTTTTATGGTTTCAGGTCTCACAATTAGGTCTTTAATCCATTTTGAGTTTGTTTTTGGGGATGGTGAAAGAAAGTGGCCCAGTTTCATTCTTTTGCATGAAGCTGTCCAGTTTTTCCAACACCATTTGTTGAAGAGACTGTTTTTTTCCCATGACATATTCATTCCTCCTTTGTTGAATATTAATTGACCATATAATTATAGGTTTATTTCTGGGTTTTCTATTCTGTTCATTTGATCTATGTGTTTCTTTTTATGCTAGAACCATGTGATTTTAATTACTACTGCTTTGTAAAAGAACTTAAAATCTAGAATTGTGATACCTCCGGTTTTATTTTTCAAGATTGCTTTGGCTGTTCGAGGTCTTTTGTGGTTCCATACAAATTTTAGTATTTTTTTTTCTTTTTTGTTCTAGTTCTGTGAAAAATACTGTTAGTATTTTGGTAGGGATTGCATTAAATGTGTAGATTGCTTTGGGTAGTATGGACATTTTAACAATGTTTTCCTTCCAACCCACGAGCATGGAATATCTTCCCATTTGTTTGTGTTGTCTTCAATTCTTTCATCAGTTTTATAGTTTTCAAAGTACAGGTCTTTCACAACTCTTTGGTTAAGTTTATTCCTAGATATTTTATTGTTTTTGGTGCAATTGTAAATAGGACTGTTTTCTTAATTTCACTTTCTGCTGCTTCATTATCAGTGTATAGGAATGCATCCGCTTTCTGTACACTGATTTTGTTTCCTTCAATTTTACTGAATTAATTGATCAGTTCTAGTAGTTTTTTGGTGAAGTCTTCAGGATTTTCTACATATAGTATCTCATGTCATCTGCAGATAGTGAGAGTTTTACTTCTTCTTTATCAATGTGGATGCCTTTTATTTCTTTATGTTGACTAATTACTGTGTCTAGGACTTCCAGCACTATGTTGAATAAAAGTCATGAGAGTTGACCTCCTTGTCTTGTTACTGATCTTAGGGCAAAAGCTCTCAATTTTTTAGCATTGAGTATGATATTGGCTGTGGGTTTTTCAAATACGGCCTTTATTATGATGAGGTATGTTCCCTCTAGACCTACTTTGTAGAGAATTTTTATCAGGAATGGATGTCATACTTTGTCAAATGCTTTTTCTGCATCTGTTGAAATGATCCTATGATTTTTATCCTTTCTCTTATTGATGTGATATGTCATGATTGTTTTGCAAATATTGAACCACCCTGGCAACCCAGGAATAGATTCTGTTTGATCGTGGTGCATGATTTTTTAAATGTATTGTTGGATTTGGCTTGCTAATATTTTGTTGAGGATTCTTACATCTATATTTTTACGTTTATATTCATGGCCTGTAGTGTTCTCTCTCTGTCTCTCTCTGTCTTTTTGTGCTGTTTATCTTGTTTTGTATCAGGGTAATGCTGGCCTCATAGAATGAATTTGGAAGTTTTCCTTCAGCTATTTTTTTGAAATAGTTTGAGAAGAATAGGTATTAACTCTTCTTTAAACGTTTGGTAGAATTTGCTTGTGAAGCCATCTGGTCCTGGACTTTTGTTTTTTGAGAGTTTTTTGATTAGTGATTCAATTTCATTGGTGGTAGTTGGTGTGTTCAAAATTTCTATTTCTTCCTGCTTTAGTTTTGGTAGTTATACGTTTCTAGGAATTTATTCATTTTCTTTAAGTTGTGCAGTTTGTTGGCATATAGGTTTTCATAATATTCTGTTACCATTATTTGTATTTCTGTGGTGTTGGTTGTTTTATCTCCTCTTTCATTAGTGATTTTGTTTATTTGGGTCCTCTTTTTTTAATAAGTCTGGCTAGAGGTTTGTCAGTTCTGTTGATCTTTTCTAAGAATCAGCTTCTGGTTTCATTGATTTCTTCCATTGTCTTTTTAGTTTCTATATCATTTATTTCTGTTCTAATCTTTATTATTTCTTTCCTTTTGCTGGGTTTGGGTTTTGTTTGTCTTCTTTTTCTAGCTCCTTAGTCTTTTGTTATTTTTAAATTGGATTATTTGCCTTTTTATTACTGAGTTGTAAGAGAGTACATGAAACTTAAAACTTCCAAATAGGGGCACCTGGGTGGTTCAGTCAGTTAAGCTTCTGACTTCAGTTCAGGTCATGCTCTCCTGGTTTTTGAGTTTGAACCCTGCATTCAGCCTGTATTGGGCTGTGCGCTGACAAGCCCTCCGGACCTGGAGCCTGCTTCAGATTCTGTGTCTCCCTTTCTCACTGCCCCTCCCCTGCTCATGCTCGCACGCATGCACGTGTGCACGCTCTCTCTCTCTCTCAAAAATAAATAAACATTAAAAAAAAAAAAAACTTTCAGCTAATTTCCTTGTAAGGCATACTTACTGTGCTTCATCATTAATTTCCTGAATAGGTCTAATTCCTGGGGGAAAAAGGTAGTTTTATAAGAAAATCTCTTATACAGTGTTTAATAATGTTTTCTTTATTTCAAATCATTACATCTTTGTGTGTGTTTTTTTATTTATATATTATGCTTGTTTGTTTTAAAACTCATGTTTGGAATAATTTTTGATTTATGGAAAGGTTGCAAAGGCAGTATAGAGTTTCTGTATACTCCTCCCCCATTTCCCTCTTCTGTTAACATTTTATATAACCATGGTACCTTTGTCAAGACTAAGAGATTAACAATGGTACATTATTATTATTATTGTTATTATTTTTAAATGTTTATGTATTTATTTTGAGAGAGAGAGAAAGCACACAAGCAGGGGAGGGACAGAGAGAGAGGGAGAGAGAGAATGCCAAGCAGGCTCTGCACTATCAGTGCAGTGCAGAGCCTGACATGGGGCTTGATCTCATAAACCTTGAGATCAACCTGAGCTGATATCAAGAGTCCGTTGTTTACCCAACTGAGCCACCCAGGTGCCCCAACAGTGGTACATTATCGTTAACTAAACTCTAGGCTTTATTTTGATATTAGTTTTTCTACTAAAGTTCTTATCCCTTCTAGAATCTTATCCAAGATACAATGTTGCTTTTAGGATGATATTAAGGATAGCTTTTTCCCCATATATGCTGTTTATACATGTAACACACATAAAACTTAGATCAGTTTTTTTAAAAATATTCTGATTATAACTTTAGTATTTATTGTTTATTATCCAACACTTATCTGTACTTTAATTTTTATATACTCAAAAGTGATATTTAGAAGTTGAGTTGTGAGTAAAATTAGCACATATCCATGATTTTCAAATTATGAAAACAAGGTCAGATTTCAGAATTTCAAGAAAATACTTAATACTGTTATAAAAAGTGATTTTTCATTTTCTGTTTGTGTTTTTCAGCAAAAGAAGCATTTGAGAAGAAGGTGTCTCCTATAATAATAGACAATACAAACCTACAGGCATGGGAAATGAAGCCATATGTTTCTTTGGTTTGTATCATAAATTATCATAAGTCAGTAGTAGTAAGTTTGAAATTATTGGGGGATGTTAATTACACAAGTGAATCTCAAGCAAACAGCTCTTGGACTGTCTATAACTGAGCTTTCTGTGTACTTAAGCAAAATGAGAAAAATAGGAATCATTTTTGCGTAAAACTGAATTTATTCAGTTTTCAAATTCTGAGATTCAGTTTTTAAACTCTGAGATAGTTTTTGTTTTTGATGTCTTTTATGAAAAGGTAGTGGTATTAAATTATAATTTTATGTTTGTGTGCATATGCATAATTATAATTTAGGGGTGTGTGTGTGTGTGTGTGTGTGTGTGTGTGCGTGCGCACGTGTGTATACACACAAAATCTTTTTTCCTTATTGCTATTATTTGGCAGAATCAAAGTTGGTGGTCCTTTGTTAGTCCTTAAATTTCTTTTGAAAGTTTGCTCTTCGGATAAATTCAGAATTTTATAAATTCAACTATTTTCAGTTCTCCAAATTTGCCATATTCTTTTTTTTTTTTTTCCAAGCTTTGATGTCACCTTTTTCAGGAAGTTAGCATTCATTAACTTACTAAAAAGCTGAATAGAGTACTCTTTCTGCTTTCCTGGCATCCTGGCTTTCTTTTGTGATAGCCTTAAGCACACTGCTTTTATCAGTAGGTCATTGGGTTGGCTAACTTTTTTCTATGAAGCGCCAGATGGTAAATATTTCAGGTTTTGTGAGCCACATACAGTCTCTGTCGTATATTCTTTTCTTTTTTTTTTTTCTTTTCTTTTCAAATGATCCTTTAAAGATATAAAAATTGGGGCACCTGGGTGGCTCAGTCGGTTAAGCATCCGACTTCGGCTCAGTCATGATCTCACAGTTCATGGGTTTGAGCCCCGCGTCAGGCTCTGTGCTGACAGCTTGGAACCTGGAGCCTGCTTCTGATTCTGTGTCTCCCTCTCTCTCTCTGCCCCTCCCCTGCTCACACTCTGTCTCTCAAAAATAAATAAATGTAAAAAAAACAAAACAAAACTATCCGTAGCTCCTAGGCTGTACAAATACTGGCTAATGGGCCGAATTTGGCTCTAAGCCATCTATATATTCTTGCAGGTAGGTCTGTTTTATTCATCGTTGACTCTCTAGGATATAGCACTGGGTTTGGCATATAGTAAATATGTATTTGTTGGCTTAAAATGATGAATGAATGAAGCTTTTGTGATTATGGGGTATTCATTATTTTACTCCCTCAATATTAGCACATGTCTGGCACTTTAAAGCTCGCTTTATGTTTCTTCAGTTAATGAATGTTGTGCTGCTTCTTTTGTGTTCTCAGCACGTCCAGCCTCTGCCTCCTTTGCTGTGTTTAGTGCACTTGTACTATTTTGAAGGTGTGACTCTTCATTTTCTGAAGAAAATTAATGTCATTTGAGAGCAAATGAGATTTTACTTCTGTGCAGGGGCAGTAGAGGGAACAAAGACTCAATTTTAGTCCATTGGAAGTTGAAATTCAGTTTGCTTTCTGGCCTCAGGAATTCCTAATTTCTAGTCTAACGTATTTATCATGGGAAATGCTTTCCCCCTTACTCTTACTTCTCTGTATGTTTTCCTTAGCTTCCTGCTATCATCTTAGAAAGTTCTTTAACACTTCATTTTCCTATGTAGAAAATAAAGAAGGCCCTGCATTACTGAGTTACTGGTTTTCATTTAGCCTTCAGACTTCCATAATATTTTTCTTTCTCTTTTTTCTTATATAATAATTGAAATTATAAAGCTATTTTTCCATTATTGATTCCTTGGCTATTCCCAACTCTACTTAGAAGTATGAATGACAAGGGGCGCTAGGGTAGCTCAGTTGGTTTAACTTCCAACTTCTGCTCAGGTCATGATCTTGCAGTTTGTTAGTTTGAGCCCTGAGTCAGGCTCTGTGCTGACATCTCAGAGCTTGGAGCCTGCTTTGGATTCTGTGTCTCCTTCTCTCTCTGCCGTTCTCCTGCTTGCATTCTTTCTCTCTCTCAAAAACAAATAAACATTAAAAAAAAATTTAAAAAGTATAAATTACTGCTGCTTATCATAGAATGCCAAATTCATTTTTTCTTCAAAAAGAAGTAGTTATAGGAATTACTGTAGAGAAGGAGGATCCCTTTTTGCTTCTTTTGGTAACAAGATAATGAGAGCTGTGGGGGAGTGGAGTAGATTGGAGATAACAGTCTAATACTATCTTGACTGTCATTTACAAAAGTAGTTAAGTAGTGAGTTGAGTAAGTAGCGAGCAGTCAGGTATGCTTAGTGGCATCTGGCAAAACTGATTACTTTGTTCTATGTATATATGTGTGTATATATATATATGTGGTTATGTGTACATACGTGTAGTTAAATATATATATAACGTATATATACACGTATATATGTAGTTATGTGTATATATGTATATACATATACATATGTAGTTTCCCTTGTGAGTTATCATATAACTTAAGGTAAATCAGAATCATCCCAATTAATGTAACATTATTAAGATTTACCTATTGATATGGGAGTTGGAGAAGTCTTTAAATTCAGTCTCTTTTTTTCTCTCTCTGTGTATGCATTTAAAATTAATTTGATCCTGAGAGCTATATGACACTCCTTTAGGTCATTAGAGACCAGGGCTGTTGCCAGGCCCTGAATAAAGTGTATGAAATTTGGTATTGAGGTGAGGAGATAGAAGTGAATAGAGTCATTACAGGGTATTATGTCACTTCCTACTGTGGTGTCTTGGTTGATTTTGGGACTTTTCTGTCAGAATGGCAGAAAATAGCAGTGAGTACTTTTGGCATCTTGTCATAAAACTGTAGGGGAGGGGATCAGTAGTGGGAGATGAGGTCAGAGATGTAATGGTGGTTGTGGAGATGGTAGGGCCGATTATATAAGGCCTCATAGATCACTGTAAGAATTTTAGATTTTACCGTGAGTGACATGGAAGATGTATTAATCTGCTCAGGCTGTCATAGTAAGATACCACGATTGGGTGTCTGAAACAACAAAAGTAGTTTGTTTGTTTTTTTTCACAGTTCTGGAGGCTAGAAATCCCAGATCAAGATATGGCATAGTTCTCTGGGTGAGAGTTGTTTTCTGGGCTTGCACATGGCTGCCTTCTTGCATGTTCTCTTATTGTATATAGTGAGTTCTTTGGTGTATCTTCTTGTATGCATACAAGATCTATCAGATCAGAGCCTTACCCTGATACCCTCATTTAATCTTGATTACTTCCATAAAGGCCCTATCTCCAAATAGAGTCACATGGGGTGAGTGAGGTTTGAAGGGACACAAACATTCAGTCCATAACCAGGTTTTAAGCAGAGTAGTGACGTGATCCATGACAGTTAACAGGATTGCTGTAGCCCAGTGCTGAGAATAGACTTGGGGTTGGGGCTGGAGTGGCAAGCATGGAAGCAGAGAGACTAATTAGAGGGCTGTAGTTGTAATTAATGTAAGAGATCATATAGCTTAGACCAACATGGTGGCAGTGAAAGTGATGATGAGTAGTGATTAGATTCTGGATATATTTTTTTTTTTTTAATTTTTTTTTTTCAACATTTATTTATTTTTGGGATAGAGAGAGACAGAGCATGAACAGGGGAGGGGCAGAGAGAGAGGGAGACACAGAATCGGAAATAGGCTCCAGGCTCTGAGCCATCAGCCCAGAGCCTGACGCGGGGCTCGAACTCACGGACCGCGAGATCGTGACCTGACTGAAGTCGGACGCTTAACCGACTGCGCCACCCAGGCGCCCCATTCTGGGTATATTTTTGAAAGTAAAACCAACTGAATTTCTTGTTGGATTGATATGGATGTGAAAGAGAGGAGTTCAGTGTGACATTAGGGTTGGTTTTTGGCCTGTGTAGTTGGAGGTTGCCATGAGCTGAGAATGATGGCGAAGGGTTTAGATAGAATACTTTTGGAGTAATGGATTTCAAAAGTTTAGGTTTGAATATGTTAAGTTTGGTGAATAGGTAGTTGTATCTACGAGTCCAGAGGTCAGGAGTGAATTCTGAGCTAAAAATAGGTATTAGAGTCATTAACATATGGGTGATATTCAAAGCCAAGGAATGGGATGATATTACTAAAGAAGTGAGTATAGATTAAGAATAGAGGACCAAGGACTAAGTCAAGGACTAAACATTCCACTGTGCGAAGAGTTGTGGGTGGAAAAGAAGGACTAGCAAAAAAGACTGAGGACACATTTTAGTGGAGCTGGAGGAAAAGCAAGTATGCAGGAACAAAGTGTCGGGAGAAGGAAGTGGTGAGCTGTGATAAATGCTGCTGAGAGTCAAGTAGGAGAGGACTGAGAATTAACTGTAGCATTTTTCAATGTGGAGGTAATTTGTGGTCTTGATGGGCAGTTTCAGTGGAGTAGCTAATTGGAGTGGGTTTAAGAGAAGTGATGAGAGGAATTGGAAATAGAGTGTAGTAATTCTTTTGAAGGCATTTTCCTGCAAAGGGAAGCAGGAAAATGGGGAGCTGGCAGAGGAAAGGGGATTAAGAGTAAGATGGGAGAAATAATTGAATGTGATAAGATTGATTCAAGATGGAGGGAAAAATTGATGATAACTCAGAGGGGAGAATTGCTGAACTTGGTTATTCTTGAGGTGGAGAGAGGAGATTGGATCTAGTGCAGAAATGTAGGGCATAGCTTTTAGATAATGGTCCTATTAGAGTTTTGAAAAATTGAATGAGCTATTATTTGAAATAGCTTCAAAATTATAAAAGTAATGCATGTATGATAAATATTCAAATTATAAAAAAGAGTGCCAAAAAGTCCTACTCCTTTGAGGTAGATGCTTTTAATAGTATTTTTTAGAATCTTTCCAGAAGTTTTCTATATTGTTTAAAAATGTGTGATTAATTCTTTTTTACCCAAGTGAAAATTATGTATCTTTCTTAACAGTTTATATTGGGGCCTTTTCTTTTTAACACATATAGAACTTCCAAAATTTCTGTATGTATTTTCATTGTATGGTTGTACCTTCATTTATTTAGCCAGTTGCATATTAATAGTCACTGTGTTGTCTCCTTTTGCTATTACAAATAATAATGAACTGGATATCTTAGGGGTGTGTGTGTGTGTGTGTGTGTGTGTGTGTGTGTGTGTATTTACAGTCATATAATAATTTATTAGTAGCATAAATTTCTGGAAGTTAATTGCTGGGTCAATGAGATTGTGCATTTTGCCGATTTAACAAACCCATCACAATTAGATAATCTTTAGGTTCTTTCAGTTAACATGCTGTGAATTTGGAAACAATTCCTTTAGTTTCATGGAAGTAATTATTTTTAAATACATTTGTCTTTTTTTGTACATAGTCTCAAAAACATAAATATAAAGTTCTTTTCCGGGAACCGGACACATGGTGGAAGTTCAAACCAAAGGAACTTGCAAGGTAAAATGTAGAGACTATCTAACACGTTTTTAATTTTATGGCAGTGATAGAAAGTCCATCTAGATTTTTTCTCTCTATAAATAATCAATGAAACAAAATAGATTGGATTACAGCTTTTGTAACAAATTTTGTATTTCCTATAGACTTTCTTTTTCAGTTTTTGAAGAGTTTGTATCTTATTCCTAATACTGAGTTAATTAACAGAAGAATTACAATTGTCTTATATAGTCAGTACTTTATTGCTTATTAATAATATAATGTCAATATTTGAAATTAGAATAGACCCTGGGGATTGGCATACCTGAACCTTGTGCTATGGGAGGAGTAAATCATTGTAGCTGCCTGGTGACTTAGAATACTGAAAGGAAGTGAGGGAGGTATAGGTGGAAAAGGTAGCAGATGTCCAACTATCCAAGTATTGCACTACCCTCCCCTCTCCTTGCCCGTCTCCCAAAACTTATGCTTTTTTATGTGATTATTTGACTTGAATAAAAATGTTACCCTACGACATGGACACATCATGTGTTTTGCTTTGTGCTCTGTATTCTCTTAGAGATAGGCATAACTGGAGTTTGGTCAGGGTATTTTCTTCTTGGTAATTTTAACTAATTTTAATGCTAACTAAAGGGTAACCTAATTTTACTGTATTCATAATGTTGTGCAACCATCACCACTCTCTGAGTAGTGAACATTTCCATCACCTCACAAAGAAACCCTGTACCTGCTATTAGTCACTCCCAATTCTCCCTTTCCTTTGGCAAATGTTAATTTGCTTTTCTGTCTCTGTGGATTTGCCTGTTCTGGACATTGCCCATAAATGGAATCATACAATATGTGGCCTTTTGTGTCTGACATCTTTCACTTAGCATAATGTTTCAAGGTTTTATCCCTATTGTAACGTGTATCAGTACTTCCATTCCTTTTTATATGCTTTTGATACATTACTAGATTTGGTTTTTTAATATTTTGTTAAGGATTTTTGCATCTGTATAAATGAGTGACCAGTAATTTTTTCTTCCTTGCCCTTTCTTTGCCTGGTTTTGATATCATGGTTTTGGGTTGATAAAATTAATTAGAAGGTGTTTCTTCTGTTTCCCTTTTCTGAGTTTATGTGAGTTTGAAAGTTTGATAGAATTTACTTATGAAACTGTCTGGATCTGGTGATTTCTTTGTAAGAAGGTTCAGTTAGAATTTGTCATTACACCAAAGTTTTCAAATTTATTTAGACTTTATTAAAATAATTATAGTATTCTCTTACCTTTACATTTCTGCTGCATCCATACTTACGTTCCTCTTTTTAATCTGAAAGTATTTATGTGTATCTTCTTTTTTTCTTGATTATTCTCACCAGAGATCAGATTTTTTATTAGCCTTTTCAAATAAACATCACTTTGCTTGCTTAATCTTTCTATTATAAGTTTGTTTTATGTTCAATTCACTTCTGCTTCTCTTTTATTCTACTTCGTTTGCTTTTTAAAAAAATCTATTTTGTTTATTCTGTTATTTTTATAAGATTTCATTTGAAAGTTTAGGTTATTTTATATGAGCATTTGATGCTATGAATTTCCCTAGGTACTATGTTTAATGCTCCTAGAATTTTAATATAGAATACTTTCTTTTTATCATTTACTCCCTTATTTGCATTTTGATTAATTTTACTTTTTAACCCTTGGGTTATTTAGAACTATGTTTTAAAATTTCTGAAAAGGTTATTTTTAAATTCATGTTTTTTAAAAAATTCATTTTCAGTTTAACTGTAGTAGGTAAGATTGTACGATTTGTGTGATTACTAATTCTCTGATAGTATAAAAGATACATTTTGTGACCTAGTATATTGTCAGTGTTTTATAAATGTTTCCTGTTTGCTGATAAAAATATATGCTTTGTTATATATAGTATGTTATAGTATGTTAATATATTATTAAATCATGCCTATTCTGTTGCTCACATCTTTTTAAAAAAATTTGCTTGATGGATTAATGTTTAAGGGAGGAATGAGGAAATCTGCATGAGAGGGTGTGCTGAACTCTGTTATGTTGAGTATGTTCATTTCTTCTTATATAATTCTGCCTATTTTCACTTTATTCTGAGGATATTTTTTAAAGCGCTTAGACGCTTAAAATTTTTATATCTGTCTAATTGAACCATTTATCCTTGTCAAGTGATTTTCTTTTATCCTTCATGTTAATTTTAGTTATAAAGTCTAATTTGTCTAATATTAATAGAACTACACCAGCTTCCTTTTAGGATTTGAGTGTTATTTCTTTTTCCATACTTTTACTTTTGAACTTTTCAGTGTCTTTACATTTAGGCATATCTCTTATAACTAGTATGATTAGGTTTTCAGAAAACCTCTGTCCATCTTTGGCTTTTTGTTGCTAACCTTAGTTCTTTTATAGTTATTTTGGTTATTCATATAATTGGTCTTGCTTCTTACTGTCTCACTCTGCACTTTCTCTTTATCTCACCTTTCCTGTGATTGTTTTTCTCCTATCGCAGAAAATTATATATTTGACTTCTTTCCCTCCTATTATGCCTTATTTTGGATTTTTTTTTCACTGAATGCAAATTTCTTATTTATTTTTTCTTTCTCTATTAATTTGGAAATTATATACACTATTTTTATCCTTTTAATGGTTACATTAAAACTTTTATCATGCAAACTTTAAATTTAAGGTTAAACCATTTTCTTAGCCTTCTCAAAAATAAAAATATTTTCAAACATTTTAACTCTGATACTTACCTGCCTTCCAACTTACGTGCTATGATTGTACAGTGTACAGACAATGTGTGTTTTCACTCATACGGTTATTGCTTTGTCCTTAATTTTTCTTGCATCATAGATCTTTCACCTGGGAATTTCCTTCTGTCTGACATTCATCTTTTAGGAATTTCTTTACAGTATAGTTCTATTTCATGTCAAACTCATTTTTTTTTTTAATCTGAAAATTCTTTTATTGCCTTCATTCTTGTAAGATACTTTCACTGGGTGTATAGATTCTAGATTGACAGTTTCTGTTATTGAAGATAACGTTTAATTCTCTTTTGCCTTCCATTACTGTTAAGTCAGCTGTGGTTCTAATACTTGGTTTCTTTGTCAGTAACTAGGTTTTTTTTTTTTCTTTCTTTCTTTCTTTCTTTCTTTCTTTCTTTCTTTCTTTCTTTCTTTCTTTAATTTCTGGTTACTTTCAACATCATCTCTTTACCTTTGGTGAATGACAGCTTCAGCACCATGTTTCTAGTGGATTCCTTATTTATCTTGTTTGGGATTTGTTGGGCTTCAGAGATCAGGGGATTTGTGTCTTTGATCAGTTCTGGAAAATTCTCAGCCATTTTTCTTTAAATTGCTTCTGTCCCATGTACTCTCTTTCTGGGACTTGGATTAGATGTATACTGCCGTTTTGTTCTGTCCTCTATGTCTATGTCTCTTAACTTCTCTTTCATATTTTCTATCTCTGCTTCTCTGTGATCTGAAACCAGACAAGATTGAGGTAGGTAAATATGAAAGCCAGATTTGCCAGCATGGCAAATACTAATTTTAGCCCTGGGATCCAGACACTGAGCCTTGGATCCAACCCAAGATAGGAGTGTTGCAACTGAGATGTTTTCATGAAGATTAAGATCCTTGAGAGACTAAAGCATACCATCTGGCCTCCTGGCAGATGCAAATCCAGATGTTGTATGAAGGAAAGCACCCCCAGTTTAAGGCCTAAGGATCCTTTAATATTAGGTTCAACGGAATATGAGTTCATAAAAATAAAGAAATAAGCTACCATGAGTGAAAGCACAAATACAACAAATTTCATATTTGGATATCCAGAGACTTCAGATACAAGGAATTTTTTTTCTTTGCTTGAACTTAAAATGTATTCAAATATACATTTGCTTAAATTGACTTGGGATTCAATTTTATTGTAACAGGAGGGCCCTTTGGACATCTAGTCTGCCATAGTGGCCTAAATGGAAGACTAGTAGAATTTTTTTTACTTACTAGTTAATAATTAAAGTCTTGAAGTAATGGTCATACTCTTATGAAGTTTTTTTTTGCAGAGCTTGAGAATAGCTTCTTTTAAAGTTATTAGGATCTGTTGTTTTTTTCCAAGTTGACAAAAGATGTTTGGCAAAGATTATATGGAATGATTTAAAAAATGGTTATTTAAGACATCTTGAATAAGATGAAAATTAGAGTCTGTATATATTGTGTCATGACAAACCAGCTTAGATATTTTTACATATTAGAAATAGAGCATTATTTTGTATACGTTAAAAAAAATGAAAAATATATCATTGTTTTTCTTGGTGTTATGTGTTCCATTTTTTTTAAGCTTTAATTACCAATATTTCTTCTACCCTTTTCTGCCCTGGAATTTTTAGACGTAATATTCATGGGGTAAGCAAAGAAAAAATAACAAGAATGTTGGAACACTATCAGCGTTTTGTTTCAGTGCCAATAATCATGAGTTCTTCAGTTCCAGAGAAAATTGAACGTATTGAGTTGTGTGCATATTCTTGTGAGGACAGAAGTACTAGGTAGGTTAAAGTCCCTGTGTACAAAAATTCAATTTGAAATATAATTTAAAAAATAATTTTGTAGCTTGTGAAATCACTGCCAAATAACTTTAAAAATAAAAATAGATGTTTGTTATTTGTTGAGTTTAGATCATTGTCTTACCTGAAACAAGATGTATATGGTTAGCAAGAGAAGTAAATTTATGTAAGCAATGACATGGGATTTTGTGGGTCCTCAGGGTTTTGTGGGTCCATGTTTATACTGTGAATACTCCTGCTTTCTTTGTGTAACTTCCCACTATTCCAATATTTATTGGTTATCGCCTGTCATTATTTTGTGTTTCTTTAGGTATTAGTGAAAATACTCTTTCAAGTTAGTATTATAAAAATTGATTATTAATGAAATGCTTTGAATAAGTAATACAAGTCATAGCCTTTTGAAAGTTTGCAATCCAGCATGGTACTGATTCTGTTAGACATTTAGGACATATAAACAATTGAATAAGTAGGAAAGTTAAAGAATAACCTTAAATATAGATAGAAGTCTAAATCGCCCATACTTTTTGATGATAAGGGCTGGTGAATCTCTATTAAAAAAGGAGATGGGAATAGAAAATTCATAAATGCTCTTTTATTGAGGAGCAGTGTTGCAAAGTGGTTTAGAGCATGGCTCCTGAGCTGTTTCCTGGCTTCAAATTCCAAGGCTTTGTAATCTTTGACAAATTATAGAATCTCTCTATACTTCAGCTCTTCATTTCTAAAATGGCAATCATAACACTTTGTTCATAAGAATTTCATAAGGATTATGAATTAATACTTAAAAGGGACTTAGAATAGCATCTGGCATGTAGAAAACTCAGTGTTAGATGTGATTTCACTTAGGAAGCTTCATGAGAGAGGTGGGACTTTGAGAGCTCCTGGAATAAAGAAAGAAAGGAAGATGAGTTGATAAATTGACTAAGGAAAAAGTATTGAAGTTGAAAGTGTAATGATTAGGCAAAAGTGCTGTTGAGTCTGAAATTAACATTGAGGATGGTTTTAAAAAATTTAGCAGGTGACATTTCAAATGACAGCTCTCCTCCCTTTCTCTCATTTCTCTTAGTTGTGCAAATCATGTTGACTCTTCGTGACTTTGTAAATGAAGCTTAAGTATTTTCCTCTGTAGCAAATGACAGATGTTAGTAGAGGCAGACCTAGTTTCACACATATTAAGCTTAAATGGTTCTGAGAGAAGCCAGGTGTCCTCTTCTGGGAACAAATTTAGAACCTTTAATATTTAATGCATATGAACACCTTAACTGAAAATCTCATGTTTTTTAATCGAAAAAAGTTTGAGTGCTTCCTATATGCCAAGCATTGTGTTAGGTGTTAGGGTTACAATGAAAGGATGTGTTTATAATGTACTAGGAAAAGATCACGATTAGCTTTTATAATTTTAATTAATGTAGTTTATTTATAGAAGTTTTAGAAGAAATGTTAAGTGTCTTGTCTTTCAGTGAAATGCTTTTTTAATTTAAATCATAATGTTAATAGCAACATTAAGAGACTTCCTTATAATACTGTAAAAAAAATCTTACAGCCCAAGAGACAATGAAGATATTACCTCTGAAAAAGAAGAAAATGTTTTATCCTCATCTTTGAAGCATCTAGAGTTAACTGAAGTGAAGAAACTTGAAGGGACCAAAGAAACTATATTACCTGAGAATGTTACATATCTGTCTAATGCAGATTTAAACAAAGGAAGAAGAGAAATAAGTGGTATGAATCCTAACATTCAGAGTGCTTTCATTCAGGAAGTTTCAGACATGTATTTTTCTGATTCTGAAAGCAAAGGACAAGCAACAGAAAAAAGTGAGAAAGAAGAGCAAGTAGAAATGGCTTCTGAAAAAGAATATAGTAAAACTGATGCTGATAGTTTCATAGAGAGAGTGTCACCAAGTATTTGCTATGGTGAAAATAATCAAGACTATGATCTTTCAAATACTATACCATTTCAAAATGAAAAATCTTCACCTGGTGAAATATTGGAAGAAAGAGCCATGGTAAAGAAAAAAGCCTTTGGAAAACCAAAAAGCAAATCAACTTTGGAAAAGTTCCCAAGACATGAGCTATCAAATTTTGTTGGTGATTGGCCAGTTGATAAGACTATTGGTCAGAGGACAAAAAGGAACCGAAAAACTGAAAAAACTTCATCTGTACAAAGTGACAAAAAGTATAATCGCCCTCAGACACGCAAAGTATTAGATAATAGTCTATCTGTGAATATTGATCACATCCAGCAGCGAGAATCTCCACATGAAAGTACAGAGGAGGACAAGAAATCACAGTATGATGATGCTTCAGAATCTTTCAGTCACTCTCAGTTTGATCTGTATAAAAATACTGAAAAACAATCATTCAGCATTGTGGGTGACTGGCCTTCATCTGATTCTTTAGCTCAGAGAGAGCACAGATCAAGAATGCCAAAAGACAGCTTAAAGGAACCCAATCTAGAATTTGGAACTAATGACAGTTTGAATGAAATAGCCTTCTACACAGCACATGAGGCCTGTTGGGGCACAAGCCCTGAAGAACTAAAAACACTGGGTAGTTCCAGTTCTACTCTAGGAAGTTCTGAATCGCTATCCAGTGAAATGGCCTGTGAGAATAAAACTTGTCCAAGTAAAAAGATTCATAGACAAAACACATTGTCTCTTACTTTTACCAATAGTGGGCCAACTATTCCTGGAGTAGTAGGACCACAAACTTTAGCAGAATTTCCAGAAGGAAAACTTAAGAAAGTCCCTGGAATAGAAGAAGGCATGTGTACCCAGACTGAACCACAGGATTTTGCTCTCTTATGGAAAATAGAAAAGAATAAAATTAGTGTTTCAGATTCTGTGAGAGTATTAACCGGACGATTAGATGGATTTAAACCAAAAGCTTTCAATATTAACACAAAATTAGACATTCAAGAAACAATTCCATATAGGGTAATGTATGATAAAAGCACATATGTTGAAGAAAGTGAGCTCACCAGTGCTGATGAATCTGAAAATCTTAACATTCTTTGTAAACTCTTTGGGTCCTTTTCATTAGAAGCCCTAAAAGACTTATATGAGAGGTGTAACAAAGATATTATTTGGGCTACAAGCCTTTTGTTGGACTCTGAAACTAAATTATGTGAGGATACTGAATTTGAGACTATCCAAAAATCATACGACGAAGCACAAATTGGGCCGTTTTCTCTGGGATTAAATTTGAAGGAAATTATTAGCCAAAGAGGAACCTTGGAGGATTCTATTTCTTCTGTGCCAGAATTTGGCCATGGCACTGTTGTCAGTAACACTAATGTGCAGTCTACCTGTGATTCAGAAAAGGGACACTCAGAGCAGGCAGAAATAAGAGCTATCACTACTGAAAAACCAGGATTCATAACAGATTTATTTCCTAATGGCACTACAGATCTAAAGAATACTAATGAAGTACTTCCTGGTAGTCAGGCAGAACTTCCAGGTTTATATAACATTAAGCAGCCTTTTTCAGGGACTCTAAAAGCTGCTACTGCTAACGATGTGAGGGACATGGAGAAGAACCTAGAAGTCACAGAGATTGGAGACAGTATACATTCTTCTTTGAATTTGTCTGATGTTTTAAACTCTGTATCGAGCACTTCAAATCTGGAGTTAAATGAAGAAGTTGATTTTACTGACTCTTTTGAAATAAAGAAAAATGAAAATCTTCCTAAGACTTATGTGAAATTTCCAAACACTGAAGAATTTATGAATGAAGATGAACAGGAAATGGAGAAAATTCTAATGGCTGAGAGTACTTTGTCAGCTGGAGTTAGTGAAGAAGATAAAACTGAGATGTTGAATCCCATGCCAATGATGGCCAAATCTCTGACCATAGACTGTTTGGAATTGGCATTACCTCCTGAGCTGGCTTTTCAGCTCAATGAATTATTTGGCCCTGTTGGTATTGATTCAGGTAAAGAAAAAGATTACCTAAATATGTATCTTTGTGTGAATAGAAACAGATTCAGGGTTCTATCTCCATTTTGAAATTATGTTCTATGTTAACTGAAATATACCTTATTTTTGACACATTTGTTTATAGAGTATTTCAAAAAAATGTAATTTAAAGAAATAGAGAGTATTTATATGGAGTTTGTGTCCATCCCATGCATATGTTGAAAGTTTTCTGGGTATTTACCTCATACTTATTTGCAGAGTTGAACCTTTTTGAATCTGTGGTGCTACTCCAGATATACTTAAGGCAATACTAATTTCTTAGAACACACTTCTTGAAAAGTCTTGACTAATGGAAATGAATATCTTAAATATATTCAGGTAAACTGATGGACAGGAATAACTTAAATATATGAAGCATTGTATAATTGCACCCACCAAGAAGTGTGAAAACAGTGACATAGCACATAAAAAAATTATTCTAGGAGCTTTAGAACTAGAAATACAGGTTAGTAATAATATGAATTAGTTTTATGATGCATCAGGTGGTTGAGTATGTTTTCTCAAAATGTATAATGAGTAATGATTATATTTTCTTTTCTTTTTTCCCTCCTCACAAGGGTCTCTAACAGTTGAGGATTGTGTGGTTCATATAGATCTGAATCTGGCTAAAGTGATTCATGAGAAATGGAAAGAATCTGTAATGGTTGGTAGGCTTCTTTTTATAAAGAGCTCCTTTTGTGTTCACTTTGCTCTTAATAGAATCTGTTGTATGAAAGATTTCTATTGAATTTTGACTTTGAGAGAGAATGAATTTTTATCAGTAAATAGGTTACTGATATTTTTCCTCTTTCTAGTATTTTTGATTATTTCCAGTTGGGCCAAATTATGTAACTAATGATGGAGCTCAATATGATTGTTGACTTTTTTTAAGAGAAAAAATCATAAATAGTTTTTACTCTAAAGACTTGTAGCACTGATTGATTAAATTTCAAAAACTGCTAAACAAAACAAAACAAAACCAGCCTAAGAGCTCTGTAAGTGGCAGAAATATATTAATATAGTCCTACTTCATAATCATATTTTATTGTTTTACTTAGATTTGGTAAGGACAATTGATAGTTTTACAAGGAGAAGTGATTTCTAGAGAAAAATAATATAATCTTATTTTATAATGCACCCTCCTTTGCCAATCCCCTGTCCTGCATTTGTGTTTAGGAGCGACAAAGACAAGAAGAAGTATCCTCTGGCAAGTTTACGCGAGGTAAAACACATATTTTTACTTCTAATGTTCTTGTCATGATGTTGAAACTTGGTGTATGTGTACGAATTTTAATGCATTATTAAATATACTGCCACAAAATGTGTTACCCAAGAATTTTGATTTGAAATTAAAGTTCTTTTAGAATATTTAACATTTAATATTGAAATAAAATAAAGCTAGAAGAACTAAAAAGCACCCGTAATTAACTTTCATGAGCGCAGTGGACCACCTGTGGTGTCCTCTAATACGTATAGTCAGGGTATTGCCTGTTTAAGATTTTGTTCTGGTTCGAGAGCACTAACATGTTCATGTGTTTGATTGAGAGCATCATTCAGTTGTTACTTGGTTATTCAAAATTTTTACTGATGTTAATATTATTAGAGCACAAAAGTCAGCCTGCTTTTGTAACATCTGCCAAATTGACAATATTTGATTCCAGACAACTTCTTAGGTAGTGTTGTCAGTGATTAGTGCAGGGTGGTGGACCTGTTAATGGGCCTCCTTTTGTGCACGTTTCCTTCAAACGCCTCTTTTATACGCCTCACACTAGGACTCCAGGTTGAAGATTCTTTGGGTGTGCTTTAGTTGTAGCTTCAAGAGCTAAAGCTATTTGAGAGCTAGAGGTACTGGAAGGGTATCAGAGTTTATGTGGATGGCAGTATCTGCTGTTTCTTTATTCTCTGGGAAAGCAAAGGAATATATAAAATATGCTGCTACCCTTAAAGATGCTGAAATATTATACATTAAATCTTGTTATTGTGAACTTCTTAGAATGTTCAGTTTCTTCCTTGTGTTGAATATATCATTTGTTCAGTATTTATTTGTTGTGTGCCTCTAGTGGGTTGCAGGTTTGCCAGAATATTGGTCCTTTCAGTCCTTGGAGTGGCTGAGCAGAGCTGACCAGAGCTACTCTAGCTGGTCACTACCACCGGGCTACAACTCCCTTTGTTTACCAATGTATGTGTGTGTCATTTTTTCTGTGTTGATGTAATAAAAAAAAAAAAAAAAAAAAAAAGGAGTTGGGGGGGCACTTGGGTAGCTCAGTTGGTTTGATCTTGATTTCAGCTCAGATCATGATCTCCCGGTTCTTGGGATTGAGCCCTTTGTCGGGCTCCACGCTGACAGCACGGAGCCTGCTTGGGATTCTTTCTCCTCTCTCTCTGCCCCTCTCCTCCAGCCTGCACACACTTGCTCTTGCGCGCGCGCTCTCTCTCTCTCTCTCACTCTCTCTCTCTCAAAATAAATATTAGAAAAAGTAGGAAGTATTGAGTTGATTTACAATGATACCCACATCCTTGCTCATTTGAAACGTTTCTACATTTATACATATGTCTCGTTTGCAATTATGTGACTATCTATTTTGAAACCTCAGAGTTACGTTATAGAAGCTAGAAATAAAAAATCATGTTTCTTTGGTCTTTCTGAGGTAGTTGTAACAGAATGAGTAATGCTTAATTTGTATATTTATTGTTGAGGGTCTGACACTATTTATACTGCTTTTGTAGATCCTTCCCTGGTTGGGAGTATTGGTCTTGATAATCCTGAACAAAAGTCATCTCAGAGAACAGGCAAAAAATTACTGAAGACTTTAGCAGCACCTGAAATGCTACCCTTATTGGATCATTGGAACACTCAAACTAAAAAAGTGTCACTCAGAGAAATAATGTCAGAAGAAATTGCCTTACAGGAAAAACATGATTTGGTATGAGTTAGTATTAAGCCTTAACCATTAAGCCTTTGTCTCTGACTCTAGGTTGATTGTATGTTTACTTTGTGATTTTCATTTAATTCTGAATTTTCTAGTCTGGAATCTGTATTTAACCTGATTGAAGTTAATGTTAAAATTGAAAATTGTTTTGAAGTTTGAAGCTGGGGGTTTTTGCCTCTGGGAGATTAGTTGATATTCTATAAAAAAAAAAAAGCCTGTCTGTACGAAACTGTTATTTTAGATTTAATTTTGCAGGTGATTAAGCTGCATTTTTTTGGCTTTTAGTATTTACTTCTATAATTCTTTAATTTTAGAAAAACATGAAAGAAATCTTTCATTTAAAGGTAATTTTATTCATAAATCAGTAAAAAGAAATGTTTGTCTTGCTATTAAAGAACTATCCCAACTTCAAAACAAAATTTTTTAGAGAATCATTTTAGAAACTTATGAATTTGAATTAAGAAATTGAATACACTTCTTTTTGTAACTTTCAGTCAAACAAGTTCAAACAGAAACTTTATTTTGAATTTTATTTTTGTTCCTTATTCAGCATATCAGATTTTATGAGGCCATAAGTGAATTTGGTTTCTTTTGCATTTCTTCTCAGCCTTTTTTGGAATTCTGAAAATTAGTATTAGAAAATTTCAAAATCAAAAAGGAAAAGAACTTAGAGGTTATTTAGTCCAGTTCTCAAAGAAAAGAAATAATTCTTAGATGTATCTAAAACATTTTACTTACTTTCTTACTCATTTGACTCTTCAAAAGGAGCACCTTTATATTTGGCTGCAATACATAGAATTGGGGCATAGGAAGAATGATGGGATTCTTCTACCTTCGTATTTATTTTTCCCAGTTATTTTGTGAATTAAATTGGAAATATGTTACCATTGTTGCATGTTTACATAGTCCAAGGAGCAGCCTCTTTGGTAACGTCTTATAATGTAGTGTTCTTTCAAATATCCTCTTCATTTATATATGTAATAAATTGGAGAAATGTATTTTCTTAAAAATAAGGAAATCTCATAACTTATGCCCAAATGGTGTGACACCTTTACCTGAAACTCCATTTTTAATGCTGAAACTATGGTTCTAATCTGTCTTTTAATTAATTTCTCAGTGTAATAGTGAACAAATGAGTACCTTCACTTCCCAACTTAATGCATTTTTCTTTTTTCTATCAGTGAATTTTGCTTATCTTTCTATGGGTTGGGTAAATAGAAGCTGAACTTATTTCATCCCAGGGATACTTTTCCTTAGGTAGAGCCTCAGTAAGAGAATTTCTTACTTAATGCTTTCTTTTCACTCTTCATCTCCAAAGCAGAAATACACTTTGTATTTTTTTAAGCAAAGAATACAAAATAAACATTAGGCATAATATATGAGTAGAATAAGGTCATGAGTTTTCAGTTCATTGATGAGACCTTAGAATTTGTAGTTTAGAAACTCTGTGACCTGGTAGGGTGCTAGTAAATCTATCTGATCACTGAATTTTTTAGTAAATTCAGATTATAATGTGTATCTTAAATAAAACATGAAATATTTTTAATTCTTGAGGTGGCTTGTTTCCGTTACTCTTGTGATGTGTGATGTGTTCAGCTTTACCAGTCCCTTTTACTGGTCAGATTGTCACCTGTTGTGAATCCTCTTTTATTGTTGTTTGGTATTATAAATGACCTAAATATGTTAAGGTTGTCCTAGATGATTGCAATTTTTATATTTTCAGAGTCACCTTTGAAATTTTATAGGAAGTTATTTTTCAGATATTAGCATCTTGCTAGCAAACAAAAATATTCTGTACCTACATCACAACGTCAACAAATTGTCTCAGAGTTAGAAATCACTTTAAGAATGTTTGCCACATTCCTAGGTTAGAATTTAAAAAGCACATTTTTAAGAAAGTTCTTTAGTTTGGCAATTTAAATGGATCTGATTGTAACTCGTGAGAAAACAACAATTAGTGACAGGTCTCATACAGTTATTTTGGAGTAAATATGTTTGTGAAAATTTTTAAAATTGTGAATTTTAAGATTTTCTGTCAACCTGAATTTGCAACTTATTTGTACATTGTAGTTTCTGCCCATTGAGGAGAATATGTTTTTGAGGACGTTGTTCACAGCATCACACAGTGTCCCTTTTATGAGGACCCATGGGAGAAATTTCTCTCAGGTCTCAGTACCAGAAAAAGCTGTACTTCTCCTGAGCAACTGGTTTGTTTTTATTTTATGGACACTGAGAATCTTTGTTTCCCCCTTTGCTTTGGCCACTAAGAAGCTCAGAACTGAATTTGTGGCCCATCTTTAGCAATTGTACAGGATTTTATGGCATGCATTTATATACTAATTTTATTTGCTAGCTTTATCCTATATTCTTACTTTACTCTCTGACTTCTTCATTTATTTATATCCTGTTTATATATGTGTACATATATCTTCATCTGTTTTATATAATATGTCTGAATATGCTGGGTATGTATATGTGAGAGTATGTGTATATTTATATACACTTGCACCATATATGTACTTGTGTGATTGTGTGTGTATATCAAAGAACAGCTTCAAATACTTTGCAAAAAATGGGATATAAATAAATAGTGCAAGAATACTTATATTACTAATTTCAGTCTTTAATCAGTGAAGAAAGTCTGTGATTGCTTTTAAATGATTAATCTTTTTGCAACAAAATAACCATGCTTTTGGATCAGCATGATTAGTGTTATAAATTCCATCTGAAGGATGATTTTTGTCTTTTTTGTTTGTTTTAGAAAAGGGAGGCACTTATGTTTGAAAAAGATTGTGCCACTAAACTAAAGGAGAAGCAGCTTTTTAAGATATTTCCAGCTATTAACCAAAATTTTCTGGTGGACATATTCAAGGACCACAAGTGAGTGATAGGATTATCTATAATTTCTATTGTGATGTCATTGAAAGTGTATTATTTTAATTTTTCTGATAACAAGTAATCAGTATATTATAAACAATTAAATGCAATGTACATCATGCAGAAAGTGAGCAGGTTTTGGAAACTGGTTTATAGGCCTCAGTTTTTTTCTCATATATATACTAATGTGTGTGTGTGTGCTTTGTATGTGTAAGCCAAATTTTTTTTTTTTTTTTTTTGGATAAAGGCTTTCTGTGTTATACGTACTGATAGTGTAATCCACCCTGGGTGTTAATAATCTCTAAAAGTTTTGGGATCGTGATGGGTAAAATATTTCATTGTTGTTTAAATTTTAATTTTGTGGATTACTAGGAAGGTTGAACCTTTTCAATTAATTTATTTTTCTATTTATTGCTTACCTTTGCCTGTTTTCCATTTGGTTCTTTGTATTTCTTCATTTGTGAGAGCTCATTTTATATGTTATATGTAGTTATCTTTGTTTCTATAGATTATAATTATTATTTTACTCTGATACTTAGCTTTTAACCTGGCATATAGTCACTTTGGGCATATACATGTTTTAATTCATATGTTTTATCAGAAAATCATTTCCTTTATTGTTTCCGAGTTTAATGTCATTTTAGGAAGTCTGTCCTTCCCCAATATTATAAAAATATTTTCTTCAGTGTTTTTAATAGTTAAAAAGTTTTAAATAATCTAGCATTTCCCATTTATCCAGGAGTTTTAAGTTTTCAAAATCCTCTAAATTTTGTGTATGGTATGAGGTAGAGATTTAACTTCATTGTTTTTCCAAATAAGCAACTGGATGAATAGATTATCTTCACCCACTGATATAAAATACAACCACTATTATTTGCTAAATTCCAAAATATACATTTTCCTTTAAAGATTTTTCAGTTCTGTTGAGCTCTTCGTTTGGTCCTGGGTTTCCACCATATTGTTTTAATTATCGTAGTGTTACACACAATGTTTGATGTTTGGCATGTTAGGAATACTTCTGGTTTGAATAATATATATTTAAATCTTAATATATTTCTTAAATTTGTATTTTGGCAAGAGATGTTTTGAATAGACGCCTTTTTATAACTGAGAATCTAATATGGATTTTTCTTTAGTTTATTAGTGTATTTCAATCACAATAGATTTCTAGAATAAAACCTATTTTACCTTCAGATTTTTATTTTTGATTTTTTTTTCTTTAAATGCAGTTTAAGAATTGATTTCAGGATTTTTGCACCAGCAAGTAAATGAGATTGGTCTGTGATTTTCTGTTCTTGTGTTCTCTTTGGCATATTTTGGTTTCAGAGTTTTATTTAGTATTAGACTTAATAAAGTAACCTGGAAAGACTGCTGTTTTTCTGTATGCTCTAGAAAGTTTAAGTAAATTAGTACTTTGAAGGTTCTGGAGTTGTACCTTTTCAGAGAGAAGGTCTTCAGAATCTTTCACTATCTTAAGGTTATTGCTTTATTCAGATTGCTTTTTTCATGAGTCTGTTCTGGTAGTTTGTTAGAAAATCAGTTTTACCTTAGTTTTCAATCTTACTATTGTTAAGTTATATGTAATATTATTTGATAATTAAAAACACTGTTGTGTATTTGATTGTATTCCTTTTTCTTTTCCTAATGTTTTTATTTTTCTGTGTTCTGTTTTTGCTCTTTATCAGATTGGCCCTTTTACGAATTTGCCTGTTACCCTTGTGCAGGCGACATGCAAATCTTCTCTGTATCTTTCCAATGTTAGTATATGTGCTGCTGGAGCGAGCACCAGATTGATCCTTTTAAAGAACAAGCTCTTCTTTTATTGATGAAAGTCTATTTTATATTTCTAATCATTTATTTTTTTTTTTAATTTTTGGCAATTCCTTTCTATTTTTGATAATTCCTTTCTCTTAAAATTTGTTGATGTATTTTCAACTTTTTGGCTACTTTGTTTCCTTTCAGTCTTTAATAACAAATACACTTACGGGCATTAATTTTTTCTTTCTATCATGTTTTTATATATATGTAATACTTTGATTTTGATATGTAGTATTTTCATTTTTATTATTTTTAAAATAATCTCTAATTCAGATTGATTTTCTCACTTACCCAAGGCTTTTTAATTTTCTAAATGGTTTAATGGCTTTGGTGGTGAGTGGGGTGAGGGTTATTGCTTAGTTTGTTTTGTTTTATTGAGGTACAAGAATGTGGCCTGGAAGAGTTCTTTTTGAAATTTAAGATTTTCTTTGTGGTTTAATACATGATCAGTTTTTATAAATATTACATGAAAGTGCTTTTGAAAAAGAATATTCTCTGCTGAGTATGTAGAGTTCTAAACATGTCACTTAAATCAAGTTTTTAATGTTATTATTCCAATCCACAATTTCCCTATTTGTTTTTGCTACCTAACTTGCTGTTTTCTTAGAGTTACGTGTTAAAATCTCCCCAGGGGGTGGGGTGGGGGGTGGGCATGGGGATTAGGGGAGTGGCACTGGTATATGGCAACTCTCCTTTATAGGGACCTGGGGCAAGAAGGCCAGTTGTAAAAAACCTAGAGTTGTGGGTCCCCAGACAAGGTAAGGGGGACGGAGTGAGTCCTTCCTGGGGATGCCCACAGTGATGGGTTAGTCCGGCCCATCAGGGTAGATGGTCAATTGCCTCCATTTGTTTTCCAGCAGCTGTATAATTTTTTCAGTTAGCAGTAGCTTCACCATCATCCTGGTAAGAAGGGTAAGTGGGTTCAGTTACTGAGAATATGCCTACAGTACAATGTTCCAGGGCCATACTCCTCTAGCATTACTAATGGAAGATACTGCCTTCCAGCCCCATGAGTAAGCAAGCCCGTAATTTTAAGGGCTATTTAGGATGTGGATAGTTGCTGGTAGCTTCTACCCCTAGGAACCTCTGTTTGTTTTGTTGAGCATATCTGAGGCAGCAAGATCAGGGCTAAAGTGGAATTGGTAGTTCAAAATGGTTCTCCATCAAAGGTTGTCTTCATTAAATTGAAGAAGAACAAAATGTCACACTACTTAGGGGAACTATCACATTTCACAAATATTCCTTTCTTGTCAGCTCTTAGTTACCTGGTCATTGGAAGAGATCAGAGGCATATAGCCTGAAATAATGAGCAGTATAAAATCATTTATAATTTGCTTTGAAATGAGTTTCTTTAGATATTGGAACATGAGTGTTTCAAGTCTTTGTCAATTTGTAGAATTTGATACTGCCTACAATATAGAATCACTGTGAAAATATGCATGAATAATTAGGGGTGAGAGGTAGGATAGTGTTTTACTTTTTCCTTTCTGTGTCCCTGCTTAGAGTTTCTCTGACTAGAACCTTACGGTTTAAGTAAAAAGTAAAATTTGACACAATAAAAATGTCAGTTTAAAGATCTTTTGTCTGTGTTTGATGTTTGAAGGAAACTGAAACCATGTGTGAATCCAGCAAGGGACCTAAGAAGTATAGGTGATAAAATGAAAGTAAGATTTGTTGTGGATAATCAATCTGTAATAAAAGATCAGACAGTGAATTAATTATCAATATGTTACCTTTTGGTATTAATTTACAGAAATTAGTTTTGGGGGGCTTATTGTTTCCTTCTTGTCACTCTTGAGTCTTTGAGATACATAAAGTTAGTGTTTAAAACTTAGAAATGAGCCAATTTTTCATATTTTAAAATGTTTGAAGTGTTGCTTATGTTAATGTTTTCATATAACTTTTTTTTTATTGACATCATATTTATAACTCTCTACAGCTATTCATTAGAACACACAGTCCAGTTTCTAAACTGCGTTCTTGAAGGAGACCCTGTGAAAACAGTTGTAGCGCAAGAGTTTGTTCATCAAAATGAGAATGTCACTTCTCATGCTACACAGAAGTCTAAGGAGAAAAAGGTATAGAGTTACTTATTTTTTATTATAAAGTAAATAATTTCATATGAAAATGTAATTGGTTTGTTGATGTAATTTAATGATTATTTCTCACATTTTAACTAGATTGGAAATTTAACCACCAGTAGCATATTTCATTTAGGTGGGATATCTGTTTAAAATAATGAATTTGTAGCCGATTATGATTTTTTTTATTCAGTGTCATTGTGTATGGTAAGCACTTGAATTTCTATAACTTTCTGTATAGACTCTACACAGTAGCATATGGGGCTTAATTGAATAATGGTGGGGTGGTGCTATGGTGGGTTTTAGGATGTAAATATGTTAAATATCTAGGCAGAAAATTTTAACTATTTGAGAATCTGCCAAATTTTTATCCAAAGTGGCTCTACCATTTTATGTTTCCACCAGCAATGTATGAGGGTTACAATTTACCCACATCATCTCTGACACTTGTTAATATCTGTCTTTTTGATTATAGCCATCTTAGTGGCTGTGAAGTTGTCCTAAGGGTACATGGGATTTGTTTTAATCAGATATGGTAAGATACCTAGACATGGAAATGTTATGAAGGAAGAAATTTATTATACTCACAGATCTCTAGAAACAGGAGGCATGGCCTGCCATCCAGGGCCACCTGGAGAAGAACCAGGGTCAGTCAGGAGACAGGGAGCAGAGTGGAAATGTGGGCAAGAGCCTTTTTTGTGGTTTCTGTGGGGAGGAATAGGTGAGGCAGGGTAAACAGGTTTAAGATTGGCTAGTTTGAACAGTTTCAGCGGGCTCTGGGGAGTAGGAACTGTCCCTGGTGTTCTGGTATCTGGCATGGGTGATTAGACAATGTGGATGGTGACCCTGAGGTTGAGAACCCCATAAAGGAAGTAGTTGAGGGTATGAACTCTAGGTTGGTGGGTTTACATATGTAAGGTATGCTAGCAGATGAGTTGTTTGCTATCTCTCAGAATTGGCTAACCCCAGGGTTGGGGGTACTGCCTCTCTAGGGGTTAGCAAGGCCCTAGATGTCAAAGCATCAGAAAACAGGAAATAAAAGAAATGGTTAATAAAGAATCTCCTTGTCATTTTGATCTGCACTAGTCTTCAGGGAAGACTAGTGATGTTGAACACTTTTTCATGTGCTTATTGGACATTTGTATATCTTCTTTGAAGAAATGTCTATTTATATTCCTTGCCCATTAAAAAAAGTTTTTTTATTTTTGAGTTGTATGAGTTCTTTATATAGTCTAGATACGAGTCCCTTACCAGACATATGATTTGTAAAATTTCTCCCATGTTGAGGGTTGTCTTTTTGCTCTTGATGGTGTCTTTTATTTGAAGCACAAGAGTTTTAATTTTGATGATGTGCAGTTTATCTTTTTTTCTTTTGTTGCTTGTACTTTTGGTGTCATTTAAGAAACCCTTGCCTAATCCAAGGTCATGAAGTGTTTTTGTTTTTCATGTTATATAGTAATTTTTTTGTTGTTTGTTTTTATATTTTCTTCTAAAATATAGTTTTATAGTTTTAGTGCTTGTCATGTTTAGATCTTTGATCCATTTTGAGTTAATTCTTTAAAAAAATTTCTTTTAATGTTTATTTTTGAGAGGGGAGGGAGGGAGAGAAAGAGAGAGAGACTGAGCGTGATCAGGGGAGGGGCAGAGAGACACACACACACACACACACACACACACACACACACACACACTCACACAGATTCTGAAGCAGGCTCCAAGCTCTGAGCTGTCAGCACAGAGCCTGATGTGGAGCTTGAACTCACGAAATGTGAGATCATGACCTGAGCCGAAGTCGAATACTTAACCAACTGAACCACCCAGGCTCCCCTGAGTTAATTTTGTATATGGTGTATGTAGATAGGTATCCAAGTTCATTCTTTTGCATGCAGATATCCAGTTGTCACAGCACCGCTTGTAGCAAAGATTGTTCTTGCCCCATTTAATTTTCTTAGCACCCTAGTTGAAAATGAATTGACTATAAGTTTATTGCTAGACTGTCATTTCTGTTCCATTGATCTGTATGTCTGTCATCATACCAGTTTCACACCGCCTTGATTACTGTAGGTTAGTAGTTAAGATTTAAATAGGGAAATGTGAGTTTCCAACTGTGTTCTTTTCTCAAGATTGTTTTGCCTCTTCTGGTCCCTTTGTAGTTCTCAACTTGCCATTTTCTGCAAAGAGGGTTTTGTTTTGTTTTGTTTTTTTGTTTTTGTTTTTTTTTTTTTAGTTTATTTATTTATTATTTTTAGTAATCTCTACACCCAATATGGGGCTTGAATTTATGACCCTCTTATCAAGAGCATGCTCTTCCAACTGAGCCAGCTGGAATTTTTATGTGAAATGTATTGAGTCTGTAGATTAACTTGAGGTGTATTGCCAGCTTAACAATATTGTGTTCAGTCCATGAACATGGAGTATCTTTCAATTTACTTAGGTCTTAATTTCTTCAACATTGTATTGTAGTTTTGAGTGTAAATTTTGCATGTGTTTTGTTAAATTTATTTCTAAGTTACTTTATTCTTTTTGATGCAGTTATAAATTAAGTTGTTTTCTTAATTTTATTTTTGGATTGAACATTATAAGTGCATAGAAATATAATTGATTTTGTATATAAATTTTGTGTTAGCTTCAGGCTTTTTTTTTTATCATCTATTATTCTTATTAATTAAGACCACCAGGGATAACTTGTGTTCAATATATCACCATCACTTTATTGATATATAGGATTCAGTTAATTTTTGTATTCATGTGATCTGTTAGTGCTAAACATGCCTGTGTTCATCATGGATAGATAGGTATAGTATTTCATAAGATGCAGAGAGGATACAAGTTGATGATGAGACTGTCAAGGCCAAGTGGGAATGAAGATTATTTCTTCTTTCTCCTGATAATAGAGCAAGGGACTTTGGGTCATTATGGTGATAGAGGAGGTGATGAGAAGAAGGTGTGCCTGCTCAAAATGGCAGATGTTCAAATAAGAAAAGTAGATTTTGTGAGTTATGTAGACATTGGCCAAAAGGTAGACTTTAAGTTATTCTGAGGATTATTCTTAGCTTTTTTTCACAAAATATAGGCAGGTATCATAATGCTGATAAAAATACGTTAACATTTGTGAGCAGAATACTCTGTCTTTGATATCCTAGGACCCGAAGGGACCACAGATACTAAAGGGGAGTATCCTGGTATCGGTAATATTTTGGCTTATCTATTTTCAAGGAACTAACATTTAAAACTGTGTTTTATTAATACTACTATTTTTCCTTTTACCCTTTAATAAAATTTATAAGTTTGTTAACCATGGGAGATGGTTTTGGTATTATAGTACATAAGTGGCACTAATGAGGTGAATTCTTAGGAAGCATATATTTCACTTGACCCTTGTTAATGAGGTTATAATAAACCATATCAGTATGAAGTGGATATAAAAAAATCATAGTTTTATTTTGAAAAAGGGTAGCTATTTGAGAAAATATCTCTCATTATATACTGTTTTTTTTTCTTTTTAAAAGAATAAGAAATAAAGGGTCTCTTCCCAGAGAACCAAATGTGATTTGCATTTTTTAGTATGAACACCAACAGAGACTCTAATGCTATGAAACATTTATGTTCATACTGTAAGCACTGTGGCTTTTCAAAAGTCATGGAAAGCATTTTTATTAACCCCTCTTTTAAAATGTTTGATTTTTACCAGAGATTCAAGCCATCTACTCATGGAATATTTAAACATTAATATGAAACAAGCTTGTGATTAAGTACGGGCAAGAGTGACAAAAGGATGTGTGTGGGTCCTATGAATATTCTGATGTGAGAGAGAGCCTTGTGTTCTTTCATAAAATAAGTTGGGTATTTGTTGTAAAAGTAAATCAACTGTGTATTTACAGATTTTTGACTTCGGTAATGAGTTGGAGGATGATGATATCTTTATTCTTTAACTTGTTTTAAACCTCTAGAATTCTAGGGGCTAAATAAGCAAAGTGTAATGAATAAAAAGAATATACAGTCAATTACTATATTTTAGACCAGTTTCCCCCCACCCCCCAACCTTTTGTGACTTCTGACTCTACTCACAGGCAGGAAATTTGAAAAAATGGTCAATTGGTAATATGTGTGTTATATAATATATACATATAATTTAAATGTAATATTTAATATGTATTAAATGATATTACCTTAAAAAATTAAAGTGGCATTTTCTTAAAGATTGTAGAGTACCTTATAATTATAATCTTTGATAATATTTCTAATTTAATGACAATTTTCAGTTTTTAGAAATTTAACGTATACCATTTAATTTACTTTCAGTTATATCAGAAAAGCATGATTTGTTTAAGATATTGAAGATTATATTTTTGGGGGGGATTTTGGGATTGAGTTTATATAAAATGTTCATTAAATTACTTCGTATGGCACCTGATACTTGGAATTCTTTTAAGCTTTTAAAAAAATCCATTTAAACTATAATAATTAATCCCCACTCCTGCCCCCCAGTGACACACTAAGAAACATAGATCCCTGTTTGCGAGCAGTTGTCTGCAAATAGCACTTTAAAGTATGTGACACATGAAAAACCAAACTGGACATAGAAGTCACTATATTTTGCTGTTTTTTAAACACTGACTTTTGATATTTTAGACACATCTTCAGAAACATGCAATTTTCTATTTGGTGGGGAGTATTTGAGGCATAATTATTTTCAGTACTTTGTGTTTTAGAGTTACTTTTGCTTGTATAATTTAAGGGTGTATTTTGGATGACAATTACTTGATAGATGATTTTTCAAAAGGCTCAGAAGTCAACACTACCATAGTGGCTAGTTGGTAGTGACCTGCCCCATAAACCTACTTATAATATTTTTTTTTTTAATTTTTTTTCAACGTTTTTTATTTATTTTTGGGACAGAGAGAGACAGAGCATGAACGGGGGAGGGGCAGAGAGAGAGGGAGACACAGAATCGGAAACAGGCTCCAGGCTCTGAGCCATCAGCCCAGAGCCTGACGCGGGGCTCGAACTCACGGACCGCGAGATCGTGACCTGGCTGAAGTCGGACGCTTAACCGACTGCGCCACCCAGGCGCCCCAAACCTACTTATAATTTTTATTGTTAGCTATGGTCACTCTATATGCCCTTCTGTTTTAAAAAGAATACTATTTAGTTATTTTATTGATTGTTTTTTAAAACACATAAATTGAAATATGCCATTACTACCTTCAATGATTAGACTTTTTGAATGGGTTTACAAACTAGAATTTGGTAAATTTTGCATTTGATAAATGAGTGTTATTCTTTGAATAGTGTGTGTTTTCTCTTTTGGCTTGATTTTGTGACCTAATTATATTTTGATAATTTTAGAGAACTTTTCAACATCTTCTAAGATAAGAGTGGTTAAAGGAGAGGTACCCTATAGCATGAAAAAATGATAGCCACGAAATGCATGACTTACTAGGTAGACTCTGGGGAGAGTCTGTTTTCTGAGAAGAAAGACAAAAAATGATAGAGGGGCGCCTGGCTGGCTCAGTTAGTAGAGCATGCAACTCTTGATCTCAGAGTTGTGGGTTAGAGCCCCACTTTGGGTATAGAGATTACTTAAAATTAAAATCTTAAAAAAAAATAGTAGAGCCCAATTTTCACATACATTTTCTGAAGGTAAAGCCTGTATTTTTCTACTTTCTTTGTATTTTACTCATTGTGTAACATCTTACAGGCCAAGAAATCGAAAGAGACTGAAGATACACCAAGTGAACCATCTTTCCAGGATTTTGAGTATCCAGAGTATAATGACTACAGGGCAGAAGCTTTCCTTCATCAACAGAAGAGAATGGAATGCTACAGCAAAGCAAAAGAAGCTTACCGGATGGGGAAAAAACACGTTGCCACGTTTTATGCCCAGCAGGTAAAAAGGAAAACTGATTACTGTTTCTTTCTTTGTCCCTTACGATGTCTGAATAATCTTAAAGCAGGTGATACTCGTATTGTGACTAGATCAAGTTATTCTGGGGAATGTAGATTATATAGGTGACATAAGGTATCCTGATATATAAGATGGTTCTGAGAATTATGTCTCCTTTGAAATGCTCAATTTCTGTGGTTCCTTTTGCATTTATGACTTACATGAATTACTTTTTATTCTGACAGTCCATATTTTCTTTTAGGTTAAATTCTGTCATTCAGTACTACTTCTAAACAGATACAGGTTTTCTGAAGGAAAGACAGCAGAATGTTAATATTGACCACCTCAGGGTGGAATTACAGAGACCTTGTGCTTTCTATCATGTTTGAATTTTTAGTAATGTTATCACTTAAAAAAATTTTTCTTTAATTTTTATTTATTTTTGAGAGACAGAGAGAGAAAGCGAGCAGGGGAGGGACAGAGAGAGGGAGACACAGAATCTGAAGCAGGCTCCAGGCTCTGACCTGTCAGCACAGAGCCTGATGCGGGGCTTGAACCCGCAGACCATGAGCTCATGAACTGAGCTGAAGTTGGACACTTAACCGACTGAGCCATCCAGGCATCTCAGTAATGTATCACTTTTATGGTCTGAAAAAGAAAGTTACATTAATATCTTTCAGGGAAGTAAAATTTCTACTCAGGCTTATTGGACATGGTATTACAAGAAACCTGTCTGATTTCCTTTTTAGCTTTGTGGTTCCATATGGCTTGCTTTTTGTTTTGTGATTGTGTAAAGAAAGACATCAAACTGGTATAACCGCATGAGTCCCAATAACAAACCTTGAGAGATGGCTTCAGGGGTAACCACAGGGTGTTGAAAGGGATGAGGCCAGGATTATCAAAGGATAAACTAATGGATTCCTTCTTGAGAAGGGTTTATTTAAGTTTTCCTCATCTATGATTTTTGGATCAGGAAATATGTTAGAATTGATGATTTAATATTGTAAGAAATATGTTATTAATTCACTGAAATTCACCTAAACTGTGGTGCATTCTTGCATATTAGCCTACTGCATTATTTAAAATTTTAGATTTGCTGTTCTCTTTTTTGTTCTGCATTTTATTTGGGACAATTTTTGTTTCCTCATTGCCTTCTAAGTAGCAAATATAAAAAGTGTTTACTGGTGATCTTTTTATAATTAAAGGGTAGTCTCCATGAGCAGAAGATGAAAGAAGCCAATCACCTTGCTGCTGTGGAGATCTTTGAGAAAGTCAATGCCTCCTTGCTGCCACAGAACGTTTTAGACCTCCATGGGCTGCATGTGGATGAAGCTATAGAACATTTGATGACAGTTTTACAGCAGAAAACTGAAGGTAGGACTGTGGTAATGACAAATTATCAGTAGAAAATATGTTTTTGCTTATATTGGTAAATTTACCAATTCAGGAGAATCTGAATTTTCAGGCTCAGGATATCTGTGTCATAGTTATAGATGTTTGTATTAGGTTCATTCTTCACATTCTTCAAGGGGACGTTCTTGGAAAAGAATCCTCATTAGCCTGGTCATTAACATTTTGTTTTTATTTTCCTATTTTATTTATTTTTTATTAAAAAAAATTTTTTTTTTAACGTTTATTTATTTTTGAGACAGAGAGAGACAGAGCATGAACAGGGGAGGGTCAGAGAGAGAGGGAGACACAGAATTTGAAATAGGCTCCAGGCTCTGAGAGGTCAGCACAGGGCCTGACACGGGGCTCGAACTCACAGACCGTGAGATCATGACCTGAGCCAAAGTCGGACGCTTAACCGACTGAGCCACCCAGGTGCCCCTTTATTTTCCTATTTTAGTTATATTTGTATTCTCTTGTTGTATTTATTAAAGAGAGGGCATGGTGTAGAGAACAAACCAAGGGTTGATGGAGGGAAGGTGGGCAGAGGATGGGCTAAATGGGTGATGGGCATTAAGGAGGGTACTTGTGATGAGCACTGGGGGTTATATGTAAGTGATGAGTCACTGATTTCTACTCCTGAAACCAATATTACATGATATGTTTACTAACTAGAATTTAAATAAAAATTTGAAAAAAAAATAAAGGGAGAGCATGGTATAATCTGGGAATCTTCTGTGACTTATAAATGAGACTTTTAAGGAATATCATACATCTTTATTCAGTAGACGTTTATTAAAGCTAATAGATGTTAGATGTCACTTGTTCAGTAGATATTTAATAAAATGCAGAAATAAGGTGTGAGGATTTTTACAGAATTATCACAAAAGGCAGACTTTCTGAGTGCATTACGGAAGTGCTCCCTCTCTCTCCCTTTCTGCTTGTATATGTCTTTGCAGGTCATGGAAAGGACACTACCTGCTTCTTCTCTAAATTCTACCTCTTCCCAGGGCTTTGGATAAGGATCTTTTTCCATCCAGTATCATGTACTTCATATACATTAACATATCTTGTTTCTTTTTCATTATCAGATGGTAGCACTTAGAACTAAGTTCAGTCTGTTTTAGTTCCCCCATGCTCTAATACTAGAAGTCATCTCCTTTACCACTACTAGAGTAGTTTTGTCTTTGTCTTTATCTTCCATTTTATTGTGGAGACATGGAGTCCCATGCTTCAGCTGTGACCCTGTAGCTCCATAATCCTGCCTGTTATTAATAGTTGTATTGTTCTGGTTAATATATATATGAAGGCTTTAAACTATACTTTATATAGGTTTATCAATTCAACATGTATTATTTATAATTAATTAAATACTTGATTAAATATGACTGATGCAGAGGTTGAAAACTGATCTGTTTACCATGAACACCATGTTGAAATACTTGCAGTAATGTAATAAAACACTTGCATGCCCATGAATCTAAGTGAGTGATAATATTTTACCATATATACTTCATATTTTATTTTTATTCTCCCCTTTGTATTCTTCCCAGACTTTTTTTTTAAGATTTTATTTTTTTAAGTAATCTGTATACCCAACGTGGGGTTTGGACCCACAACCCTGAGATCAAGAGTTGAATGCTCTACCGACTGAGTCAGCCAGGCACCCCTATTCTTCCCAATTGTTTTCTCTTTCTTCCTTCTCTTTCTAGTGGAAATCAACATCTTTCAGGTTGGTTCCTAACTAGTTTTTAAAAATAAGTACTTTACTATATGTATTTTCATCAATAATCAGTCTGTAGTATTTCTTTTGTGCATTTAAAAAAATGAATGTACGTGATTTCACACTATACTTTTCAATCAAGCCATTTGTTTTCACCCAGTACAGTTTTCAAGATACACTTATGTTGATGGTCTGATTTTTTTTCTTGTAACTGCTGTACAGTATTCAAGTGTCATGTCATAATGTATCCATTTCTCTACTCACAGGCATGTAGTTATAATGTCACAATATCAACATATCAACATGTGTACTCTCACTGCTATCTTCTTTCCTGGCTTTTTATACTGAAAAATTAAGAACCCATAGAGGAGTTGAAGTAATTGTATAATAAAAATTCATATATCTTTTACCTAGATCGATCAGTTGTTAACATTTGGCCATATTGCCTAATGTCTTTAAAATTGCTTTTTGCTGAACCATTTGAAAAAAATTTTTTTAATGTTTTATTTATTTTTGAGACAGAGAGAGACAGAGCATGAACAGGGGAGGGGCAGAGAGAGAGGGAGACACAGAATCTGAAGCAGGCTCCAGGCTCTGAGCTGTCAGCACAGAGCCCGACGCAGGGCTCGAACTCACAGACTGAGATCATGACCTGAGCTGAAGTCGGACGCTTAACCAACTGAGCCACCCAGGAGCCCCTTGCTGAACCATTTGGAAATAAAATGTTAAACATTGTGGTACCTTACCTCTATATACCTCAGCATGTTTATCTCTCAGAAACAAATCCATTCTACATAATTGCAGTACCATTGTCACTTTTAAGATATTTAACATTGTTATAATATTGTCTGGCATACAGGCCACATTCACATTTCTCCAGTGTATGGAAATGTCTTGTTTAGCTGTGCCATTTTTTCCCTCTCAACTCAGGATCCAGTCAGACATCACATTCTCCAGTTGACTGTCCCATGGCTGTAGCCTTCAGAATGTAGAAATAGTTCCGGGATGCCTGGCTGACTCAGTTGTAGAGTGTGACCCTTGATCTCAGGGTTGTGAATTCAAGCCCCACATTGGATGTAGAGATTACTTAATATATATATATATATATAAATAGTTCCTCAGCCTATTTTTTTCTTCTGTGTTATTGACATTTTTGAAGACTCCAAGCCTTTGGTAGATTGACCTACAATTTTAATTTCTCTGATTGTTTCCTCCATGATTAGATTTAGTTAAAGATTTTTTTTTTTTTTTGGTAAAAAATGCTGCATAGGTGATGTTAGGTCATCCTTGGTGAACATATCAGGAGACATAATATGGTCAGATTGCCCCATTATTGATGATGTTAAGTTTGATTTCTTAGCTGAGGTGGGACTCTGTTAGGTTTCTCTATGTAAATGTATCTTTTCTTTCTTTATAATTAACTAGTAATTTTTTGGCAATTGATACTTTGCAACTATGTGAATAACTATTCTCTTGCAATATTTCACCTAGTAATTTTAGCCTCCATTGATGATGCTTGACTGAATCAATTATTATATTGGTGGTTGGATAATGGTGTTTTAGAATCTGTGTTTGTACTATGTCTATTAGACATTCTTTGGTAAAGTAAAGAATTCTCCTCCTCTAGTTGTTTTTTAAATAGAATTTTGGAAATCTTTGAGAAAATCTAGAAAACAATAATAAAGATTTGAAAAGAGAAAATTTAAGAGCATTTTAAATATATTATTTAGTCTGGAGGAAAAAACTTACGTAGTATTATAAGAGAATACTCTGTCTATAGAGGGTGAATACATCATTTACTCAATAAAAATTTGATTATTGTATATTCTAGGCATCAAGAATAAAGCAGTGAAAAAGATACACAGTCCCTATTTTTATGGGGTTTGGTGTCTAGTAGGGTAGATGACAGTGAGCAAATAGTTACATAATAATAAGCACCGTGATAAGAGAGTATAGGTTGCCATGTTTCATTTAGCATAAACGCCTAAATCCCTATGTAATCTGTTCCTTGCCTGCCTCCCTATTCTCATCTTATGTTTTGCTCCTCTTTCTGTTTTATCTACACTGTCATTTCTTGCCATCTAGGCTTCCCATTAATAGCTTCTTGCAGTACTCCTGTGTACCACAGTATTTATAAAAAGCTTATTATATAGTTGAATATTAAAATCTGTCTTTATGGCCAGGAATTGAGTCAGCAATGATTATTGAATCATCATTGTTTATAGAACCTTTCATTCAACACCCAACAGCAACTTTTAAATAAATGATTGAATAAAGGGTAAGCATTCCTTTCATTTCATATATGAGGAAATTAATAATTTGAAAAGTTTAGTAAAATGGAAAATAATAAGTGTTGGTAAGGATGTGGAGAATTGGAACCCTTTATATTGCTAGTGGGAGTATTAAATGGTACAGCCACAGTGGAAAAGGTTGGCATTCCTCAAAAGATTAAACACAGAGTTACCATATGACCTAGCAGTTCTAGTTATGTATACAAGAAAATTGAAAACACAGTTTATCCACACGCAGACTTGTACATGAATGTTCATAATAGCCGAAAAATGGAAACAACCAGATGTCCATCAACTGATGAAAGGACAAACAAAATTTGGTATATCCATACGATGGAATATTATTCAGCCACAAAAAGGAGTCAGGTAGTGATACATGCTACAACATGGATGAACCTTGTAAACATGCTTTGTGAAAGAAGCCAGGTACAAAAGGGCCACTTTATTATATGGTTCCCATTTATATGAAATGTTCACAATAGACAAACCAATAGAAACAAAGTATATTAGTGGTTACTGTGGCTAGAAAGTAGGGACTGGGGAGTAACTGCTAACAAGTACAGAATTTCTGAGACAATGGAGTGTTCTGGAATTAGTATTGATAGTTGAACAGTGTTTTGATATACTAAAATCCACTGAATTATACATTTTAAAATCATGAATTTTATGTTTTATGAATTATATCTCAATTAAAAAAATTACAAGAAAAAAAAGAGCTAAATAACTTGTATAAGGTGATGCTTGGTCAGACCCAATATACAAATCCTTTCTGAAGCCAGGCCCACTGTTGTGCATGTTGACACCTGTGGTAGTCTGTAGGTACTGTTAGTCACCACTAGATGGTAGTATTGTTGAACAGAAATGTATCCAGGGGAAAATCTGTGATTCTGCCCTCCACTGCTTTTAGTTATAAAAGATGATTGTCAAACTTGGGGATGAACAACAACAAAAAAGATACCTGACCCTTAAATGCCTTCTGATTAGAATATACATCACTACCACCAATGATGTTTTTACTACTTTATAGGGATTTACAGGGAACAGAGGAACAGGTTAAATGGCACCATGGGGATACAATCAACAATATTTAGACTGTAAAAATCTAGGATAAATGATCCAAGTTTTTCAACCAGTTGTAGAGAAAAGCCCAGGGGGAGGGGGAACATTTAGATTAAAAGTTACTTCAGAGATATATCAACCAAATGCAATGTGTGGTCTTGTTGCCCTGATTTAAGTAAGCCACTGTAAAACCATTTTTTTGAGGGAGACTTTCAGCCATTTTTAGAAACATGATATTAAGGAACTGTTTTTAAGATGTGATGGTAGTATCGTGGTTCTTTTTATTTTGTAAGAGTCCTTTTTGAAATATATAATGAAATATTTACAGTAGAAATGGTAAGAAATTTGAGATAGGCTTAAAAATGAGTTAAGTAGTTTTTTTTAAAGGTGATAAGTGACAGGAATAGCCTGAAATTTGGGGACCTAAACATATACCTGAATTCATGCAACAAACATCCTTTGAACACCTACTTTATTTGAAGCATGTGATTCAACTGTTGAACATTTTCAGAGCAGAGAATTTAAAAATGAAGTGTTATGGGGTGCTTGGGTGGCTCAGTTGGTTGAGTGTCTGACTCTTGATTTTGGCTCAGGTAAATGATCTCATGGTTCAAGGGAGTGAGCCCTGCATCTGGCTCTGTGTTGACTGTATGGGGCCTGCTTGGGATTCTCTCTCTCCCTGTCTCTCTGCCCCTCTGTCACTCACACTTACTCTCAAAATAAATAAACATTAAAAATATATAAATAAAAACGAGGTGTTATACATGACTGCCCTGATAAGGGGAGCAGCGGTGAAGGAATGATGAGAGTGACTTATGGATAGTTAAGATATCTAAGGTTTCTTTTAAGTAAACTTTGTAATGTCACATCTATAAAGAACAATGTACAGGTAATAATTATATAGCATAAAAACTTTTTTACAAAGTGAATACCCTGTGTAGCCAGCACCCAGGAAGAGTTGAATTTTGAACAAAATATTGCTTGAAATAATGGGTAATGGACTAGTGTAGAAATAGAGATCTTAAGCAAAGAAGGAATTAGAAATATAAGCAACATACCCTCTTAAAATTCCAGGCTAAATATTGCCTTGGAGATGTGAGACTTGAAAAACTGTTTGTGGATCTGCTGGAGTCTTAGGGCAACTTAGTGAGCAGAATATAGAATATTTATATTATATATATATATATATATATATATATATATGTATCTTTTATGCTAATGATCAAAACTTGTGCTATTTATCACAAAGGAAGAAGATATTTAGTTCATTAAATCAACTCATTATTAACAGAGTTTTTGTTACTTTATTGCAGGAGTTATTGACTTTCAGGCTTTATGTACTTAATTTTCACAAAATCCTATCCAAAGCAAGAGCTACATTCTTGTAAGAGTCCTAGATTCATTTGATATTTAAAAATCATCTCTTTGGAAGAGTTTCTTCTTTTCTTCTTCTTTTTTTTTTTTTTAAAGTTTTATTTATTTATTTTTTAGTAATCTCTACACCCAATGTGGGGCTCAAACTCATGACCCTGAGATTGAGAGTTGCATGCTCTTCCGACTGAGCCAGGCAGGTGCCTTTGGAAGAGTTTCTTTTTTTTTTTTTTTTTTTTAAATTTTTTTTTTTTTCAACGTTTATTTATTTTTGGGACAGAGAGAGACAGAGCATGAACGGGGGAGGGGCAGAGAGAGAGGGAGACACAGAATCGGAAACAGGCTCCAGGCTCTGAGCCATCAGCCCAGAGCCCGACGCAGGGCTCGAACTCACGGACCGCGAGATCGTGACCTGGCTGAAGTCGGACACTTAACCGACTGCGCCACCCAGGCGCCCCGTGGAAGAGTTTCTTAACAATTGTCTATCTTTAACAGTAAGACTATAGTCCATGCTGTAATTAGTGGATTTGCTAACAGCGATTCCTGAAGGGTGATATCCTATAAAGTAGTTGCTTTAGATCCCATTTTACTGATAAGGAAACAGACACACATAGGCAAGTAACTTGTCCATTGTCATACTGCCCCAGTCATTTGGTGGCAGAGCTCTTAATCAGACCAAAGCTGGCTGGCTGGCTTCAGAGTATTTAATTAAAAGGGTCATTGTGAAGATTCTTAGTTAATAAATATAAGTAGCTTAAAGCAATTCCTGACTCCAACTATGTAATAATTGTTAGATGTCATTAATATTACTATTGTCATTATCATTATTTTAGAGAGAAATTCTGGTAGCACATAGAAATCTCCCTCCCCACAGGGGAAGAAATTTCACTTATGTTTAGGCAGATGAATTGCTTTGAGTCTTCCATACTTAAACAATGTAGATGAAATATCCATTTAAAAACATCAATTTTGGTGCTTTTTGAAGTTATAAATCTGTAAATCCCCATGAAAGTAATTTTATATGTATTTGAGTAGTTAAAGCTTGTTTTCTATTGAGAATGTAAGACAAATGAATTTTAACTGGTCCAATTCCTGTTGTAACAGAATTTAAGCAGAATGGTGGTAAGTCCTATCTCTCTGTGATTACGGGGAGAGGAAACCACAGCCAAGGAGGAGTTGCTCGCATCAAACCAGCCGTCATTAAATACCTCACAAGCCATAGCTTCAGGTGAGTAGAGATTTCTGTTATTGATAATGGCAATGTCCATATACAGATAATAAACACTAATAGTATGCTCAAATGAGTTATTAGAATAGTTAACTAAATTTAACCATCTGATATTAGCCACAAATTCATGCTTAAATTATAACTTTTCCTGCTGGTCTTAATGATATTCAGAAAACCAGAAATGAAGGAAAAATACATTTTGTTTTTGAAGTAATCATCTGATAAAACTGTTTCATAAATTTAAAATCTAACAGAAAGTAATATGATTGTGTTTCTTTGATAATGTATTATTCAAGATAATTAGATTATGTGTATCATCGTCTAAGGTTGCTAATTATTTATTTGAAAGGATATACATATTTGTGGATTTTGGAAGGAATTTCTGCTGAAATGTGGTTATAATGGATTTGTTTAAACTTTAGCAGAAATACTCCAGTCAGTATGAATTTATACATCTTCATAAATTAAATGCCATTAATAATCTTAGCTGTGACAAACATGAAATGAACTTTTTATTGATTATTATTCAGTAACAGAAAATGACAAGAGAAGTCTAAGAAGAAAGATCTGTTGATGGATAGATTCACTGAGGATGTATACCATTAGGTACCTACCTTCCCCTAGTTCTAGTTTTAGTTAGTGTGGCATATTTTGTTTATGCCATGTAATAAAATGTTGTTTGGCTACATTATAGAAAATAGTAGCATTAATTCTGATCACAAAAACAGACGACATTTTAGAGTTACTGTTACAAAAGGAGTAGTTGGACTGGAGCATTATCATGTTGGGATTAATGATCTATTGTAGAGACTAGTGTTTTTTAAATTTCACACTGAGGGACTTGGAAGCATTTCATGGCCTGATGAATCAGACTTATGTTAGAGATTTCTTTTTAGTACTGACTTAATGCATAGAAATAATGTAACACAGACATCATCTTATCCTTCACATACCATGCTGTTTTTCATGAAAGTTGAGTTCAGGCTTGAGATTTTTGAAAAATCTTAAATAACTACTAAGTTAGGAGTTATCCCTCTAGCTTTAGGATTGTTTATTTTTACAACGGATTAAAAGTACATAAGCATAGATATCAGTCCTGGATACTGACTTAAATAATAAAGGAGAGTACTTTGATAGTAACTATTTCATTTAGCGTAGATATTTGGAATTGATTACATGATATATTCCTTAACCAGTTTGAAATTTTTACCTAAAATAACTGTTTTCTCATTTCTGTAGGTTCTCTGAAATTAAACCAGGGTGCTTGAAAGTCATGCTAAAGTAAAATAAACGTCCTTGACTTAGAAGTGTGAAGGTTTGTAGGTTAGTTTTATTTACAGTAATTTAGTCAATTTTACTGTACACATGTATTTTATTAGAAATGTCCAATTATAACAAAAACATTATAATGATGTTTTTCAGAATTCAAGAGAAGTTTAATTTTTTACTGAATCAAATGCCAAATACGTTGTCTGTTAAAAATACTGAAGAGAATTTTTATTGATTATAAAGTGTCCAAGAAAATTATCAGCTGTGGTTTTAAAGTTTGAAGTGCTCTGATTCTTTTTCAGAGAGAAAATGTTACCTTTGTGTTAATTGTTGTTAACATTTAGTAAAATCCAAAAGGCATCTTTGAGAGGCATTTAAAGTGCTTTGAGACCTGGTTCATGCCCATCAAAGGCTTGTATTAAAAGAAGGAGAAGTAGTGGTAGTAGTAATGAAAGAAAGGAAATGTAACAAAAGCACTTGAATGCTTTTTGATATCAAAGCTAAATACAAAAAATCATTTCATTTTGCCATATCCTGCAGGAAGAAAGACATGCTGTTTGTACTTTCTTCTGTTTTGTATATGATCTTGATCTCTTACCTTTTGTTCGTTTGTTCTGTATGTGTGCATTTCCTAGGAGGAAAGTTGGAGCCTGAGATTATATTGCAGTTTTATACCTTCTGTAGGCAGTAAAGTTTTTAGAGAAGATGAAATGGTTAGATATCTACAAGTATCAGTGTCTTAATAGAACTACTTCTAGAGCTGTCTGTGTAAGTGGTATTTAAGACAGTACTAAAGAGCTATATTTTATATTTGAGTCATGTAATTTCTAAACAGTAGTGGGTCAAGAGCCTATTAACTTAAATGTAGAAGACATTTTTGATATAATCTTTAAAGGAATCCTTACAATTTAAAAGTTTTTTACCTTTGTTTTTTAAAAAAGAGCCAACTTTCTGAAAGGAAACTTTCATTGACTTTGTTTTGTGTGAGCTAAAAAGTCCTGTTAGTATGTCAACTATAAAATGTAAATTTCATTTTTACACGTTTAATGTGGTAAAGTGTAGTTTTTCAGTATAAAACAATGGCTTAAATAAATTTGTCTTTGGATATGGAGAATATTTCCAACATATGTAATTTAACAAACAGTTGTGTTGGATTTTGATAAGCTTAAACATCATTTGGATCAGGAATTATAGGGTTGAGCTATTACTGAAAGAATCCTGAACTACAGAATGGTTTCTCAAAAGAACAGACATTTTAATGAAAATAAAACTCAAAAACACATTTTTGCATATCATGAAAGCATGCTTTTAAAAGAAGACCTGTATCATTACATTTATTTCCACGAAAATAAAATGTTTATTATTTAGAAATGATTAGTGAGTGGTATTGAAATATTTTCTCATGGTTGTAATAATTTGTTTAAAAAAGAAAAAATGCCACCAGTTTAGCATATGTTTTTTGTAGTGTCTAGAGGAGTTGTATACATTAAAAATAAAGCAATTCGTTTCAAGAACTTACTATAAAACTACAACTGTTAATGAAGTAAAATGTTTTTATGTGTAAATTAATATGATTTAAGAAATGTGAATAATAGTACTAAAACCTGGGGTTACTTGAGGGTGTGCAGCTGCATACTCATTTTCCATGATTTTATATTTCCTCACCCAGTTTAAAAAAGCATTGCTTTTGAGCACTTCAGCTAGATTTATTTCAGTATTATTGTAATTATGATTAGTGTGGGAGCAGTCAAAAAGAACAAGGGATGAAGTGTTTTGTGGGCAGAAACCAAATGAAAGAAGCTATGTTTTCTGCTGTATCAACCTTAATGTTAGGCTTTATTTTGGTAAATCTAAGGTATTTTTTCTTCATCATATCATTCATAAGTATATAGGCAAATTTTGAGCATGATATGTGCTTTTATGAAGTTGTTTTAATCCTAAACTGCCTCCCACCTCACTGTCTAGCATAGTTTAAACAACACATAATTATGAAAGAAAAATTTTATAGTTTCTCCTTTCTTGTTTTGCCCATTTCTAAATCCTATATGCCAAAGGTAAACATAGTTTGGGGATTATCAAATTTTTCTCTTGCTCTTTTCCAAGCCCTGTGTGTCAAAAGTAAGGAGAGTGTGTGGATTATCAACATCTTCAGGTATTGGTATATTAGTGCTAATACAGGTCTAATTAGAATGGCTCTTTGCAAATGTATTAATATTTTAAAAGTACAACACTTCTGTAGTTTGGAAGGTTTTAGTAACTGTTCTGTCTTTTCACTAGTCTCTCATCTGTGTCTACCAGGAGAAAAAAGAGAACTAATGTGGAAACCACAGGGAACGAGGGGTTAGACTTAGGAAACTCTTCAACAGTATTTTCAATTCATCCAATTCCTTACTTCAACATGAGTTATGGAAGCATGTTGTCTTAGGTTTATTGGCTGTTCATATAACTCATATTATTTTCAAGTTGAGGTTTTTTTCAATTTATTAGTGTTTCCATACTATTTGCAATTCTGTGGCCTTTATGCGGCATATTACGTAGTAGAAATTCTGACTTATACTTTAAAGTGTCTTGTTTATTCAATACATTTTGAGAAGAAAGGTTAAATAATTCTGTTGGGTTGTTTCCAGTCCTTATTTCAGTCTTTTTCTTTTTAAATTCAAGTGTTTTGTGTGCTTAGAAAGCGGACATATGTAATAGCGAGATTGGTTATTTCTGAGCTGGAAATCGGAAACTTTGAGACTCAGGAAATTGCTCTGACAATGTTTTAACTGCTCTCAATTTAAGAAAATGACAAAATGTATAAAAAAGACACAAAAATAATGTGTGCTGTTTTTTCCAAGTGCTTTCCTAAGTGCTTTTCCATTGTGTAATGAGGTGAAGTTTGATAATTTTCTGTGTAGTGGTTAAATATTGCTTATTTTTATTTACATGGTAAAGAAAACAAATTTAAATGTTTGTGTGGCCAAAAGAAGTGTCATTTAAAAGGTTAAGTGAATGTATGTAGAATGTATGTTAATGGTGCTTATTTTTAAAATGTAATTCAAGTTTACAGTATTATTCAAGCCTCTTTATAGAATTTAGTAGAGAAACAAGGCCAGAAGACATGTATGTCCCGAAGAGCCTTTTATAACTTAACATTATAGAATGACAAATTTTATTATTTTCCTTAATGTTGAGCAGTTGCTTTTTATGGTCCAAATGGTGAACCTGTTATTAACAAATGATTGATTTAACCATGAAACTTCTCATTAAAATATAATATTGCAGCTATCAGTTGGAGAATATATTATAAAATTTTCAGACAGTATATCAGAAATGAGATGTTTTTATTTGTACTATAAAGAAAATGTAATTTTGCTGTTAACTCTGTACTTTTTTATTGAAAATGTTTTATAACTTTGCTTTTAAAATTTCTTATGAAACCATTTGCAGATTACATACTTAATTTAATAAAATACTTTAGCCACAGTCCACTGTGAGGAAATCCTTCATTTGATGTGGTAGGGTTAGTGGTTTAAATATTAAAATATATCTTTATGTGTAACTTTGTAATTTCAAGGGAAAGAAAAGGGTCATAAAATTTTTATTTCTGTACCACAGCTTTTATTCTTTGCTATAGCAAATAGGGGTCCACTTTTGAACCAGATAAATTATCTTTTTGATGGTAAAATTAAGAATAGTGGCTCTAAAGAACTCAAGTAATACTTTAATTAATATTAAAGACCTTTGAACTTTATTCAGCCCACAGCAGAATAATTCACTCAGTTAGCATCGACTTAAAATTTTTTATTTAACAAATATTAGTTAAGCACTTGTCACTGGGGATACAATCTGAGACAGAGCTTCTCTCTACAGGTGTCTTATAATTCTCATCAACTCTCTGTGCATAGTTATTTATGCTATGAAGCACTTCCGTGTATGTTATATTTTAAGACTCAAGAGAATCTTACTGCATAGTTGTCTTACAGAGGCTTAGAGAAGCCAACTCATTTGCTAGTTAGTGGCAGAGGTAAGACTGCAACCTAGATTCTCTAACTCCTACTATAGAACAACTACTTTTTTCATACAAGTAAGAATAATTACTTAAAAATAATATTCCATTACCGCCAAGTAAGAGAGATGTGGCTCTACCGTATAAGTCTATGAAAAACTGCCACTTACAAATCTGCCTTCCTCCTATATCTAAAGGAAGCTGGTATCATGGGTTTTCCAGTGACAAAAATAAAAGTTTATTTCTCTCTTAATGTAATACAGACTCAAGGTCTGATGGGTTTGCTCATTTCCATGAATTTTTTGGAGATCTAGGATCCTTTAATTTTTAGCTTACCACCCTTATCATACCCAAGCTGTGGCCTTCATTTCCTAAACCAGGGTGGGTAGCTAGAGCTCTAATAATCAAACCTGCATTCTGTTGGGAGGCAGGACAAAGAAGAAAGGAGCAATGGGCAAGTGCCAGCAATTTTTTTTTTTTTATAATACATATTTGGAAGTTGCCATTCAACACTTCCACTTATATCTTATTGGCTGGAACTTAGTCATGTGGTCACATCTAGCTGCAAGAGATGCTGGAAAATTATCTTTATTTCAGTGTACTATATGTTCAACTACAACATGGACATTCTCTTGGAGGAAAGAGCATGTATATTAGGGGAATTAATAGCAGTTTCTGCCACATTTTTCATCACTGAATGTAAATAATGTGAAAATTAGTTCTTGATGCTTTCTGTCAACATATCTTTGTTGATGATTACTCTGTGCTAGGAATAATAAAAAGGAAATCACAGTTGTATGCATTTTAACTTAAGTATTCAAATGATACCACTAACCAACATGGCTGATCAGGGTGGTGGTTGCTGAAGGTTGGGGTGGTTGTAGCAAAATTTAAAAAGAGACAAAAACAAAGTTTGCTACATCGATTGACTCTTATTTTGTGATGATTTCTTTGTAGCATGTGATCCTGTTGGATAGCATTTTACCCACAGCTGATTTTTCAGAATTGGAGTCCATCCTCTCAAACTCTGCCACTGCTTTATCAATGAATTTTTTTTTTTTGATAGTGTAAATCGTTTGTTGTCATTTCAACAGTCTTCACAGCTTCTTCACCAGCAGTAGTTTCCATCTAAATAAACCACTTTCTGTGCTCGTCTGTAAGAAGCAATTTATCATCTGTGAAAGTTTTGTGAGATTGCAGCAATTCAGTCACATCTTCAGGTTCCACTTCTAATTCTAGTTCTCTTGTATTTCATCCACACCTGCGGTTACTTCTTCCACTGAAGTCTTGAGTTCCTCCACATCATCCATGAGGGTTGGAATTACCTCCCAACTCCTGTTAATATTGATATTTTGACCTCTGCTCATGAATCAGGAATGTTCTTAATGGCATTGAGAATGGTGACTCCTTTCCAGAAGGCTTTCATATCCGTCAGAGCAATTACTATCTATGGCAGCTATAGCCTTATGAAATACATTTTTTAAATAATAAGACTTGAAAGTCAAAATGACTCCTTGATCCATAGGTTGCAGAATGGATGTTGTGTGAGCAGACATGAAAACAACAATAATCTTGTATATCTCCATCAGAACTCTTGGGTGACAAGGTATTGTTGATGAGTAGTCATATTTTGAAAGGAATCTTTTATTTTCGGAGCAGTAGGTCAGTAAACCATGTTATAAGAGCTGTGCTGTCATTCTGGCTTTGTTCCTTGTATAGAGCATAGGGAGAATAGATTTAGCATAATTGTTAAGGGCTCTAGGGTTTTTGGAATGGTAAATGAGCCTCCTCTTAAAGACACCAGCTACATTAGCAGTTAGAAGGCTGTTTCATCTATATCAAAAATCTGTTTAGTGTAGCCACCTTTGTTATTGATCTCAACTGGATCTTCTGGATAATTTGCTACAACTTCTCCAACATCAGCCCGTGCTGCTTCACCTTGCACTTTGATGTTACGGTGGTGGCTTCTTTCCCTAAACCTCACGAACCAGTCTCTGCCACCTCCATACTTTTATTCTGCAGCTTCCTCACCTCTCTCAGCTTTAACAGTGGTGAAGAGATTTGGGATCTTGTTCTGGATTGGGCTTTGGCTTAAGGGAGTTATGTGGTTGGTTTGATCTATCTGGACCACTGAAACTTTCTCTGTGTCAGCAATAAGGCTGTTTCACTATCTTATTCATATGTTCACTGAAGTAGCACTTTTAATTTCCTTCAACAACTTTTCCTTTGCATTCACAATGTGGCTGTCACAAGAGGTCTAGCTTTCGGCCTTTCTTGGCTTTCGACAGGTCTTCCTCGCTAAATCTAATCATTTTTAGTTTTTAATTTAAGGTGACATATGTGACTCTTCCTTTCACTTAAACACTTATAGGCCATTGTAGGGTTATTAATTGGCCTAATTTTGATATTATTATGTCTCAGAATAGAGAGGCCCAAGGAGAGGGAAAGAGAGAGGGGAGCAGCCAGTGGGGACAGTCAGAACACATATAACATTTACCAAGCACAGTCTGTGCCCCCCTCAACCAAACAATTACAATAGTAACATCAAAGATCACTGATCACAGACCACCATAACAAATATAATAATAATAACGCAAAAACTTGAAATATTAGAAGAATTGCCAAAATGCGACAGATACGAAATGAACAAATGCTGTTGGAAAAATGGCACCAATAGACTTGCCTGATGCAGAGTTGGCACAAACCTTCATTTTGTAAAAAATACAATCTGTGAAGTGCAATAAAACAAAATGCCATGAAATGAGGTATGCCTTGTAGTTGTCTATCTGCCTGAATGCACAATATAATGCTTTGGGGTTTTTTTTGGTAGCTTCTATATCCCAGAAAAGGATCTAGGATATAGAATTGGGTACTCAAAAATCAGTGGAATCAAAACCAGTTGAACCTACATCTGATCAAGCCTGTAGACCTAACAACCAACTTATATGAATTACAGAGAACAGAGGAATATGCCAACACCATGGGATGTAACCACCAAATACAGACTGTGGGATGCTCTTACAACACAGTTTCTTCAAGTAAATTGCCAAGGAAAACAAAAACACAGATGGAAAGGGAACCTATACTATTAAGACGGAAGAGGCATATCAACCAATTTGTGGACTTTATTTGTTCAGCCAAAAACTAAGTTTTTTTTTTTTATGACAGTAACACGACGATCGGCAATGTGAACACTGGACACTTAATTATATTAAAAGATTTATTTATTTACTTATTTATTGGATAATGATATTGTGGTCATATTAGGAAAACCCAGTTTCTCCCCCTCCTACCTTTTTCTCTCTTGTATAGAGAAAAACCCAATGCTTCCTCCTGTGTGTTTCTTTTCTGTGTCTCTTTATAATTCACACAAAACACCTTTCTGGTCACCAAACATTGGAGTTTTTTCCCCATACCAAGCAATTCTCTGTGACACAAGTTGGGTGTCTACAGTTCAATTAATTCTTACACTATCTACCCAGAGATAACATCAGATTCTACAAATTAAGGGTTCAGTCCCACAAGACTGTCTCCCCCACTTCAGGTGCTAGTCACAGGTAGTAGGTCCCTAGGTTACCCTCAACTTCTGTCCGACTTGGCTATTAATCGGGGGTCCCCATAACCTCCTCACAGTTTTATAAATTTGCTAAAGTGGCTTACAGAATTCAGGGTAACAGTTCCTTATGTTTACTAGTTTATTAAAGGATATGATAAAGGAGACAGATGAACAGCCAGATGAAGAGATACATAAGGCGAGTTCTGGAAGGGTCCTGAGTGTAGGAGCTTCTGTCCCCATGGAGTTGGGGTGCATCACCCTCCTTGTTTGTATTCATCTACCTGAAAGCTCTCCAATATTGGAATTTTGTGGAGACTTTCTCATGTAAGCATGATCAGTTATTAACTCCCATTTCCACCCCCTCTCCTGTCTCTAAGGATGAGGGCTGGGACTGAAAATTCCAAACTTCTGATCATGGTTTGGTCTTTCTGGTGACCGACCCCCATCCAGGATCCTACCCCAGAGTCACCTCAGTAGAATAAATGTTCCTAGTGCTCTTATCACTCAGAAATAGGGGTTTTAGGAGCCCTATGTCAGGAATGGAGTCAGAGACAAGTATTAGAGCAAGAGATGCTCCTAGTGTTTTTATCACTTAAATTATTAAAAGGGTTTCAGGAGCTCTGTGCCAGGAACTGGGGGCAGAGACCAATATGTTTTCTATTATCTCAGTGATTATATTTTTTATGTTGAAATACATAAAATGATATGATACCTAGGACTTACTTGAAAATAAGATGAAGTGGGTGGAAGGTACTTAGGAGATTGGCCTAAGTTGGTTAATGTTGAAGTTGGAGTTTATTAGTTTACAGTTCTACTTTTAACATATATTCAAAACTCAATAATAAAAAGTATTTTAGTTATCTTTTAATGTTTATTTTTGAGAGACTGTGTGGGTCTGTGAGTGGGGGAGGGGCAGAGAGAGAGGGGGACAGAGGATCTGAAGCAGGAGAGCCTGATGCAGGGCTTGAACTCACGAACTGTGAGTTCATGACCTGAGCCAAAGTTCGACGCTTAACCAACTGAGCCACCCAGGTGCCCCAATAAAAAGTTTTTAAAAAGTTGGTAGAAGAGCTAGAGAAATGAATTCTAGACTTGGCTTAGGGAATGACTTCCAGAACACTGTGCAATTAACTGCCTGCCACGTCTGCTGTAATTGAAAGGCCACCATGGCACCAGTACCACCACTCTCAGCATACTCAGAGCTGGTGGCTACACACCAGAAAACTTGCTGAAAACCCTGACCTCACCGTAACTTGACTTTTTATCAGAATGAGACGTAGCAGTGGATAGATGCCTTCTTACTTACTTCTGCCTCCCACATTTCATGAGTATATCTAATTGCAAATTATTTTGTATCCAGATTTTACCTGCCAAAGGGGTCTAGGAAATGTAGTTCTAGACTTCCCAGTCTCTACAGCACAAAAAGCCTCATTAGAAGAAATTGGAGCCAGAGGATCAATTATCAAACGTCCATATTTACAACGCTGATGGTACTTGTCAAATCAGGCACTAGAAATAAAATGGGTTGATACAGTTATCACGAAACCCTTGTATGTCAACTGGGGTAAGTGTATGTCAGGGGTTACCACAGGTTCAGGATAAACATAGCCTATTTTCAGGAGCATTGATTGTATTCAATGACAAATTATGCACATTATTATTTAATGTACCTTATTTGTATATTATTAAAACAAAATGGATAAACTGTGGATAAGAATGGGATATTTTGCCTTCATTTTTTAAGATAAAACAGTAGGGTCAAGGAGATGAACCTTTATGCTTTTTACTTGGACTTCCTTTCCTCAGGGTAATGGCTTTCAAACTTTAGTGTACATAAGAATCATCCACAAAGGGCTCAGTGAAAATACAGATTTCTGCCTTGCTTTAAACTTCCTAAATCAATCTCAGAAGGTAGGGCCCCATATTTTCAATAAATACTCCAATGGTTCTAATGCAGGTGGGCCACACCTTAAGAAATGCTACTCTGGGGGCGCCTGGGTGGCTCAGTAGGTTGAGCGTCCAACTTCGGCTCAGGTCACGATCTCGTGGTCCGTGGGTTCAAGCCCCGCGTCGGGCTCTGTGCTGACAGCTCAGAACCTGGAGCCTGTTTCAGATTCTGTGTCTCCCTCTTTCTCTGAACCTCCCCTGTTCATGCTCTGTCTCTCTCTGTCTCAAAAATAAATAAATGGTAAAAATAAAATTAAAAAAAAAAAAAAAGAAATGCTACTCTGGCAGGATAACCCATCACAAAAATTTTATTCTTTTTTGGCTACTCTAATGTTCCTTGGTTTCTATCCCAATCCTGTTTTGCAGGTCCTCAACTGTAATCAACTCTGCCAGGGACACAGAAAGAAACCTGCACATTTTTTAGTTTACATGCAGCAACTTAGGTGATCCTCATCAAAATCCATCAAGGGACATTGAGGCATTATAATGACATGACGGAACCAGGATTCAAATCAAGGCAGTCAGGCTCCAAAGCCTGTGCATTTAGTGATGCTTATTAGCTTTCAGCAATGGTCAGACTTAAAATTTATCAAGGAGAAAACCAAGATACCTTTTACCTGGTCTGTCACAGTAAACTAATGAACCTTACTGCCCTCACTTGCAGTCTCTTCAAGGCCCTTTAAGCCTTCACTAATTATCTCCTCAAAGTTCTTCCAGCTTCTGTCCACTGCCAAGTTACAAAGCTACTCTTGCATTAAAACTTCTTTGTTATAGCAGAACCCCTCTTTGGTACCAAAATCTGTATTAAGCACCTATTGATATGTAAAAAAATCATTTCAAAATTTTGTGGCTTAAAACAACAGAAATGATTATTCTCAGTTTCCCAGGATTCTTGGAGTGGCCTAGCTGGTGTCATTCTGGGCTGAAGTCTCATGAAGTTGCAGCCGAGATGTGCCTCAGGGCATCTGTCTGTTGAAGGCTTGACTGGGCCTGAGAAACTCACTTCCATGGTGATGGCTCATTCACATGGCTTGTAAATTGGTTCTGGTTGTTGGTTATCTTCAGTTTCTCCCTGTGTGGGTTTCTCCATAGGCTGCTTGAGTGTCCTTACAACATGGCAGCTTTCTCCAGAGTGGGCAACCCAGGAGAGCAAAACAAACTGCAATACCTTTTATGACCTAGTGTTGGAAATCTCACACCACTATTTTTGCCAAATTCTATTTGTTAGAACCCAGTCGCTAAGTGCAGTCTACATTCAAGGGTAGGGGGATTAGTTCTACTTTTTGAGGGAAAGAATATTAAAGAATTTGTGGATGTCTTTAAAAATCATCATGTCCCTCATGTGCCAGGCACCACTAGGTACTTAGCAAATGTATCCAATATAATCTTTATAAACACCCTGTGGAGTAGGTATTATTGCCCAAATGACAGAGGTTGTTGGCCTATGCAACACATATTCTTATTATCATGCTTTTCTTTTTTTGTTTAGCTATCCAGTGGCAATGTGCTTAGGAAAGCTTGCCTCCTCTCTAGCCCCAGAATGTGAATTATGATTGGTCAAAAAGGCAATCATGGTAATCCCATTTCCCTTTGCCAATGATTGGCTAAAGGGTGGATATATGACCAAGACAAAGGAAACTAAGGAGAATTCTAGAAAGATTCTAGAAAGATTTTCTTCGCTAATACAGCAAGGCACATGGGAGGAAGTGCACTCTTCTTCAGCAAGACTTGGTGTCTGTATGTGATGCCTGGAATTGCAGTCACTGATGTTGTAACATGAAGAAATACACGTAAGGCCCAAGTCAATGTGCTAAGGATAGTGGAGCAGAAAGAGGAAAGAATCTTTGTTCTTGATGACATCGTTGAGTCACTGAATTAACCCTGGAACTGATTTTTAACCATCTTATTAAAGGAGACAGTAAGCTACTTTTAATTGGAATTTCTGTTACAGCTGCAAGTGTCCTAATGGATATACCCCTTTCTATGGATAAGGAAACAGATGTTCAGAGAGATTACGTTGCCTGCCCAAACTTTCCCAGCTAATAAATAGCAGAGCCAGGTTTTAGATCGAGAACTGCACATCCTAAACACCTGGTACTTGTTTATTGTATCAAGTGATTTTTCTCCAACAATTTTCAGAAGGGAGGAGAAACAGAGACACCAGTTGGGTTATGCAAGGTTAGTGATTGTCAAACAGGTATGGCAGGGAGTCAGTGTGGAAAGGAAGGGAGAAGGAATTTAGGGTGCTGTATGTATAAAGTTGAAATGGTTGATTGTGAGGTACAGACTGGGTAAGGAGTCACAGTGGAATCTAGAGGGGCTGATAGATTGAGGAAATGGAGGTGAATAGTGAAGGTATCATGGAGGTAAAAGATTCAGAAAGTGCTGGGGAGAGGGAAGGTGGAAGGAGGTTGTAGGAAGGGAAGGAATACCAGAGTTCAAGATATTAGGGTGTGGATATTTGTTCCCAACATAGTTTGATTTGTGGCTGAGCATGGAGATGATGATTATCAGAGTGGAGAAGGTCACAGAAGTGATATCAAATTTCCGGATCATCTATTTTATGTACATACTAGGACAGGAAGGTGACAGGCAATGAAGTGGAAGGGAAGATTGAAAGCCATCTGCCTAAAGTATGGATGGATTAAAACATGTTTTCTTTATTTGCATGGTCCCCATCCTTCACACTGATAGGATCTGACTCAACACAGCTCCACTTCGAGGAAAGATTTATAAGGATTATTTTGCTTTAATCTACTGTTTTGCACATATTGGAGGGATGAGATGGATGGGGTCATCAGGAGGAGCTGAGAGGATTATGGGAAATGAATACTTTCCCAGGTCTTTCTGAAACAATTTGCAGTAGGATTTCATTTGTTTTGTTTGAAGCCACTTCTTTCCTGATCATTTACCCATCTGGATATATAAAAACCAATGAAATATACTTTAAAAGTTATCCACTATTTTTGATGATCTTGGCTTGTATATCTCTGTTTGTATAAACAATTGAGAATTGATGGCCCTTGCCTGAATCTCTTTGCTAAGATTCTGAAATGGATGGGGTTGTGTAGTAGGAAGCTCTCACTGTCTTTTTAGGATCTGGGCTAAGTGTTTCTTTTCATTGTTCAGTCTTTTCTTAGGTAAAATTAATTTCTTCCTTTCAAAAATTTGGCTACTTAGGATTCCTATTTTTAAAGTAACATTAATTTTTTCTGACATTCATGAAATGAAACTATTAGCTAGAATTTCTGAATATAGTTTCTCTTGTGGCCTTTTTACTTTTTGGTTCTTGTCCTTGGAGTCATGTTAAAAATTTTTATTGTAAGCTAATCACATCTTTTTAGGAAGTAGGCAGGATATAAATAAACCAGTCTATATATTTAAGGGGAAAAGAAGTAAGGTACAAAAGTGTATTTACATTTTTGTGTTTTTCAAAAAGGATATATATAGTGGTGCCTGGCTGGCTCAGTCAGTGGAGCATGTGACTCTTGATCTCAGGGTCCTGAGTTTAAGCCTCACATTGGATGTAGAGCTTACTTAAAAAACAGTAAAAAAAAATTTTTTTAAAGATACATGTAGATACATCTACCTATATACTATACATCTCTTTCTAAACACACACACACACACACACACACACACACACACACACACACACACACTTGAAGGCAAACCCACACATAAAATGAACAGAATAGATTTTGGGCCTCAAATGACAGACTCAGAGGGTACCATGCTCATAAGACAGTGAAAGTAATTTTAATATTTGTATTCTTCAAAAAACTTCTATGAAACACTTGTATTTTATACAACATAAATTATATAAAACATAACTTTCACAAACATCTCTTTAAGTCTGCATTTCTACAGTCTTTTCTGTCTCCCACCCTCTCATATCCTATAGATACCCCAAAGCCTCTGTTTCCCCCTTTTACCAAAATCCTCTCTCATCTTTGCCAGTGCTAGGCCTCATCTACCACCTCTCTACCTTTCTTTCCATTTCTTTTTTCTTTTTTTTTCTCCCTGTAGTGAGTAAGCCTGCGCTTTTTGGATGTAAATCTCCAACTTCTTTGCTTCTTCATTTATAAGTCCCCCAATCCTATTTATCCCATCTGTGTAATGAGGCAATGGGAGGTGGGAAGGCATCAGGGTGCAAATGTCAAAATTTTTTTTCTGGTAGGTAGGAGGATGGAAAGAAGTTATGGATACTTCCACAGCAATAATTTTTGTCCCTGTTATACATGAAGAATTTCTGAAAGGTTTTGTGAGAAAGTGTGAAGAGCAGGTTACCTTAGGGGTGGGCCTGGGGAGTCAGAGATAGGAGAGGGAGATTTTACTTTCATTACCTGAACAGATTTAAAAAAAAAACAAAAACCTGTGTATATATTGCTTTTTAAATATTTTTCAGGGGCGCCTGGGTGGCTCAGTCGGCTGAGTGTCCGACTTTGGCTCAGGTCATGATCTTGCAGTTTGTGGGTTCGAGCCCAGTGTCGGGCTCTGTGCTGACAGCTCAGCCTGGAACCTGCTTCGGATTCTGTGTCTCCCTCTCTCTCTGCCCCTCCCCTGCTCACGCTCTGTTTCTCCCTCTCTCTCAAAAATAAATAGACATAAAATATTTTTTAAAATAGGCATAATTCAATTAATAGATGCATATTTTAAAATACAGTACAAAAAGCCAAGCTTGATAGAGTGGATTATCTAGTGTGCAAATGATATGCATATTATTATATTTCACTTTAGGTTGCATTCTAGTACCAGATGTTATAATCAGATAGTTTAGCCGATGTCGATGATGATCCAGTATTATTAGGAAAGGCATTAATATACCTTTCAAATTCTTAAATGGTTTCTTTAGCTGCTGGAAGAAAGAGGACAAATCTAGAGATCTAATAGGAGTTCCAGAGTAAATGACAAGGGAAAAACAAAATTTAATAGATTCAAATTTTCCTGAGCCGAATGAAGACTTGTTTTTGCCATTGAAAATGCCAAGGGCACACACTTAAACATATTCTTTGAAAAAAATTTTTTTTTAATTTTTTAAAAAATATTTTTAAAGAGAGCATGAGCAGGCAAGGGGCAGAGAGGGAGAGGGGCACCCAGAATCCAAAGCAGGCTCCAGGCTTGAGCTGTCAACACAAACTGTGAGATCATGACCTGAGCCGAAGTCGGATGCTTAACCCACTGAGCCACCCAGACGCCCCACACTTAAAACATATTCTGACAGAATTCCTGATTCCCACAGTTGAAGAGAAAAATCTTGTAAGTTTCTAGACAGAAAGAAGAAATTATTTACAAAGGGAAAAGAGTCAGACTAGCATCAGACCGTGGAATAATGTCTATCCCTATTAAGAGAAAAGGAATGTAACCCAAGAGGTAGGTATCTTTCCAGCCTAGCACCATTCACCTGCCAAGGGGAAAGGAACGCAGAAATGTAATGATTCCAAGAATATATCACTCAACCCCCATCCAAGGAAACTGTGAAAAAAGAGCTGTAACTAAACAACAAATTAATGAGAATAGAGATCCCAAGAAAGAGAAGGTGAAGTAGAGAGGAAAAAGTGGTGAGTGAACACTGAGCCTTGCAATATACATGGATAATAATGGAATGACTGGGACTATGTATTATATGTGTTAAATAAAGACTCTTAAGATAAATGGGACTCCACTAATAAAAACCTGGAAGCAAAAGTTGTAAAATTTTTCACCAAAACCCAAAAGGTAAGGTTGGGAGAAGGAGAGTGGAAAGCAAAAGCATTATAGAAGTATTATCTTACTAAAGTGGAGGGAAAGTATCCAGAGATAGACTGACATGATGGGGAAATTGTATCTTTTCAGAGAATAAAAAGGAAGATAACTACTAATGGCATAGGAAAGTATGATATAATTTTGAAATTAATAAGGGGAAAAAGAATAAATTATAGCTTTTTAAAAATTTTTAAATTTTTTTATTGTTTATTTTTGAGAGAGAGAGAGTGCAAATGGGGGAGAGGCAGAGGGAGAGGGAAACACACAATCTGAAGCAGGCTCCAGGCTCTGAGCTGTCAACACAGAGCCCGACACGGACCGTGAGATCCCACAAACCGTGGGATCATGACCTGAGATGAAGTCGGATGCTTAACTGACTGAAGCATCCAGGTGCCCCAATGAATTATAACTTGATCATATAAACTAAGGCAGTAGGGAAATTTATAGTTCAATAGTATAGTTATTATAGTTCAATAGTAAGCAAAAGCAAGAGAGAAGGAATAAAATCAAGAATGTCAGAGATTATATTAAATGCAAATGAGCTCAGTTTTCGTATCAAAAGACAGAGACTGTCATATTAGATTAAAAGCAAACCTAGCTATATGTTGTCCATAGGGAACACTTAATAAAGAAATGTTCTAAAAGATAGAAATTGGAAAAGGAATACCACACAAATGCAAGTAAATAAAACTAGGAGAGGCAATATTAACACCAGACGGGTGGAACTATTAATGAACAGGAAGAACATTTCCTATGAAGGACATAACATATGAAGATATGCATCAAACAACATAATTGCTAAATATATGTAAACCAAAATATTAGTAAAGATAATTTCATAAAAATGAAATTAGAGTGGATTTGTAGTATACTGTTTTCAGAAGTAGATTTAGTAGACAAAAAATTAAGAAATATACAAAGGCATATAATCAACACATGTAACTTTAGTAAATATATAGAGAATCTTACATTCTTTAAACAAAGATTAATATGTATTTCCAAATGGCCATTGACTTCTTACAAAACCAATCATAAACTTTTACACACACACACTAAACATTTAAAAGTAGAGACTTCTACAGGTGACATTATCTGATGAAATTAGAAGAAAATTAATGAAATTAGAAACAAATTTTTAAAAGATAATTTAACCAATTATTTGAAACTTAAAACTACCCTCTGAAATAATTTCTTGATCAAATTAGAAACTAAAATTGAAATTGTAAGCTCTTTAAAGCAAAAAAAGGAAAACCCAGCATAACCAAACCTACAAGACCCATGAAAGCTGTAAGCAAAGATGAAGAATATAAGAACCTGTGTTCATCTTAATACATTAGAAAAATAACCATAAAAGACAGTAGAAGAGAAAATTAATAAAAAACAAAGTCTTATATTAACGAAATGTAGAAAATAGTAGCAAAAATAAATGAATCAAGAGACCCCCCCCTCCAAATAAACCCCTTATGAACCAGAGGGTAAAAAAATTGTAAAAATCAAAATACATGGCAATTCTACTCTACAATTCTCAAGATATATATTCAAGGATAGTTATTGTAGTAATGCTTGTAGTAGGAAAAATTGGAAACAAAGTGAATACCTTTGCAAATGTAATGATAAAACAAGCAGCATTATAGCCATGCTGTAAAACACTATACAGCTACTAGAAAGGACAAGTCAATTCTGTTCCAGTAATCTATTGTAACAAAGTTTCCCCCAAACTTACTGACGTAAAACAAGAATTTTATTATGCTCATGGATTCTGTGGGTCAGGGATTTGGATGAGGCAGAGTAGAGAGAAACCATGGGGATGGTTTGTCCAATCTCCGTGGTGTCTGAGGCCTCATGTGGAAAGCAAAAGTGTGCTTCATGGAAGAGATCTGGAATTATCTGGAGGCTCATTCACTTACATGTATGGCAGTCTGGCTTGTTGGCTGAGACCTTAACTAGAGCCGTCTACTAGAACATGGGCTCCCAGTGTAACCTGGGCGTCCTCATAACATGGTAGCTGAGAGAGGGAGGGAGGAAGAGGAGGAGGAGTGAGCAAGAAGGAAGAGGAGGAAAAGAGAAAGGGGAAGAAGAAGGGAGAGGGGGAGAGGGAGGAGAAGAAGAAAGAGATAGAAATAGGTTAAAGCTATATCATCTTTACTAACCAAGTCTTAGAAGTCAGATAGCATCACTTCTGCCACATTCTATTTGTCAAGATAGTCACAGGCTCACCAAAATTCAAGAGGAGGGAAATAGACTCCATATTTTATTTTATTTTATTTTATTTTATTTTATTTTATTTTATTTTATTTTATTTTTTATTTTTTTGACTCCACATTTTTGTGGGAGAGTGGCCACGTTCTGGAACAGCATGTGGGACTGGGTATATTGTTGTGGCTATTTTTGGAAAGTACAATTTGCCACAGATCTATACCAGTTAACTTCAAGAGCATTCCATGATGTACTGTTGTTAAACAAACAATAAACTCAGTGTATATATATGTGTATATACACACACACACACACTAAATAGATATAATTAATGAAATAATAAATGTTATGTATACATTAATTAATTAATGACTGCCCTCTGAAATTGTGGGTGACTGTCTTCCTTTTAATACTTTATAGATGGATTCTCTCCATAATGGTAGCAGTAATTCAGGATGGAGTATAATATATTTGAGAATCCTATTTACCACTAGAGGTCAGAAATTAGCCCATGAATCCTTTACAACTTATCAAGAGCGCACTGGTAGTTAATGCTTTAAGCATTTTTCATTTGGTTCATACTTCTGAGGAGATTCAGAATACTAACCAGATACATTTGAGGTTTAAAGGGAACTCCTGTATCTTTTTCATACCAAATTTTAATAACTGGATTTCTTGGAGTCTTTAATCCACCCTCAATCATAACCTTAAATTATTAATTAATTAATTAACTTATTTATTTATTTTTGCCTACTTACTGAACACACATACCACGCCAACATAAGTGTTCACTGTGGTAATATATTTAAAGATCACAAATAAAACAGAAAATGAACCAGGTGGACTTCTAGTAAGGATACGAACATGAGCTCAGCAGACCTCATCTGTTTTTGTGCTCTATAGGAAATTTTTTTTTTAAACATTTGTTTATTTTTGAGAGAGAGAGACAGAGCGTGAGTGGGGGAGGGACAGAGAGAGAGGGAGACCCAGAATCAGAAGCAGGCTCCAGGCTCTGAGCTGTCAGCACAGAGCCCAATGTGGGGCTCAAACTCACGAATCGCGAGATCATGACCTGAGCCAAAGTTGGATGCTTACCTGACTGAGCCATCCAGGTGCCCCTGGAAATCGTTGACTATATATATTTTTTCAGCTGTATCTTTTTGACCAGATGCTACCAAATGAGATAATTTCCTGTTCAATAGCTATACCAAGTTATGCATTAACTTAAGTGATTGAGTTAATGTGTCATGAGCCATTTAAGACAGTACATCTGATTTAAAGTATCCTCATTTTGTTCAGTGATGTCTTTTCTACTTTAGTTCCTCTTTGGTGTATTGGAAAGTGATTGAAACTAGGGAACAAGTGATATAAAATATATTTTTCACATGTTTACAGTTGAGAGGTTTAAATATTTTTTGGTATTTGAGAATTCAGGTTTAATATTTCAGAAAAGCAGATTGGCATATTTTATTTGGTGGTGTCGAACTTAATGATTTTACCAGATATCTGGGGCATTGAGAGAGGCATTTAGGTACGTTTAGCCTATCTTGCTGGGTTGCATATTTAAAGGACTGGGCTTCTCCTTTTCTCAGGCTGTCTTTTGCCCTTGGCAAAAGCCCTCCAAAGTGAAGTGCCAGGACATGCTATCATATTGTTTGTTGTTGGACTAACCCTGCTGCCAGGAACGAGACAGGAAAACAGGAGCCAAGCTCAAGGAGAAGGCTGCCAATCTCCTTGGAAGGAGGAGAGTGCCGTCTTGTACGTTACCTATTGTTGCTGTGATTGGTGTCTCTGATACCTTTGCTCCCAGGGATGATGCTGAGTGATAGTCCTCATGTAACATGGTCAGAGAAGCTGTTCAAGGCTGTCTGATGACATTTAGGTTTAGCTTTGGATTATCTGTTAGGTAGGTATTATGGGTTGAACTGTATCCTTTCAAAATTCATATGTTTAAGACCTAATTCCTAGTACCTCAGAATGTGATCTTACTTGGAGATACCATCTTTACAGAGGGAATGGATTCTAACCTAATACACTGGTGTCCTTATCAAAAAGGGAAATTTGGACACAGAGCTGTGCATAGAGGGAAGACAATGTGAAGAGACTCAGGATGAAGATACCATCCACAAGCTAAGAGGAGAGGGGCCTGGAACAGATCCCTCTCTCACAGCCTGCAGAAGGAAACAACCCTAGATACCTTCTTTGATCTCAGGACTTCTAGCCTCCAGAATGGAGACAATAAATTACTGTTGTTTAAACCACTCAGTCTGGGGGCGCCTGGGTGGCTCAGTCGGCTAAGTGTCCAACTCACGGTTCGTGGGTTCGAGTCCCGCGTCAGGCTCTGTGCTGACAGCTCAGAATCTGGAGCCTGCTTGGGATTCTGTGTCTCCCTCTCTGCCCCTACCCCGCTCATTCTCTCTCTCTCTCTGTCAAAATAAATAAATGTTAAAAAATATTTTTTCTAAACCACCCAGTCTGTGGTACTTTGTTAGAGCAGTCCTAGTAAATCAATACAGTGGGTATAAATCAGTTTACTCAGCTATGTGTGTTTAAATCTGTGAGTATCATTTCATGTACCCTTCCCAACAGCATGTATTATCATATATTATAACCACCCAATATCCAGCACAAGGTCTAACCATGTAGTATTAATGTTTGTTGACTGAGTGAATGATTATATCAAATCTATGATGTTCCAAAGCTGAGAACTTTTTAGTCATTTTGCAAAAGCACCACCCAGTATTCCCTGTAGAGGTATCTCAGAGTATGTCCAGGTGACACCTCCTTGATGTTGCCTGTTTGCTCCCCTAGTCTCCCCCTACCCCAGAATAAAGGAGGGACCCCACCTATATCTAGTTCTACTTTTACCATCAGTAGAGGCTTCTCTTCCAGTCAGGCCAACTTCCCTCATCTCAGAGGGGCTGGTTTAGGAAACGTGTCTGTGTTTCCATCTCAGTAAATTGCTCAGATCCTGGATGTGAACAAACCTTCATCCAAAGTTGCAAAAGGCAATTGGCTACCTTAATCCCATGGACTTTCTGGAAGGTACACCATGATGTCAAGGAGCCCTGCTTTTTATATAGTTGTATGAGGACTCAGATGTGACTTCTCCCATGTTAGGTACTATGGGGATATACCCCCTGCCCTCGAGGACTTGCAGAATAGCAGGAAAGACGATAGGACACGTGATTGCTATAGTATGAGGCAGCATTTATGATGAGTACTACATTAGAGATATGGGGGAAAAGGCTACCAGGAAGCAGAGGAAGCTTATTTTTGCTGGGACAGCCAGGAAAGAGGAAACTCCTAAACAGAGTTTTGACAGAGGCAGATGGAGGGAGACCTATTCTGTGCAAGGAGACCATGCACAGATTCAAATCCTCAGAGTAGTGGTCAGGATATTCCTAACACCTTCCCTTGTAAAGTGAGCCTGAAAAGCTGACGTTCATTGAGAATACACGGTGTGAGTGAACCAGTTAGCTACAGGCATCCTGTGTTCTCATTGTGTGGAGCCTCGGCCAGACTCTCAATAAATATTTTGAATATCACCAGTACTGGTAAACCAATACTTCCTTTTCTCTGAGTTAGAACTTTCTCCTCCCCTCCCCATCTTCCTTATTTCTTTTCTTTCTGCGGAACTGATTATAAGATATAGAAGGTACATATTTGAAGTTCTTACCTATAAACCTTTCTTGATTTGTTTCTGATTATAAATGCAATAATGTTTGTGAGAAAAATAGTGAAAACACAAAAATGTTTATAAAGAGAAAAGAATTTTAAAATTCTCCATTAATCCCATTCAAAACAAAAATCTCCTAGCATTTTGGTGTCTTCCTGTCCAAACTTTTTGCTACATATATACATTAAACATATAAATAGTTGGAATCATATTTTATATATATTTTTGTATCCTGCACTTTGCAATGAAAGTTAAACCATGTGTCTTTTCTCATGTTATTGAAAATATTAGTTGCAATAGTTATAAACATACTCCATAATGTGGATTACTATAATGTAATTTATTTTCCTGTTGTCTTACATTCACGTTGATCAGTTTTCATCACTGATACTGTGATGAACATCTGTCCTCATTTCTAATTATTTCCAAACTAGATTCCTAGATTCCTTTTCATCTTTTGTTATCTCCCCTCTTCTTTGATTAGATCCTTGTTTATGATTCAAGGAGCACAGAGTATATAATTTCAACAAAATAACTCCCGAGGTGATTCTGCCAGGCATACCCCTGTCTCCCCCAACTTTGGTTAAGAACTGCAGGATTGGGGTGACTGGGTGGCTCAGTCGGTTAAGCATTCGACCTCAGCTCAGGTCATGATCTCACCATTTGTGGGTTAGAGCCCTGCATCAGGCTCAGTGCTGACAGCTCAGAGCCTGAAGCCTGCTTCAGATTCTGTATCTCCCTCTCTCTCTGCCTCCCCTCCACCTCTCAAAAATAAATAAACATTAAAAAAGAAGAAGAAGAAGAAGAAGAAGAAGAAGAAGAAGAAGAAGAAGAA
>NW_024412376.1:134847217-134947258 GCF_014898765.1 Herpailurus yagouaroundi | reverse complement strand
AAGAAGAAGAAGAAGAAGAAGAAGAAGAAGAAGAAGAAGAAGAAGAAGAAGGAGAAGGAGGAGGAGGAGGAGGAGGAGGTGAAGATCTGCAGGATTAAGGCAATGAGGTCACTCTGTGGGGAGTGGGAGAAAATGTGAGAAGGGTAGAACCATGACAGAGGCCCAAATAATTGTGACATATCTTTTTTTCACTGAGTTTACTTTTAATCATCTAAGCTCCCAGTGTTTGCATGTAGAATTCACAAAGCAGCCAACTTTATTCTTCTGCCTTCCACAAGTTTCCTCCAGTTTCTAATCTGGAGGGGAGAGAGAAGCCCGGGGCAGTATCTGGCTGAAGCTCAACTTTGAAAACAGAATTTGCACAGTATTTTGAATGTGGGTTGATGATGAAAGAGTCAACTGGGTTCTTCGTGCGATAGAAGGTGATCTGGTATCATGCAGAGGGAAGGAAGGGAAGGAAAGAGGTGACTTGGCTTGGCTTTTTAAGACTTCTTGCTCAACAAGAGCACAGGTCAGTGTGAGGATATGTGACTTTTTAATATCAGACAAATTATCTCATTGCCTGTGATCAGAGTCCCCGTTTGTAGGGCTTAGGACTTAGGCTCTTGTTGAGGCTGCTCCCGGTTCTAATGTTCTACCATTTTCTCGGCACTCATCTGGCACACAGGCCTTTTTTGAGAGAGCAACTCTATTTTTATAAATCATTTGTAGCCTAGATGTCTCCTGGATCACTCTGTCCTTTGAAATTCAAATAAAGTTGCTATCACCAAGTGCTTTTATTACGAAATGAGAGCAACTGAAAAGAAAAAGACTGATCATTTCACTTGAGCAACCAGAAAACAAACAACAGAGTAAATCAAAGAAAGTAACAGGGGGATGAATTGCTTGCTCAGAAATGAGTACTGAAATTCAAAAGTAGTCTTTACCTTTCTGTTGCCTGTATCATTACAAATGAAATAGACAAAAATCAGAAATAAATACAAATATAACAAGAGTTGGTCGGTAAAACCAAAAGCTGTTCCTTCAGCTATATGTAAATATCATGGAGAAGACTCTTGTAGACTCATTAAGAAAACACCATTCAGCTTTAGGCACAAAAAAGGTACTCACAGATATGGAAGAGATTCAAGAAGTATAATAATAACTAGCGGTACTTGGGCAACATGTGCCTTTCTGGAGATTCCAGTGATTATTAACAAAATGTGGGCACACTTTATCGTCGTGAAAACAACGAACAATCTTCGTCTTCCAGCCACAATGCTGACAGGACAATGATCAGGCTCTCTAAATAACAACATAAAGTTGCCCAAGACTAAACAAAGCTTTTGAAAGGTCTGAACACAAGGCAGTCCCTGAGACTTACTAAATGTATAGTAGGTTCAATGTATAGGAAATGAGTTTCCTTTGAATGTGAACGGCACATTTGTGTCAGAAAGGATGAGACATGTTTGTGCAGCTGCTGTTTGAGAGCCCTGTCAGGGGAAGACTCACAGATGAAACATAATTACTACCTTATGTTCTCCCATTTCCTTATAGCTTGTTGAGTTTTGCAGCTGGTACTTCTATTTAATTTGCTCTGTGGCACCCTGTCCTTCTTATTTGCAGCCTTCAGTTGTCTGTCTTCAGGTGCTGAGTTTCATTTTTCTAGCAGGTGGCAGAAAGGTTAAGGCCATTATTGGGATTGGATGCATTTCTTGAGTGTTTATTTGTGGGCTATTTCAGATATTAAAACACTTTGGAAACCTACTGTCATTAAGACACAGCAAAATAACTGTAGCTAATGGTTATTGAAACTTTCTGTGTTGCAAGGAGTATTCTGAACACCTAGTATGTACTAACTCATTTAATCCTCCCAACTGCCTTCTGGGGAATAGATATTATTCTTATCCCCATTTAATATTTGAGGAAACCAAGGCACTTAGAAGTTAAATAGCTTTCCCGAAGCTATACAGCATAATTAAGATGTAAACGCAGGCAGTTTGGTTATAGAGATTGTACTCTAAATTATTACATCATTGCCATATAATTTTGATAGAATGATAGCTTGGAAAATATTGTTTACACTTTGGAGTGGCAAAATCTAAGTAATTTCCAAAATTAAAATCTTGTGCATGGCAAAAGACAACATAGATGAAATTAAAAGACAAATGACAGACCAAGAGATACTTTTGTTAAATATATAAGACCAGTTATTGATAACTTTAACATATAAACATTTTTCTAAATAAGTATGAAAAAAATAAATAAATAATTTAATAGAAAAAACAGGCACAAGATATAAATCTGCATTTCAGGGAAACAATACAGATGACCAGTAAATATGTGAAAAGATGTTAAATCTCACTAAATAACATGATAGCACTTTTCAGCTGGCAAAAAGGAAAAAGACTTATAACACCTAGTGTGTACAGGCAAATAGGCACTTATACATCACTTGGAGACTTCTCCGGAATGCAATGTGGTAAGAGCTACCACAATAAAAAGTATATCTATTCTGAAACTTTGCAAAGTCTCTCTTCCTGTCATTCCAGGAATATTTAATTGCTAATGCACAATTGCATTCAGGTGTTACATTGGTTTACACAAGTATAAATACCACTTTGCAGTACCAAATTGGTATTTGCAATATCAAAAAAGTGAATTTGCATCAATATGGACTAAAATAATTATAGTACTTCCATATGATAGAATACTATGCTCTTTCTTAAAGGACAAAGTTAATTTACTTGTAAAGATGTCCCAGACACATTGATTGGTTAAAACACAAGTAAGTTGCAAAACAATATGTCTAGCATGACTCTATTTCTGGTATAAAGAAAAATGATATGCAATATATATATATATATATATATATATATATATATATATAACATAAAACATGCTAATATATGTACCATATTGCTTCTAAAAGTTGTTCCATATTGAGAAATACAGCATTTCTGCCTACTTTTCTGGGGATTTGAGGAAGCTTTTGCTTATTATAAGCTCTGTTTTCAGCTTCCACTGAATGTACAGCCTTTTGGAGTTTCATTTAGGCTGTTTTTTTACTCTGCCTTGACCCTTTCCCCTTGATTTTTTAAAAAACCTGCTCATGCCAGGCTATTGTGTATATTAGATTTTTACTGGGAATTTAGTAACATCAGGGAATTACATTGCAGCAGAGTACAATAGGTGAATTAATATTTAATATTAATTATCTTTATTCTTAAAACTTGTTTGGTCAAATCTTAGCCCCCATCTCCTCCCCAAATAATCATTGGTGGCCGTGGCTTCTCACCATATTGCTAGCACCTTCTCTCTTCAACCTTTCTGTTTTCCTTTGCATGCCAGCCCCAAACTCCCAACTTTCTGCTCATTTCTTCTGGATAGCAATTCAGTGATATTATTGTCATCCCTCTTCTAAAAACATTTTTGCCAGTAGCTTATCTCATAAATTATTATGTCAATTAGCATTCGTTTTAAATTATGTAGGACAGAAAACCTTAAAACAATAGTGGGTGTGCAAGAGAGGAGTCCATCTCTCTTCTTATGCGGATGAGATCCAGAGGTAGGTGCCCCACGGCTGGTGTGGCAGTGACTGACCATCAGAGACCCAGCTTCCTTCTATCTTGTTCCTCCAAGTTCAACTCATGGCTTTCATCTCATGGTCCAAGTTGGCTGTTCAAACTTCAGTATCTAAGAAGGAAAGAATGAAGAAGAGAGTACCTTTTCCTACTAAGGACATTCCTGGAGTTTGCCTAAAGGCTGCCCACACCTCAGTAGCCAGAACAAAGCCATAGGACTATATTCAGTTGAAAGGAAGGCTGGGGCATATAGCCTTTATCCTGGACTGCAGTGTGTTCAGTTGAAAATTATTTTCTATTACTCAGGAAAGGGATTTGGGGGAATAACCAGCAGTCTTGGCACAACTACCAATGTTTATCCTGCACACAAGGAAAGGCTCTTCAGGCCGAGGCAAGAACATGCACAGAGGCACACGAGAGTGTTCAGTGTGGCTGGAACTGGACATGTGGTGGCGGACAGGGCTAGCAGGGTAAGCAGGAGCCATGTTTGGAAGGGCTTTGAAAGTCAAGCTGGGAAGTTTGAGTCTGGCAGTAGGGAGCCAAGCATATTCTTATATTTGATATTAATTCTTCCAAGGATTTATACTGCATGCCTATATGAGTTATTTAATATTTTTTAATGTAACAATTGTAACCTGTGAGGTCCAATATTTAGAAAATAGAGGAATGGATAAAAACAATTTATTGGCATCCTATCTCCCCAAGACAACTCCTGTTAATGGTTTGGGTTTATTTCCTCACAGTCTTTGAAAACGTTGTTGTAATCATTGTGCATTTATAATCCCAAGTTGTTTTTCTTTTTTCTTTTATTTTCGCATAATCCTAGACTATGAGAATCTTATGTGGCCACACTGTCTTCCTAAATATTATTTTAAAGTAACTGTATAATATCCCAGTAAAATAATCTAATCATTTCTTTTTATTTTCCAGCTTTATTGAGACCTATTTGACATATAATATTGTTTCTACCTAGCCATTTCTGTATGACACTTTACACTGTTGGCCATTTAGGCTGGGCATTTGCTAATTTCTTTTACATTTTGTAAGATGTTGATAGCTTCAACTTCAAATTTTTGTTATGTGTTACTACATCATTAGAGGACATTCAGTTGCAAGTAATGCAGGCAGATAATTTTCTCACATAATAAAAGTTAAGAGGTGGTGAGTGGGTCAACAATGTTCTGGTTCTGTGTCTCTGTAGTTTTCTCTGCTTTCCTACTTGTCCTAAGATGGCTGCTGTAGCTCTCAGAAGAGAGTAGTCTCCTAGGACCACACCCAAACATGAAAGGAAGGCATGTGCTTTCTGACCACGTCTCTATGATCTAACTGGAAAGGAACATCTTTCCCAGGAGCACTCAAGAAGACTTTCCCAAATATTTTATTGGGTAGAAATGAGTCACATGGCTACCCAGAGCTGCAAGGGAAGCTGGGAAGCCAGGAACTAAAAGATTTTCTTTCACTGTCTTTGACTGGACGTCATGGTTCATCCCTTGATTTGGGACACTTTGCCCATCCCCAAATAGAGGTTCTTTTAGCAAGGAAGAGGAAATAGCTGTTGGGCAGGTAGGCATCCAAGCTAACAGTTAACACTGGGACTTGTGGAGACAAGGAAAACCACAGAAATAGTTTTTCAAGTAACATTCTTGAAACTTGCCCTGTATTGCTAAATGGGTTAGAATAGAGAGCCAAGCCCTCAGAATACAGTGCTGTGATTTCCCATCACTTTTTTTTTTTTTTACATTGAAACCACATCTTCCTTTTCTTTTTAATAAAAAATTTGCTGCAAAGCAAAAATGGAAGTGAAACCAATTCCATTAGACAATCACTAATGAGAATAAAGTGTATGTTTATATTACTTTATTAACAACAGCTTGTAATGTTTATCTTTCTGATTATAGAATTAACTCTGATTGTTAAAAATTTGCAGAGTACCCAAAATGAAAGAATTATTAAATAAGTGAAAAAATTATCTTCAATTTGACCAGAGACAATCACTATTATTTGATGTAATTATTTTCGATCCTTTTAGACATGAATATATTTTTTCATATAAAATTAGGATTTAATTGTACAGATACTTTAGTTTTGTATCTTTTTATATTAATAAATCTATGATCCCTTTAAAATAACAGATTTTCTTGATTTTTTACATGTCTCTCTTCTATGTATACCTTTTACTGTGTTAATGAATCAGTTTGAAATGTAATTTGTTATCTGAAGGGGAAAATGCTGTAGAAGTTAATTGGTCTAGAGAGTTCTCTCACTCACTGGCTGTGTGGCTTTATATAAGTTGCTTAACCTTTCTGAGCTTCAGTTACATATAAAATGAGGTTGTGAGAATAATAATAATACTGGTTTTTGCTATTTTACAGTGATCTTTTGAGGATCAAAAATGATAATATACACACAAGTATTTTATAAATTGTAAATTAATCTGAAAGATAAAAATTCAAAGTTAAAAGAAAAGTTTGTAACTTAATGTTTTCCTTCCAAAGCATTAAAAACAGCCTCATTATTTTATATTTAGAAGATTAATTTAAAAGAAAGGAATTACAGAAAACAAAAACAATCTTATTTTATATTTTGAATAATAAGCACCATGGGAAAAAAATAAATACCATCGAGATAGGTTTGCTCAAAATTATAAAAACCATGTTTTTACTTTTATAATAATATTTGATTCTTCTTACAATAAAATCAATAAGTACTCCTATGATAAAGTTTAAAAAATATGTAGACAGGAAAGTAAAAAAGGAGAAAAGAAAATCCTTTATAATCCAATCATCCAGAGGAAAAAAATTATGTTAACATTTTAGTGTAAACCATTTTGTTTTTGATAAACACATGAAAACTCAAAATTTTTACTATGAAAATGTTTTAATAGAAATTTTGCTTTTTAAAAGGTTTTTGTGGTTAAAAAAGTAAAAAGAATAGGTGTTTATGATTAATCTTGAAATTTTATGTATAATTTTCAGTATCATTTAAACAGAAAGTGCTCATTAAGGAGAATTTACAAAATTACTCCCTTTTCTCCTAAATGATTAAAACACTGCACAGCAATAATAATTTAGGTAATAATACTAATAATAGGAAGAAAGCAACAGGTTTAACTTGAAACCAACTTTTGCAATCGTTGACTGCACTTGTCACAAACATGTTTTCCTCTAATAAAGCATCAAGCATTTCCCACTACCTCTTTCTTTTTGAGCTCAGACACTGCATAAGTTTCCCGGAAACCTCGCTCTTTTATTTCTGAGTATGCCTTTATCTTTCCCGTGAGAAGATAAAGCTACTTGATAGCTTAGGATATCTTTCCCAGCCACGGTTTCCATTTTAAAGGAAATTTAAGACAGAACATCTAAGAGCGCAAGTGCAAAAACCTCTGGAATCCCTTGTTTTTGGAGACTACAAGGAAGTGGAATTTGCATCTGGTTGGAATCGTCTAAGACTATAGAGTCTGAGTGATGAGGAAGATGACTTTGCAAGGTTCAACTGTGGTTCCGTAATTGTCCTCTGAAAATCAACTGCTATAAAATCACTGGTTATTATGCAAAACACATTGCAGCTGAAGCAGTGACAAGGTTTTATGAAGAAAACTTAGGTAGACTTGCTCAATGCAGATAAAAACAACAGAAGTAGTTTTCTATGTGGTTTATATAAATACTATTCATAAATATAGAAAATTTGGGATATACAGAAAAGGAAAGAGGAAAACGTAAAAATCACTTGTGTCCTGTCATCCGGAGGTTACCTCTATTAACACTGGTAGGTGCGTCTATAATAGTTGAATTCAAATTCAAGTTTTGTATTGTACTTTCTTCACTTAACAGTATATTGTGAGCACTTTCCCGTATCATTAAAATTTTTTTTGATTTACAGTGACCTGAAATGGCCTGCTTCTTCAGATAGAGACGCTAGTAGCAAAGAAATGACCTCAGGACCTCCCAGAAGAAACTTGATGCTTCTAGTGCCCACACCTGTCTCTTTCGTTGTGCCCATAACTATTTTTCCTGATAAGCAAGGCCAACTGGTGTCAAGTCTCAGCTGGATGACATGATGTTCTTTTTTTTTTTTTTTTTTTTTTTTAATCTACGGACCAAATTGCACTCTATAAATAAGTACAAACATTCACACAGATGTTTCGAGCTTGTTCTGTCCATGAATGTTGCATCAGTAGTAAAGTGAATGGAATTCGCAATTTTGCTTAGTTGACTCAACATTTATCATTTGAGCAGTGGATATTTCTAAGACAAGAAGTTAATTGGTAAGGAAGATGGAATATGTTAGTCTGAATCTGGCTTCCCAAAGCTCTGGCCAAATCATTCCAGATTTGCTAACAGATCAAATGTAACATTTTTTTGTTGAAATAAACACCAGTTTAAGGAATATGCTACTTTCTGGTGAGGTTAAGGAGGTCCCCAGCTGATTTTTTTCAACCATTTTTAATGTGTGAATGGAATCTTTTTTTTTTTTTTTTAATTTTTATTTTAGAGAGAGAGCATAAGCAGGGGAGAGGGGGAGAGAGAGAATCCTAAGCAGACTCCGTGCTCAGTGCAGAGCTGGAAGTGGGGCTTGATCCCATGGTCTTGGGATCATGACCCAAGCCGAAGTCAAGAGTTGGAGGCTCACCGACTGAACCACCTACACGCCCTAATGTGTGCATAGAATCTTAAAAAGGAAAACGGAAAACATGAAATTACATTCATCTAAAGCCAAATCTACACACAAACTGGGCATTTGTGCAAACAAAATTTTAAACTGCTCTATGTAATTAAAATACCACTGGTCATTTTATTTTCAACCCATAACATGCCCTGAATTCCTTGTGTTTGTTATTTGTTCCTGTACGATGCATTTTATTCATTTAAGAGAGCCACCTGATCAAATTATGAACTGATAAGCCCTATCAATTCTAGTTTTGTGTAATTTTCAGAAGACAGTAATGTGTCTCTTCTATAAATCAGTATATATCTGTTAACAGCTTCCAGAACTGTATTCAGTAGTGCATATGGAGCCATTTTTACACTTGTCCTTCACATTGTCAGTACCATTATTCAATAGTGGCTGAAATTCCTCTGGCCTACTTGTCTAGTGGTAATAGCTAATAAAAATAGCATCTAAAAATGACTATGTCTAGCATTCATGCCTATACACTAAGAGGAAATGAGAGGCATCTTAGAAAAAAAAAAAGACAAAGGAAACAACCATTCTTTAAGAGCACAAGACACAGGGAGAGGGTGAAGGAAAATATTTCAGATATTTTTTGGGGGGGGGGGGATGAGAATAATGATGACTTTTGAAAATCAGTCTTCTTGGGGCGCCTGGGTGGCTCAATCGGTTGTGTCCAACTTCAGCTCAGGTCATGATCTCGTGGTCTGTAAGTTCTAGCCCCGCGTCGGGCTCAGAGCCTGGAACCTGCTTCGGATGCTGTGTCTCCCTGTCTCTCTGCCCCTCCCCCGCTCACGCTCTGTCTCTCTCTCTCTGTCAAAAATAAATAAACATTAAAAAAATTAAAAAAAAAAAAGAAAATCCGTCTTCTTCAGTAAGCCATGTGAAATTCAGGCAAATAGGCTGGGAGATTGGGATATCCGTCTGGAATGGGAGACCTTCCTAATAACCAACATTTAAATGATATAGCTGTATACTGTAGATAAGGGTACTAAAGATATTGGCAAAATTCAACTGGCTACCATTGCAAAAATGGTTTATAGAATCAGGCCATGCCATTTATTGCCTGAGCAATCTTGAACCAGATACTAAAGCTTTCTGTGCCTTGGTTTCCTCCTCTGCAAATGGGGATAACGATGGTACCTACCTCATACTTGTTGGGATGATTAAGTAAAAAAAAAAAAAATGTGTATAAAGTGCTTAACTGGCACATGTTAAATGCTCAATAAATGGTAGGTCAGTGTGACCATCATTATTATTATTATGAGTTGGTTAAAAAGATCATGGGAGCAGAGAATAGCAAGCTGAAGGACAAGGCAGCTTTGTGACACTGTCTTAAAAAGCTCCTACCACCTTGGATTTTTCTACTAGGTGTTTGGCTTTGGTCATGTTTCTCTCTAGATGTCAGCAGTCCATCACAAATTGACTTACAAGGATTCAGAGGAGAGACTCAGGGCAGAAAGGAGGAGAAGTAAGAAAGTGGAGGGTTGGAGCTGAGAGGAGAGTACCCACAAGTCCCCCCTTCCAGTCTGGGAGGGCTGTCTCCCAGAGCTGGGCAGTCAGATCCCCCTTGCCAAAGTGGGCACACGAGGAAGCAAGTCTTCCAACGGTGAGCAGAAGGCAAAGTCTCATCAAACCTGAGGACGTATGCTGATGTTAAGGACCGTTAAACATTAAAATCACTATTGGATGTTTTAAAAAACAGACTTTACCTCCCTCTTCTTCTGGCTGAGGTCTTTCTTAACCTTCCTATTTGAATATGCATCTCGCCCAAGCTTTCTATCCCTCTTTTCTGCTTTTTCTTCTTAGTAATTAGCACACTAAATTATGTTCATTGCATGTCTCTCCAGTAGATGCAAACTCATGAGACCAGGCTATTTTTGTGGTTGTTATTGTTCCCTGCTGTCTTCTGAGGGCCTAGCACAGTGCTTAATGAATATTATAGCTAGTGTTCAATAAATATTTGTTGAATGAGACAAGAAAGGAAAAATTTCACTTATCTTAGGTGAGTGAACAGTGTAGTGGATGAACAGACGACCTCAGAAGGCATGTCTGAAGATTCTGTGATTGTTTTGATTACATATAAAAAATAAAGTACCATTAACAACTTGATTTTAAAATTTCTACATCCTTGGGGCACCTGATTGGCTCAGCTGGTAGAGCATGTGACTCGATCTTTGGAGCCCCACGTTGGGAGCAGAGATTACTTTAAAAAAATTCTAGATCCTTTTAAACTGTTGAGAAATAAACACATGATATTGGAATCCTATCCATGATGTATAAGCTTGTATGACTTTATTCAACCAGAATTTGGGCACTGGCAAAGCTTCTCAAATTATGAAAATTAACACTTGTTATTCAAAGAGGGGATAGAGATGGAGGAAAAAATTCCAGAAGGCAAAAGTCCAAAACAAGAGTGGCTAATAATAGCCACCATGTTGAGGCGCCTGGGTGGCTCAGTCAGTTAAGCGTCCCACTTCAGCTCAGGTCATGATCTCGCACTGTGTGAGTTCAAGCCCCGCGATGGGCTCTGGGCTGATGGCTCAGAGCCTGGAGCCTGCTTCCGATTCTGTGTCTCCCTCTCTCTGACCCTCCCCCGTTCATGCTCTGTCTCTCTCTGTCTCAAAAATAAATAAACGTTAAAAAAATTAAGAAAAAAAATAGCCACCATGTTAACTTGTGTCTCCTACACTTCAAGGACTTTACAGCTTTTTTACAAAAATCCTTCCAAGATAGTTCTTATTATACCTATTTTCCAGATGGAACAACTAGGGCCGTATCCTTGCAATTAAATGGAGATGGAATTTGAATCTTGCTTTGTCTTAATTCAAATTTATACTTTCTCCAAAATGTCAGATTACCTTTGGGTACAGACTTCAACCTGTTCCTCCAGAACTGTGCAGAGATCTGTTATTTTGAAGAGATGGCAAGTTAGCACTCACTGGTCTCTGCTTTATAACTGAAACGTTTGCAACCCCCGCTCCGAGCAGGTGTGCTGAGTTGCAGTTACCCTGTGATGTTTGTGCCCAAACTGAAGATCCCTATCAAGGCAACGAGTAAAATATGAATGTGAGAAGAAGCAGTGATGGCCTTCTTCCTCTTTTTTAAACAAACCAGAATTTCTGCATCAGAGTGAATGTTGCGCCCTTTGCAGGGGTCCCATGGGAGTTTACGCACTTGACCCAAAGACACTGCTCTTACATCATGTCTCAAGCTCCTCTTATGGATTTGCTCTGAACCCGAGGCACATTCTTTTAAGTTTCTTCAATGATAGCAAATCTTTGTCCTTTTCAGGTGGATTTGATTTTGGGAGACAGCCCTTTGGAGCTTCAGCCAGTGGATAAGGTGGGTGACCAAGCCAGATTATATTTGGAGTTAAAAACACGTTGTGAACAGAGGGTAGTGATTTTGGTTTTCTTTTGTAGTTTGTTAAACCGTGTCAGGAGGATATTGTAAACGTTTCTAAAAGCACTTTGACTAATGCCTGCAATGTCGGAAAAGTGCATCAACTACCAAGTGACTGCTTTGCAGGATAATGGTCATTTGACTACATTAGCTCTGTTCCAACAGTTAAAAAAAAAAAAAAAGTACAATAACTTTAGAGCCACAGCTTGAATGATTACTTTGGGTGCTATCATCTTCTTCAACAAGACCCTGCATTGTTATGAATTATGGCTTTGCAATAAAAAGAACCAGGATGTAAATGTTTGCTAGATAAACACAGTTACACAGGGCAAACAGACCAGGATAAAAATGGCAGTTGAGAATCCGGAGAACCTAATATTCACTAACACAAAAAGCAGCATGTTGCATTAAAACAGTTAAAGAGAAGATAGATGATGGGAAGAATGGCGGGGGAAATGATAGTCTTTATGGTTATGGCAATAAGAGAGAAGCTAGAAGATGTTTGAAACGATATTCTTATCTGGTTAAGGTGGCTGTTGTTTATAACGAGTTAAAATGTGCAAGGAAGAAATTGTTCATGTGATTTCTAGCCTGTGGCGTTCCTAAGATATTTTAATATGTAGAATTTTAAAGGGTATTTTCTATGAATGTATTTTACACTGATGTATTATACATCAGAATTAACCTCTTTATTTTAGGAAGGGCTAACATTTTGCAATCCTCATCATGAAATCTCTCAATCAGAAGGATACGTGTTTTGGTTTAATACAGTTATCACGCAGTGAGGAGCTGGGTAAAAATAATTACAGTATGACCAATGCCCTGGGTTTCAAAGCATTCAGACAAGGTTTTAGTACCTATATCCATCTTCAGAACCCACTGAAATATTTTATCTTATTAGGTGGCATATCACAGATGAGGGTCTGTGTAAACATTAAAAGCTACCCACTAAATCTAAATCATTTCAGTTAATAAGCTAATAGTAAGAAGAAGGAGAGGCATCTTACTAACCAAGGGCAGAAATAATTTAGTAAATGATTGATATCGCAAGGTCTCCAAGATTTTACTATACATTACGATTACCATTGTCATTAAGAGTCCTCTTGGGAATAAATGGCAAAACGTGTTTGCAATGGGCAAGAATACCACTTATGCCTGAGTTCAGGGTATACAGACATTTGTCTTATTATTTAAAAATCCTCAATAAAAGAGGCCCTTGTTCTTAGGAGACTGTTAAAGAGAAAATAAACTGTTCTTCTGCCATATCAGAGGGCATTTCAAATGAAGGTGTTTTGAGAAAGCAAGTCTTGACCTTAAGCGGATTGTGTTTGCCTGGGAATCTCAGAGGAGGGGTACCCAAGAGAGGAAAAATGGACCTGTGGCCTAGGGGCTCTGGATGAATCTCCCTCCCCTCAGCGGCCCAGCTCTCTCTATTGGGACACGGTGGTGTAAAGAGCCAGGACAGCTGGATGGGGTAAAACTTTCATCACCTTTTCATAGGCCATAGAGTTTCATTTAGCCAGCTGAGGTCTCCTTGTCTGTAAAACATATTTTAAAATGTTTACCACATAGAGTCATCGTGAGGATTAGATGAGAGAATCAGTCTATCGTTCAGCAAATGGTTCTCGCATGACTTTTCAGTGTCTAAGATACACCAGTGCGCAAGGCCAGGCCATAGGGCTCAAGGGCCTCTGTACTAGACTTTATAAGACTGTTGGTGAGGGCTCTGGCAATGTCAACATGGGTGGTACGGGAGCTCATGGGAGGTGGGTTCCTGGAATATGGCTTATAATAGGGTCTGTTCCCTGCTAGGAGGCCCATACCCATAGCTGAATTCCCCAGGATTTCCCCCACCTTGGGCCCAAGGCATCAGAACTGATGCCCTGAGAGGTTTGGATGTGTGTGTGTCTGTGGATGTGTGGTATATATGTGTAGTTTAAGTCATTTGCTTCCACCCCCAACAGTATCCCTGTCTATTAACAGAATGAGGGGAGAAAGAGAGAAAAAGAGAGATTGGGACAGAACCAAAAAGAGAGATTTCCAGGAAAGGAAGAAAGTTAGATAGCTCTCCCCAACCCCCTCCCACCCTTACCATGAAAATACCGTCTGGGATTAAACTCTATGTGAAGATTAGAGGTGTGGGAGAGACATTAGGAGAAACTGTTTCTCACGTCAAGAACAGGAGGAAGCACAACGCCTATATGAGAACACCGGAAACGACAAATTACACAGAGTGAGCCAGTCCATCAGAAGAAGAGGGGTCAGCCAGGGAGCCAAGCGGGAAAGGGCAGTCTTGCAGCCAGACCCAGCAATGCCCTTCCCAGCACCATCCAGGATGCGACGGGAGTGCTTGGACCCTCAGACACACCCCACGTGGCCTGACCCTGGGAGTATGCGTGCCCCTTTGTGGAAAAATGCACAAGGCCTGAGGCCTCATGCTTATGGCACCTCTTGCTTTGTGTCTCAAAGGGCAGAGTCTTGCCTCACCTTCTCCTGCAGGTGGAGGGGGGTTGTCCATGCAGGCCACTGTCCCTGCCCGACTCCTCCACTTTCTCAAAGGAAATGGGGACACAGAAAACCCCTAGGTCTCTTGCTGCAAGTATGACCAATTTTGAAGTCACTGCTGCCCCGATTCTTTTAGAAGCTTGGATGAGAAAACTCTTCTATCCCCAATTTTCTGAAGGAAATCTGAAATTGATCTTCATCTCTGCACTAATTTGGCACCTCATAGCAGTGCCCGGGGATAGCACACCCTGTATTAACCACCCCTTTCCGGCACACCCTCCCCTACTTGCACCCTGGGATTGCTTTTAGTCAAGTGTTTCAGGAGATGAAATCAGCCTGCACTGAGAAGCAATGTAAGGAACCACCTTGCAAAACTTGTCACTGGCTGTGTTTAGCGTAAAGACGGTGTTTCATTTCAGCCATTATGTCCTCTCTATGAGAATTCAGGGACTGCGTTTCTCTTTAGTCTCAGAAATAGTCATTTTTATTGAGGGGCACTCAATTTTTTATGTGGAAGAATTTGTTATTTCATATGGTTGCTTAAAAGCTTAGCACCACATGGCATATCTTTTCTGTATCAACCTCACCTCTGGTTTTAGAATCTTTGTCTTCATTTCTCTTGGCCTCATCTTTTCATTTCTTATTTTCAATTGGTTTTATCTTGCTAAGGTATATGTATCCTTACAAGCTGCCCTAAATCTTTCGATGAACAAAACCAGAGGTAAATAACTAAGGTATCCACAAGTTATATGTTCTACTTATCTAATAATATCATGGCGGTGATCTGGCTTTCCACGGAGAATTTTCTAGAAGGAGATAATATACTCATCAGAGAGCTCAAGGATCTCACCCGGCAGATTGAGTTCTTAGTGCACATTAATAAATGGACACTTGCGTTCATGTAAGGGTCTCTTATGGGCTTAGTGATGGTGTGTCCCTCTCTGAGAATGCCCGTCTTGCACTGTTTATTCCTGCCACTGCTGAACACTAGACATATTAATCCTCTTCCACTCCCTTGAACACAGCAAACTCTTTCCTTCATCAGGGACTTTGCACATATAAATTATCTCTGCTCGGAATGTCCTTCCTCCTTTTCTCTCCACACCCCTCTTTCTCATCATTAGAGCAGTAGCGGCACATTAGAATGATTGAGGGTGTGTGTGTGTGTGTGTGTGTGTGTGTGTGTGTGTGTCTTATTAATACCCAGGCTCCAAATGAGACAAATTAAACTGAAATCTCCAGGGGTGGAGCCTAGGTACTGGTATTTTTTAAAAGCTTCTCAGATGATTCTAATTTTTAGCCAGGACGGAGAATCACGGCTCTAGGTCTCAGCTTAAATGTTAGCTTCTTACAGAGGCCCTCCTTGGCCACCTCTAGGACACAGACATTGTCACGCTCTCCAGCTCCCCTTCTTCCCTGATTCCTTTGTAATAATCACTACAATTTGTAACGGTTGCATATATTTGAATGTTTTTGTCCCTCATCCTCCACCCCTCAATTAAGACATAGGTGCTGTGAGGACAGAAAATGTATCTGTCTTGGTCTTTGTGAATTTTCTTCTTGGTCTTTGTACAGTGTCAGGTGCATAACAGGATTCTGAGTCTACAATGATGAGGATGACCCTCAAATAATACTACTGTTCTGTGGGGCCTCCTGGAAGCCAGTGAGGCTCCCTGGAATATTTTGAGAGAATCCATATCGATGCTCAGTGGTTATTTTACTGCCAAAATGGTTCCACACACTTTCCTCTTCCCTGACCCCTGTGTGCCAGGATTTTTTCAAGTGAGATCTACAAATAAATCCTCATTTGGAGCATCTCTTTTATGTCTGTGTCCTCCTTTAATTGATTTTGACCATTGTGAGAGAGATTTTGACCATTGTGAGAGACTCCAACTTGTTCATCTTTGTGTTCCCACCCTACTCCAGCACCCGGCACTGAATCTTACACATAGCGGGGCTCCATAGCTATTTGTTGACTTGAATGGAGTTGACTTTATCTTTATGGCATGTAGATATTCTGACCAAGATTTCACCCTGGGCAGTAGCATTTATGACTATCCAGAGATTTGAGGCATGGGGGATCGTGAGCACATCATGAAAGTTAAATTTGTTGGTCTAGGCAACTTCACCATAATCTAAATGCAGATGGTCTCTACACCTGGATTGCACAGAAGGACAAAACAAGTAAATTTGTGTTTGGAGGCAGATAATGAAACTGTGAGGAGTCTGAAAACAACTCAGTCACCTACCTCATAACACAGGTGCTGGTCCAAAAAAGGATAAATTCATTGTGGGGCTGCTTGAGCTTTCGATATGGCTGAGTCAGTTCTTTCTAAATTATTATTTGATAGTTATTAATAAATCAAAGCAAACCATCCACCTACTGTTTTCCCTCCACAGTTAGTATGTTCACCAAGTTGACGTTTATGTTCTAAGGTACTTTTTTCCTAAGCTTAAATTAACTAAGACCGGTTAGAGGAGTGGACATTTTTTTTCTCCTTTCTTCTGCTTTATTTCATTTCCTTAAGGAATCATCTTGGTTTTTCACTCTTCCTTTCCTCAGTTTTACGTAGGTGTTGTGTTGGTGGGAAATGGAAAAGCCTCTTATTCTGGGAAAGTTTTCATATTGTCATGGAGAAAAATGCATGTGCGCGCACGCGCGCACGCGTACACACACACACACGCTCATAAACCCACACAAATGAAATCCCCTCTTCAGAGGAGCCAGCTACAGGAAATTGACTTATGCACAGGAACTTGCTAATCTCTCTTGTCACATTCGGATTGTTCCTGCCACCTCAGTCACCACGCACACTAAACCCAACCATCTTGGGTTGGATTCTCTACCAGCTCAACTCTTATAGTTTTGGTTCTTCCAGTGTGAATCAGCTATATCCTTGGGGAGGAAGGAAAAGTTGATCCCAGAGGAATTTATAACAGCGCTTGGGCAGCTTTTGCTTTTACTTACCTGCACTGAACAAATTAACTTCCGGAGTCAGTCATTTTGGTGTCAAGAAATTTCTTTGGCATTCTACAACAGGTAAGACTTTTGCTTCTTTAAAAATAGTTCCTCAGTGTCAAAAGAAATCTCTCCAATGTATTTAGCTTTACTCTAGGCTAAACACAGTAATTTATCTTTTTCTATAGTTGTAAAGTATGGTACCATATTATGGGGGAACAGGGACTTGCCCTGGTATCCAATCCCCCCGCCCCGCCACGCACCATCCTAAAAAGATGCATATCATTTTTGAAACTTTACAAGTTATAATAGTTGGTTTTTGGTTATTCAGATATTCTCTTAGAGAATTCATATGTTTGTTATTGACTATGACTGAGTTCAAATATTTGGGTAGTTGAAATATCACCCTATGTTTGATAAGTAAACTTAAAGATCCTCTCAGTTGTATAAATAAGAGCTTTAAAATGTTCTGAATCAAAAAAGAAACCAACCCAAATCCAGATGATGTGGATTTGGAGCTGGAATTTCTAGCTTGTCTGTTTCACCTATTGCCAATGCTTGAGTCCTCTTCCTACAAGTGGTATATGAAGCATAAGTATTTATTTTTAAATTAAATTGAATTAAATTAAATTTAGTTTTTGAGGTGGTTTGATTTGGGGACATGCTATGAGGTACCATCAATAGCCTGGGTTATAGCTAAATGAAGGTAGAGAAATCACTAGTTTAAGGTACTTCACTAAATGAAAGTTGCCATTGAAATATTCAAGCAAGCAACAACTAGTCAATAATCATTTATTGGTTCCGAGCTGGTGCTGTGGAGGATATAAGAAAAATATAAGGAAGTCTCTATCCAAAGGAACATATAATCTAGTAGTCATGGCAAGAGGTAAAATTCAGGAAGAGGTAAAATTCAGAGGGGAATTGAGTGATGACTGGGGTTACAAGGGTGGTAAGTTATAAGAGTTCCAAGAAAGGGGGTTTGAGGGTAAGCAAGAATGGTCTGGAAGACATGGCTTTGGAAAAACATGAGATTTGAGTAGATGGAGAATGTGGAGGTTAATTCACATGGGAGGATTGTGTGGGCAAAGGCACAGCACAGAGGTGAGACTGATGAGATGAGCAGTCCAGTTGAGGAGACTGGCCCTCAAAAGAGGAAAATTTGTTTTACATATTGGCAGGAAATAAGCTTGGAAAATTCAGGTGTAGACAAGTTATAGAGGACCTTGAGAGGCTGCTGAAGAGAACTGACTCCATTGAATAGTTTTCTAGTCTTCTTATGCCATTAGGCTCCTTTTCTGAGCTTTCATAGCACTCACAGAATTCCAGGTCAGTGGGAGTCCAGAGATCCCTGAGTCTTTTCATTTTGGGACTACTTTTTATCTTCTACTTGCCTTCCCTTTACTGTCTTCCTTTACCATACCATTTATGCTAGGAAAGGTTTGTGTGGCTCAGGGATCCTGTAAGACCTCCATTTCTGGTTACTACAGGTCAATCATCAAGTATTAAAGTGGCCTTCCTCTTAGGAGAATGATTTGGTTGACCAAGCAAGCCTGTTGTCTTCAAAAGCCAACCCAAAAACTCCATGAAATATGTGTTACTTCCTTCACATGTCTGACTGAGATGCTATGGATCTGCTGGTGTTTTTTTCCTAATGATTTGGAGCACTTTTTTTTTTCTTCTGAAGTGTGAAATATTTGCATCCATATAATAACAAAACTACAGTATGGTGAATAAGAATCCAGACTTTTGGAGCCAGATTATCTTGTGCTGAACCTGGTGCTATTGCTTCTGAGCTGTGGGAACCTAGGACACATTACTTCACTTCTTCAATCCTCAGATTAAAAACAAAAATCTGTAAAGTAGCTCCAATAAATGAAAATACCTATGTCAGAGTTGTTGTAAGGATAAAAGTGAAATATAAATGTGTGCAGCATTTAGCTTAGTGCCTGGCATAAAATAAACTCTGAAGAAATTTAGCTATTATGATTGTTACTAAGACTTGGCTGGGGACACGAGAGTGAAGATGATATGGTGTCTGGCTGGGAACGAAATAACTGTAAAGTAACTCTTTTAATGCCGGTGCTCCTTTCAAAGGAAAATGGGGCTGATGGGTGAAGGCTGGAAATTAATATCTTTTGAGCACCAAGTATGGAATAGGCATGGGGTAGTCTGTTTTATAGCAATAATATATATGAAAAAAGGAAAACAAGATTTGAAACTGATTTTTTAAAAAAAAATTTTGATGTTTTCATTTATTTTTGAGAGACACAGAGAGACAGAGTGAGCACTGGGGAGGGGCAGAGAGAGAGGGAGACACAGAATCCGAAGCAGGCTCCAAGCTCTGAGCTGTCAGCACAGAGCCTGATGCGGGGCTTGAACCCGCAGACCGTGAGATCATGAACCTGAGCCTAGGTCGGATGCTCAACTGACTGAGCCACCCAGGCGCCCCAGAAACTGATCTTTTAAGCCGTTCCATATCTGATTGTCAGACTTATAGGACAACTATCTGAGTGACTGCTGTGTTATTTGTGGGCATCTGTGGCTGATGTTGCTTCCTGAATGCTTTGGGTGGAATTTTAGAGGTGTTTGGCATTAGAGGCAGAGAGTGACTCTCCTTCCTTGGCCAGCTTAAATTAAATTATTTTTAATTTTATTGTATTCTAATTTTAGTGCTAGCAAGACATAGCCAAAAACCATTTCTATTCAAAAGTTGTGACCATTTTGACAAGGAGTACCCAAAGTACTTATCTGGATTCTAAATGCTTGGGTCTGGGGGAAAGCTAAGATTGAAAAACGTCTTGCTTGCTCGTTCCACTCTCCAAACTAGAGAGTTTTTTTTTTGGGGGGGGAGGTTAGTAAGCCCCCTTTTAAAAAATGCAAATATGGCCAATATGTTCATTATGCAAGGGATTTCTCAATTATATGTGCAGATTACCTTGGTCAAATAGTAATATTGTTTCCCTTCTAGAGCCCCACTAATAACAAAAGGGAGGAAGATTTGGGGTTTTGTGTACGCAAAGGGGTGGGCCCAAGTCAAGATAGGGTGCGAAAGGGGAGCATGACAGTGGTGGGTGCTGGGATGGGGAGTGCAAAGGAGGGCATCTGAGATGGAAAGGGTGAATAGAGGCAGGTTCGTGCCAGAAACAAAGGCTCCTCCTACGTGGCTTTTAAATCATTTGACTCAAACAGCTGCTTGAAGTCCCGAGCAACCTCTTGGTATTTTGCTTAAGAAGATGTACTGTTCCCTGGATGTGGACAGTTGTTCAGAGATAATATGATTTGTTTGGTTCTGGCCTGGAATTATAGTTCCTAAAGCTGGCTGGACATCAAAACCACTTGGGGAGTTTTTAAAAAACTAGCACTTCCCAGGTATCACATAGAAGCCCTGAGATTTAGTCCAGGAATCTGTGTGATAATCAATACAAACCCTTTCCCCCAGGTGGCCTGGAGGCAGTTGCTCTATAGGTGAGCATCTGAGAGTCATTAATCCAGAACTCTTCTACTAGGGCACCAGGCACCAAGATGGTAAGTTACGTAAGTGCTGAAATGGTGCAAAATGATCCTCCCACTGTTGTGATTAATCTCGACACAAGTAATTTCTGTTGTTTTGAGTTTATTTCTTAGGAGAATTCCTGGGGATGGGTTGACGGAGTTAAAGGTGTGAGCACGTTTAGAGTTTTCATCAACCGTATTTACATTTTTTTTTTAATTTTTTTTTTCAACGTTTATTTATTTTTGGGACAGAGAGAGACAGAGCATGAACGGGGGAGGGGCAGAGAGAGAGGGAGACACATAATCGGAAACAGGCTCCAGGCTCTGAGCCATCAGCCCAGAGCCCGACGCGGGGCTCGAACTCACGGACCGCGAGATAGTGACCTGGTTGAAGTCGGACACTCAACCGACTGCGCCACCCAGGCGCCCCTACCATATTTACATTTTTAACGCTCAAGTGGTAGGGTGCCACTTTCAAAATTCTATAGTGTTAAATACACATGGAGGCTGTTCATTATTACTCAGGGAAAGCCCAAAGAAAGGAATTTGCTTTCAAAGGAGAAAGTGCCAAATCATTCTTCCATTTCTCTTTTCCAGTAAGACAACACTAATGAATTACGTTTGGAAGAAAATTTCAAAGTATTACAGAACGCTCAATTGCTTCTTAGAGCATAAATTGGAGTCTTATCTTTACATTTAGTTTCTTGTAAAACTGTAGTCAGCAATGACCTCTTCCCCATTTCGTAGAAAAGAAAACCAAGGAAGAGAGTGGTTAAGTAACATGCAGTATGGTTCTCATCACATTTGCCATGAGAACTGAGTATAGTCATCTACTCAGTCATTGTTCGAGTTAATAAATAATTGAGTAGTTGCTATAGGTGACCCCGTGAAAAAACACTAGTAGATGAGTCCACAAAGAGAGTATTGTCCCAATTGGGGGAGGGTGGGTGGAATTAATTGACTCAGATAGACCTCCTGCTCTATTTTTTTTTTTTTTTTGCATTATGCTTTATTCATCATATATTTGCATAACTTGCTAACCTAAAAGCATGGTTATTGTTTGTGACAACAGATGGGAATAGGGTGAATTTTCAATGGCTTCAATGAAAAGACAAAGCCGTGCTCTTACAAAATATCAAGTGATATATTTGTAGCTGTGTGCGGGAGCCTGCCTGCATTTGTTTGCAAGAGCTGCCTGTAATATTTCCAGAAATTTTGCAAGCCAGTTGTTGAACACAGACACCAGGAAAAATTAAATTCTATAACTCACAGTTAAACAAGTTATGTTAAAAATAAAGGCAATAAATACTCAAAACTCATTACTTCCTTTTTATTTACTACATTTTACTATTATTTATGTCCTTGAACTTATTTCAATAATAGTGTGCCACTGAGGATCTCTTTCCAACTCTGCATTCAAATTCGTAGCTTGAAACTGGCCATGGTAGGAATATTTACACCATGAAAATTGGCGAACACCATAAATCAGGCTCCCCATACTTTTTTTTTTTTTTGAGGAGAGGCTGTTAAACATTTTATCAGCATGCCATCAAGGAACTGTGTAAAATACAAATATGGCAACTTGGCAATGTGTCAAGAGCCATTAAAACGCGCATACACTTTGATCTCTTAATTCTATCCCTGGGAATTTATTCTAAATAAATAATTCAAAGAAGGAAAAAATAACATGCAGGAACACATTCACTGTATTACCATTTATAACAGCAGAATTGGAAAATAACCTAACTAAGCAATAATGGTTCTGGTAGCATTAACCCCATGGAATACTTTGTAGTCATTAAAGGTAATACCTATGGTAGTTATATGAAAATATATTTGGTATAGTGTTAAATTAGAAAAACAGGACTAAAAAAAACAGGATGAAAAATCTCACTTACATTCTGATTTTGTTACGAATGAAGATTAAATGTGAGTGTAAAACAGTGCAAGCATTTGGTGTGTTAGTATGGTGAAATGATAGAATTTTGTTTTTATTTTGTTTATTGGAGTAGTGGTGTGTGTGCATTTTAAAAATGTGGAGAAAGCCCGTAAATAAGGGATCTTAAGTAGTTTTAACATTTAACCGGAAGATTGAGCAGTTGTGTGGACCAGATGAGGTTTGGCTTTGACATGCAGATGTGTACTATGATTCTCTGGGCAGGGTATTGTAAAGGGAGTTTGGATGAGGCAGTCTGGAGTGGTAGATGCTAAAGGGCTTTCTTTTTTTTATTTAAAAATTTTTTTAATGTTTATTTATTTTTGAGAGGGAGAGAGAGAGAGAGAGAGAGAGGGAGAGGGAGGGAGAGAGCATGCAAGTAGGGAAGGGGCAGAGAGAGAGGGAGACACAGAATCCAAAGCAGGCTCCAGCCTCTGAGCTGTCAGCACAGAGCCCAGCACAGGACTTGAACCCACGAACCATGAGATCAGGACCTGAGCTGAAGTCAGATGCTTAACAGACTGAGCCACCCCGGCGCCCCTAAAGGTGTTTCTTTGGGGCAGCTCATGAAGGAGGAAGGAATGACTGGATGGGTACTAAAGACTTGCTAACATAGACTGCAGAAGCTGAGAAATAACCCAGAGGAAAAAAACCCAACTGGCAAAGGCCAGAGAGAGAGGAGAGGGCATTTCTTAGGAAAAGACAGGGAGATGCTGATTTCAGAGATGAACATGATGGATGTGAAAACAGTTCTGTTTAGATCTGAAAACAAGAGCGCTCCAGTCAGAGAGGAAATGATTCTTCTAAATCGTGGGTTCTCAAATTGTAGTTCATTTAAGGGTCACTTGGATGGATGTGGGGGTCATGTTAACAAATGCAACTTCCTAGGTTCCACCTCCATGGATTCTGATTCAGTTGGTCTGGGGTTGGCAGGAATATGCATTTTTAACAAGTCTTACCACGCCATAAAGCTTCTGACACAAATGGTCTGCAGATCATACTTTGAACAACACTGCCAGATTAAAGGTAATAGTTTGGATTGGCCGAGGGAATGTATACCAATGTGTGTGTGTGTGTGTGTGTGTGTGTGTGTGTTGGGGGGGGGCAATGAGGCTATTACCTTGAGGCTTAGGATCTAAGGGCTTATGACATAAAGGGGTATGACAACAGAGAAAGCCCAGAAGAGACAAGTTATTTACTGAATCTGTAGAAACAAACTAAAAACAGGAGGTGTACTTATGCTACTCCTTACAGAAATACAGTTTGTACCACCGAATTCCCTTCCACTGTGAAACGACTTTTGTCAGGCATTTGGACCAACTGGAAGCAGCTGTGAACAAGAGAACTACAAGCAGGTGGTACAGAGAGGAATGGTCATAGGGAGAGTGTAGGACCCACAAACATTCGATTTCAGACCACTGGAAGGTGGTAACTAAGAATAAATGTGAGTAGAATAAGTGGGGCTGTGTCCAGAAAATATTTTGGCCCCCAGTGTATGATAACATTACATTACAGAAAGAAAGAAAGTCTGATTTTTGATGCAATGTAGTACTCTATATATAGGACTTTATCACTCAAAATAGTAATAACACTTAGACATGTGCCATTAACAACAACATATCACAAAATAAACATATTAAAAGTAAATGATATTACAGGGACAGGAGCTATGGTACTGAGATTATCTGTTTCACCTGGCTTTAGAAGGACTTTAGTGATTGTAGGAAGCTCTCAAATAGCCTTTAACATCTTGAGTTCTTCCAACTTAAAATTTTTTTAAATGCTTATTCATTTTTGAAAGAGAGAGAGAGACAGAGAGCGTGAGTTGGAGAGGGGCAGAGAGTGAGACACAGAATCTGAAATAGGCTACAGGCTCTAAGCTGTCAGCACAGAGCCTGACCCGGGACTCGAACTCCAGAACAGCAAGGTCATGACCTGAGCCAATGTCAGACGCTTAACCTATTGAGTGAGCCAGGTGCCCCCTCTTTATACTGAAGGTGATTCTTTTACTTTAAAAATGTTTCACATTCCCTATCACCAGGGTCACACTAGTCTCTTGGGACATAGCAGGATAAACCAAGAATAAATCACAACTCTTCTTAGCACTGGAGGCACAACTCAGGGTCTATTGGATGTGTAAGGGTGCACCTGCCAACTATCCTATTCCCCACTTAACAGGGTTTTTTCATAGACTGATTGGCTTACACTTCAGAGCAGTGTTTCCTAATCATTTTTTTGCTCACAAATTCCTTTGAGAATCTGTTGAGAACCAAAAGCCTTCTTGAGAAAAAGCACAGGAATACAGGAACGTGTACATTTGCCATATAATTTTAGAGGATTTGGGGGCCCTCTAAAACCCACCCATGGCCTCCTAGTAGTCCAGAGTCCTCATATTAAGAACTCTTGCCTCTGAGGTTGTCAGTACAGTAGAGGAGGCCCTGCAGAGGTTGAGAAAGTTCTGATTATTGCTGATGCTGGATTTAGCTGCCAAAGAGAAATGCTGACTCTCCAATTGATCGATAAAATGAGGGCAAGATGGCAGAGATGCGTGTAGTTTTATAGTACTGAATCCTCAGCTTGAGTAAACGTGTGCGGCTGGAGAGTATATATTCTCTATGTCTCTATATGTTCTAAGTCCTTAATGCTGCATTCTCTTAAGTGAAGCCAGAGTTAGTTCCCATTTGGGAAAGCAGTCTCTCAAAATTCTACTTTAATACTTGTTTATAGTCATGTGTTTCCTTTCACGGTACAAGAAATGCAGGCCGGTTGTAAATACTGATATGGCCAACTCCAGAGTATGGTTACTGGTGTGGGGCCAACTGATGCCCCTCAGTGAATACTGGATGCCCAGTCAGGCTGTTTTTTGGGGTGAAAGACAGTAGCGAGTGTGTAATATGCTTGGTTCCGAGTGTAAAATGTAGGTTTTCCTATCTGAAGCTGAACATCTGGGCCCTGATGACTTTGGAGATAAGTCCTTTTCCTGTACAGCCTTAAACCACAGAAGCCCAGTTGGCTGTCTTTTGTTAGTGGGTACCTCACTTGCAATTTGGGGAACTGGGTGTTTTCGGAGGAAAGGTCGTGCCTTTGTTAATCTCTTGTCCGCTTGGACTGTGATAGAGGCTCAGGCAGGATCTGGAGATTTACCCGAAACCCAACTGTTTAAATTAGCCAATTCTGCTGAAAGTGATAAGACCATGTTATTGTGTCATGTTCGTAGAGTGGGCAGATACAGGACGGGGAGCGAAAACGCACACCATCTTCAACCGTCCAGAGGAAAAGTATGTGCAATTGGCTAGATTAATTGTGAAATAGAGTCATACTTCTCTTGGTCTAGCATAGTGTAAGGATTATTCATCTTTTTCCAGGTAGAAAAAGAAAATCTATGGCAAATATATTCAAGTAATTAGTGCAATTCAGTGTCTACAACCAGTTTAAGTATGTACACCCATGACTGGGTCTCCTGCCAATTTCAATTCAATGTAGTCAATGTAGTCAATTTACTGTAATTTAGTACATTTAATGCATTTTAATAATAATACTGCATCATGGAATACTCAGTTACAGCCCTCAAAACAGAAATAGTCATGTACGCCAAAGGCTTATAGCAAACGCTCTACCTCTCCTGTCTCCTGGAGACTGCTCTCACTGCTATGTCCGCATGCCTAGCAACCTAGTTGCTGATGCAAGGAACTGACTGGCACACATGTCTTCCTTGATGCTTTTGCTTTCTTTCAGAGGATCCATTCTTTGCAGCAGGACCCCTACTCTTCCCTTGCTTTCCCCATTGGTATTCCAGCTGTCGTCTCCTTAAGCCCTCCTGAACACATAAATCCGAATGTGAACCTTCTTCTCAGCTGCCACAGAAATTTTTTTCTGTCTTTGTTCCAACTGAAAATGATCTCAACCATGATCGAGAAGTATAAGAATGTCTGTGATTGTTCCTTGTAACAAGGAAAAGGAAAGCCATATATTTGAATTCAAATTTAAATGATGTAAAACCATTGCTATCAACTACAAAAACCTTTAAAGGATTTAGAAATCCCCTTTGGCGTACTTATTTCGGATAAAACCTGATTTTTCTTTAAGCTCCAATATCTTTGGTCAGCAACTTGCCGAAATTTATATCAGTAGTCTCTCCCTCTTCCTCTGCTTGTGATAAGGGAGTAGAAGAGGGTGTTGGATGTACATACAGGAAATAGGAGGGGAAAAGGCAGAAAAATCTTACATGTTGACAGTACCACAATTTCCTACATCTTCTAGAATAATATTGTCACTCTATCCCTACACACAGAATGTCTGGTAATATCAGAGAAGTATCTGTAGTAATGTGGGCTTTAAAAAATATAATGGTAATAATGTTCATTATAGCAAATGTGGCATATAACTTTTACTTTAAATATATGTGTATGTACTTTACTTGTAAGCATTTAGTTTAGTTTTTACATTTTATTTTATTTTATTTTATTTTATTTTTAACGTTTTTATTTTATTTTTGGGACAGAGAGAGACAGAGCATGAACGGGGGAGGGGCAGAGAGAGAGGGAGCACAGAATCGGAAACAGGCTCCAGGCTCTGAGCCATCAGCCCAGAGCCCGACGCGGGGCTCGAACTCACGGACCGTGAGATCATGACCTGGCTGAAGTCGGACGCTTAACCGACTGCGCCACCCAGGCGCCCCAGTGTTTACATTTTAAAAATGCCATCATGCTAGTGCTTTCCCTCCAAAATGTGCACAATATGTAGAAAGAAGCTCAAAAGTGAACATCGCTTCCTAGTGTATAGGAAGCATTTACCTAGTATAAACATTGTATACCTAGTGTAATAAGAATACAGCTGATGCTTAAATGGATCATTTGAATTAATGAAGGGCAAGTAACTAGGGTATCTTTGCTGAGTCCTATAGCTGTCTTTTCTTTGTTTCCATCCTCTCTGTCTCAGGAAAGGCAGTTTCTAAATGTGAATTGTGGCAATGTTTCTATTAAATTTTAGAGCCATAAGAACACATGGATAGTTTTTGCAAGACAGCAGGGGAGTTCTATGTAAAACTTGGATCAAAAGTTCAAAACCCAAACCAGTAGTTTTGGATTTCCCCAAGGGCTACCCATTTGACATGTATGTCATCCAGGAAAGACCCAACACACACATATATGGAAGGAAAAATAAAAGTTTCTCTTCCAACAGGGGCTAGGCTGCTGTGGTTTTCAGTTTAGAAACTAGATTGTGCAATTGTATTCATAAGAAAAAAATCACCAGCACTTTCAGCTTTAGTTTATGCTAAATTTTGTTTTTGAACTGTGACCAGCCAAACTTACGAAGTTATTTTATTTTCATTTTTTTGAAGTTATATTATTTTAAAGCTTCCCTGGTTAGCTAGTCCTTTCTTTGGAGTGCTGAAACGATCATATTTTAAATTTTTTCCTACACTTATTCATGCTACTTGGAATTTAAATGTTAGTGCTCCTTCCTTTATATATTTGGTCATGACTGGTTTTATTTCTCAACAGGTATGTAACTCATTATTTTATCTGCTAACTGTGATTACTTTTCTTTCTTTTGCCGGTTTTGAGAATGTTTAACAATTCTTAAATACTTGATGTTTAACAAATAAATTACTAAGGTAAAATGCAGGATAAATAACAAAAACAAATTTAGTTGCCTTTACAAACTCTTTTTGAGTTCGATCAGGAACTTCTAAATTATTATCAAGTTTTCTCTTTTCCTATAAAATATTGGCCAAAATACAATTTATAAACAATATCACCAGCTGGTCAGGGAAAAGAGTAGAATGATCCTTTTTTCTCACCATTTAGTAGGCTCTGTTCTAAATTACTATTTTGAGTTATTTTAGACGGCTATAGAAAGGTCTTTTTTCAGAAAAATGGCAAGTAACTGGGCAGTAGGAATGAATAGCTTCAAAATGTCTATAGCCTTTTACCCCTTCTAAGAATTATCCCTAAGAAAACAATAAGTATTTTATTATAAAATAAAAGCTTTTCAACGCAAAGTTTTTTTTTTTTACAATAGAGGAACCTAAAAATCAATTTAAATGTCCAACAGAAATAAATTATATTTAAGCCTATTAAATATTTATTAAAATTTTTTTAAAGTTTATTTATTTTGAGACAGAGAGTATGGATGTGGGTGGGGGAGGGATAGAAAGAGAAGGAGAGAGATAATCCCAAGCAGGATCAATGCTGTCACTGCAAAGCCTGATGAAGGGCTTGATCCCACAAACTGTGAGATCATTACCTGAGCCAAAATCAAGAGTTGGACACTTAATTGACTGAGTACCCAGGCACCCCTAAAATATTTTTTGAAGAATAATGACAAGTAAAAAATTAGAGGATATAGCATATATTTTTGTTTAAAAAGGTCTATATATAGTTTTTATACATGAATTCAGAATGTGAAAATAAGCCAATATGTTAAAAATTGTCATCTAGTGTATGGTAAGATTACATATAATTTTAAAATGTTTTTCATTTTTCTTGTAGTTTCTATAATTAGTACGTATTATTTTTATAATAAAAGGCCCAAATTCCTTATTAAAATAAAGTCAATTTGTGGTGTTATATTAATAATGAAACTAGTAAAATGATTTTGATATGAAAATTATTTTGACATTTTGAAGGCAACTCAATGCTTTGAGAGCCCTAAGCCTATAATTACATTTTATCTTTTAAGATTTAGAGGATCTTTAGACTTAGAGGGATCTCAAGTCTCTTATATCTTGAAACTTGATAAGCTATAGAAAATCACTTTTAAAGAGAGATGTTGGAGTTATTAAATGGGTTTGTGAGTGGTTTATGTTTTAAAATAAGAGAATGAACTTTAGCTAGAATAATTTAAGCAAAGTATAAAACATTTAATTGATGAATACAGATGACTATTTAAAAATTTTTACGTGAGAAGATTCCCAAAGGTATCCTTTAAGAAGCACATTTTCCTAATGCATCTAAATATTTAGAAATAATTGACTTTTAAATATCTTGAAAGGCATACCTACTAGGCAAATCATAGATGTATTCATTCTGGTATAAGAAAATTACCTTGTTGCCTTCCATGGTCATTTTCTACACAATAATATATCTAATAAAAGTTTATTTGTTTTAAATGCCAAATATTATTTGAAATATTTTTACATTATTTCAAAGTTGATTAATTTAGCAAAGAAAGAGAATTTTCCTTTTAAACATGAGCCAGGTTTTGTGTTTGATTTGTGTAATATTCTTAATTACATTTTTCATTTGTTTTTGTCTGTGATTGTCTGTGGCTTTGGTTTAACAATAAGTCATGGTCTTGTGAGGACAGCTATTGTCCTTAGTAATGATTTCAGCTGCAAGTTATACAATACCTGACTAACAGTGACTTAAAAACAATCCTGATTAATTTCTCCCATATAACAAGAAGTCTAGATGTCTCTCTCTCTGTCACGGGCTCAATGGCTCAGTGGCTCAGTGTCACTGTCTCTGCAGTTCTCTCCTCTTCCATCATGGATGCAGATCCTTGCTGCCGCTTTGAGCCCTGTGTATTCGTCATCCATCCAGAGGTGTAGGGCTGGGTGGAGATGAAAGGAAGCTAACTTGGCAGTGGCTATCTCTTGTTCTAAGAGAGTAAAAAGTAGTTCAGAGACCTCTCAAATAGGTATCCTTCTGTGATATTGCTGGGTTACATGGCCAGCCCAACTTCAAGGCAGGTGGAGAAACAGGAAATAGAATTGTTATCATTGTCTCAGACCATGCATTCATAATGGGGAAGGAGGGACAGGTTGGGGGGTGGGGAAAAGGGTAAGGGTGGGATAGGGTGGTGCTAATGATATCATCCCTAAAGTGGAAGATAAGACTTTTTGGTGGAAAGAAGAGGGAGAGAAAATTCTTACTCTTTTTATGTATAAAGATATACAGATATACACCAATATACATATAATACATAAACAGACATATACATGGTATTAAAATTTCATGGGTGAGGCGATTAGGAAAAAAGTGTCTAAAAATGCTCTGGGGAATGATCATGAAAAAAAGGTTGAGAAATACTGGCCTAGACCAAAAATGATCCATTCCTGAGGCTTTGCACATAGTCTTACAGACAAAATTGGATTCTATTACTAATGAAAAAGAAAGGCATAGATATTGAATAGAAAACTAACAATGCCTGCCACAGACAATGTCATAAATTAAATTAATGAACAACTTACACCATCTTGTAATTAAACTGCGAATTCCTTTTTTTAAAAAAAATATTTATTTTGAGAGTGTGGGGCAGAGAAGAAGAGAGAAAACCCCAAGCAGGCTGTGCACTGTCAGCACAGGGTCCAACATGGGGCTCGAACAGATGAACTGTGAGACCATGACCTGAGCTGAAATCAAGAGTTGGGCACTTAACCAACTGAGCCACCCAGACGCCCCTGAACTGTGAATTTCTTAAGAGTAGGAACTGTCTTATTATCTTTGTATATTAATACACCGGGCCCTCAATACATATATTTTGTAGATTGAATGAAACCTAACATATGTTTTACAGCTGGACCAGTTACCCCCAAACATTAATTTGAACATATCTCCTTACCCAGCAGCCTTCAGCAGCTTCTAATTCCTTACAGGAATGGGGTCCGCCTTCTCATTCTCATTTCCTGCCACTTTCTCAACTATTATCTCAACTTCCCTGCACATTGATCTGCTTAGTCCCTAAACACATCTTTAGTCTCACTCATCTGTGTTTTAAAAAAAAAAATTTTTTTTTAAATGTATATTCATTCTTGAGAGAGAAACACACAGAGTGCAAGTGGGGGAGGGGCAGAGAGAGAGGGAGACACAGAATCCAAAGCAGGCTCTAGGCTCTTAGCTGTCAGCACAGAGCCCGACACGGGGCTGGAGCCCACAAACCACGAGATCATGACCTGAACCGAAGTTGGATGCTTAACTGACTGAGCCACCCAGGGCCCCTCACTTATTTGTGTTTTTGCACATGTGGTTCCCTCTCTTGTTACCCATCAAACTCCTTTTCCCTCAAGACTCTATTCGAAGTCCCTTCCTCTGGGAGTCCTGAGGGGATTTGACTTGAGTGGAAGGCCTTTCCCTCCCTCTCCAACTTTTTCAAACCCTTCCCTTCACAGCCTCATTTAAGTTCAGCACCCCCCACCCTGGTTCTTGACAGTGCCCCCAGCCCACATGCATTTAAATCCTATTGTGTTTCTGGTCTGTGTCTTTCTGGGGTGTGCCTAATTAAATAATTTGGTGTACGTGATGTCTTTACTTGTTGCCTGACTCAAGCACCTGCATCCTGTCTCCACGATAGGTTAAATTCCAAGACATCAAGGAAACTCCTACAGTGTCTGGTGTAGTGCTGTGCATCCAGGAAACAATAAATAAAACTTGGTTGAATAATAGATATAATCGATAAATATCAATAAATAAAATGAGAGCCAATAAGCAGTTGGCAATTCTGTTTCCTCCTGTTCTAAAACCCACTGTATTTGTGTTTTAACATAAGTATACCCAGCATCATTGGGATCCATTCATAAGGGAAAAATCTAAAGGCCTTACTTAGGAGCTAGAAGCTCCATGACCCCATCACTTAAACCAAATAAAAACCATACCTGTTTAGAGAACAAATGAGAAAAAAATAGATGTGCAGGGGATATCTGATACATAATTATGCTTATTGGCAAGATTTTTTTTCTTAAAAATGTTATTTTGGGGGGCACTTGGGTAACTGTCGGTTGGGCCACCGACTCTTGATTTCTGTTCAGGTCGTGATCTCACGGTTTGTGAGTTCAAGCTGCCCAGCGGGCTCTGTGCTGGCAGAGGGATTCTTAGGATTCCCCCTCTCTTGGGATTCTTTCCCTCTCTTCCTCTCTCTCTGCTTCTCCCCTGCTCACGCTTTCTCTCTCTCAAAATAAATAAATTTTTAAAAAAGATTTTTTTAAATGTTATTTTTTAAAGTTTATTTTTTTTAATTTTTTAAAAAAAATTTTTTTTTTCAACGTTTATTTATTTTTGCGACAGAGAGAGACAGAGCATGAACGGGGGAGGGGCAGAGAGAGAGGGAGACACAGAATCGGAAACAGGCTCCAGGCTCTGAGCCATCAGCCCAGAGCCTGACGCGGGGCTCGAACTCACGGACCGCGAGATTGTGACCTGGCTGAAGTCGGACGCTTAACCGACTGCGTCACCCAGGCGCCCCTAAAGTTTATTTATTTTTGAGAGAGAGTCCATATGTGTATGCAGGCATGTGCAAGCAGGGGAGGGGCAGAGGTGGGGTGGGGGAGAGAAAGAATCCCAAGCAGGTTCCACACTATCAGCACAGAGCCTGACTTGGGGCTTGAACCGTTAAATTATGAGGTCATGATCTCAGTCAGTTGGAGTTAAGCATCCAACTGACTGAACCACCCAGGCGCCCCTGAGAAGATGTTTTAATAGGCATTGAGACTTTACCTTTTGGAGGGAAGAATGGCACATTAGGGGAATGAAAATGTTTTTTTTTTTTTAAGTTATACTATTTTATTATAAAAATTTAAATACATCTAAGAGTCCCTATGCCAATCACCCAAATTCAACAATTGTTAAGATACTGCCATATTTGTTTCATCCTCTTTCCCCTCTTTGCTGATATAGTTTAAAGTAAATCTCAGACATCATGTCACTTTCCCCACCTATGGTATGCATCTCTAAAATCAAGAGTATTTTCTTACACTACAATGCTGTCATTATCCCTCCTAACAAAATTAGTAGTAATCCTTTGGAATTTTCTAAAACCCAATTTATAATCATATTTCCCTGATTGTCTTAAAAATACCTTTTAACAATTGGTTTATATAATTCAGTATGCAAACAGAGTTCATCCATTATACAGGTATTATGTCTCTGAAGTATCTTTTTTTTTTTTAATTTTTTTTAACGTTTATTTATTTTTGAGACAGAGAGAGACAGAGCATGAACAGGGGAGGGGCAGAGAGAGAGGGAGACACAGAATCTGAAACAGGCTCCAGGCTCTGAGCTGTCAGCACAGAGCCCGACACGGGGCTCGAACTCCCGGACCGTGAGATCATGACCTGAGCCGAAGTCGGACGCTTAACCGACCGAGTCACCCAGGCGCCCCTGAAATATCTTTAATATTCATTATTTTTAGTCACACAAATGAACTGATGAAGAAACACATTGGTTGATGTATTGGGGTAATTCTATTAGGCTGACAGTAAGTTGTTATATTGCTCTTATGTAGATGGAAAAACCAAAAGAGGTTTTGTAAATAGGGATGTCATAAATGATTGTTTATAAGATGGCCAATTATGATAGTTCTATTGCTTTGTTTATAATAGATGAAAAAGAAAGAAAATGGAGAGGGATTTTGTCTTTTGGGTTGATTGTGTTTTGTGTGTTGAAGCTGATTCATATGTAACTGGAGATAATAACATAATAATCCTTACTTCCTAGATTGTGAAGGTCAAATGAAAAGCTAGCAATCTGAGGAAGCTGTGTTTAGCTGTGGTACAGCATTTCTCCAATCTGACTGTGCTTCTGAGTCATCTAGGGTTTTAAAAATAGTTTCTCCGGTTCTTCCCAGACCTACTGAATGAGAATATCCTCATGAAGGTCCGAGAGAAACATTTAAAACAACCTCTCAGGGTAATTGTGATGATGATCAAATATGGGGATCACTGACCTTACCTCCCTGCACCTTGATTGCTTTCTCTACAAATTGTGAATAATGATACGTCCCAGGGCTAATGGTATGTTACAGTGTTGTGGGTGGATAACAAACACAGCAAATAAACACCAAATGCTTCCTTAACACCTTACTCATGATCAGTATTATTATTTCAGGTGATCCTCTTCCACACATTGGACACTTGACTTTGGGATGGATTAGAATTCCTCAGCACATGTTGTTCCCTGTGTAACATCTAGTATGGTGCCCAGCACACAGTTGGAGGGCAGTACATATTAGAGGAATGAACACATGAATGATATTATTGAGAATTCAGATCAATGACCCTTCAGATTACCCATCCACCGACAATATAGAAAACTAGTAAGCCACCAGTGTTATTCTGATTTAGGAGGTGTCCAGACTTAGATGGGTAAGACCCAGAAAATGGGATTTATGCCCAATAATATGTATCTTCCAATGTCTTACCTTTCTTTATATGCAGTTTTTGTGTCTTGTAAAACTTCCTCTTCTTCCAATCAAAACTGGCTTTGAGGAGACAATGAGACTGGAAACACATTCATATAAATGTGGAAATGGTAAAAAGGGCTTTACCTTCCAAGGATATTCACAATTTTACCAAAGCACCAAGCTTCTAAAGAAAGGGCTGTTCCAATGGTGGGAGAGATATTTCAGTAGGGAGGGGACTTCTCATCACCCTGATGTCATGTCACCCCAAGTAGGTAAGTACCTTCTGGTAACATCCAGCATGTTCCTTGAAGAGAACATGCTGGATGCCTCCTGTGCCAGCTTGCTGGAAATCCTGAGGGTTGATGTTTTTGCAGGGGATTCTTATCAGCAGGGATGACAGCTGCTGCTATAGGTTGGGGAGCTACTTCCTTTGCCATCTTCCTGTGGGAAAGGTTCCCCTGAGCTGTGTCTTCAGTCTCCCAGATTGAAAGTTGTGCTCTGGGGATCTTATCAGATGCTTCTTAACTACAGTCCTTCAAAATGAAGCATCCAGAATACTCAGTTCTGTGCATGAGTAACAGTGACACTGCAATTCAGGCAGGAGAATATCATTAAAGAGATAAGATGAGATACAGACTTTTCATGTGATAGATAAGGGGAGCCCTCATCTCATTATATGCCCAGTGATACAAAAAGGAGGGGTACATGGTTTATCCACTGATGGTTGACTCTATGGTAGTGAAGTTTCTTGGGATCATATTTGAGAAAAATAGCGAGTATGAGTCTCCTTCTTGATTCCTGATTACACACACACACATACATACACACACACACACACACACCTTGGGACAGTCTAGTAAAGCTTCATGGGATATGGAACACTGAAGAGTTCACTGGGAGGTTTTCAAATGTATTCTTACCAGGTAAGCACTTGTAGGGTGATAAAGTAGAAGGAAGCTTTCTGATGGATGTCTGCATACTATTTGTGTTACAAGATATCACATAATGTGCAAGAGAAGAGGTGGTTAGAGGAGGATGGAAATGAGGTTAGGGGATTACCTTCTGGTGCATTTCAGTTGACTTTGGGATTACGGATTTAAAAAGGATGGCGAATGATGATTTCCAGAGTGGTTCCTTTCGGTGTCTTACTATTGTCTCTTGAAACTAATTTCAGGTGGGTTTGTACTACTAAGACAAGACTAGGGTAACCTAGTACATGAAGGTGACTAGAGGATCATCTCCTAAGAAGCTGGATTTATATGAAGAGATAGTAATCAGAAAGAAAATGGTTGGTCATCCATGGAAACAAAAAACAAGCATGTTTGAGAATTGTACTTAGGCAGTGCTCATATGTGCACTGTCGAGAGAGAAAATCTTGGCTAATTGACTTTCTGTATTTTGATCATTTCATTAATCCAAGGTTGATCCTGATCCTGTGTCACATTTTCTTAAAAGTGACTATCCAGTGATACTAGCAAATGCTACTTCTACCCAGGAAGGAACTGCAGGACACATTTATATTTTCTTTTACAAAGGATCATGAGCTAATTTTACACCTCCTTGTTGTTGTGACAGAAGCAATATATGTTTGTGAAAGAAATTTGGAAACTACAGATAAGCACAAAAAAAGGGAAAAAAATCTATAATTGCACCAATAAGAATATTGTTAACATCTTGATATAGTTAATTACTTTTCATTCTATTTTTATTGAAAAATCAAGGTCATGCTGCACATAGTGTTTTGAACTTACTTTTTAAAAAACGTAACAATGTTGTCATATGCCTTTTTCCATATTAAGTATTTTCTAAAATAGTAAGGAACTCAATCATAAGAGTGTATGCCTTTCCCCTCCCCCTTTGATAAGTTATTCTATGTGACAAGTTGTCATATATTTAAAAGTAGAAACAAGTGAGGGCAAAAATGAGCAGAAATAAGAAATCAGTGTGTTTTCTGAAAGTCCCTGCTGCTAGAAACAGATTTAGGATCACGCCTTTTGGTTTCAAAGACGTCGATGATAGACGTGTACAGACACGAGAGTTGTCACAAAGGGTGAACATTGAACTCCAGGTAGGAACCATGGATGATCTAGAAAGAGCTGCAAGTCCCTTGCCAAGAGCAGATGATTTTCCAGCATCTCTCTCCCTGCTAGGACTTGTACTAGTTGCTCCTCCATGGACATCTGGTCCTCAGTGTTTGATTGTTTTAAGGTTCTAGGGAATGCTTTTATAAGGCTTGAGAATTTTTGTCCTTGGTATGGACATTTGGGAGGGACATTTTGTTTTTGTTTTGTTCAGGAAAACCCTGAGGATAACTTAGAGAACTGAGGGAGTTTTGGGGGGCTCAAATGACCCTCACCTTTGGGCCTTTGGCCACCCTGGACACCTAGTTGTTCTGCTGCTGAGGTCTGTAAATGGTCTGGGTGCTCTCTCCAGTCTCTGAAAACTCTCTAAGGCACTCAGTGTTTGCAAGTTCTCTCTGTCACAAACTAGGCCAGTGAACTCTAAATTTTCCTGAGACATATTTCCAGGAAAAGAGGTTCAAATTCTGTTTGTATTTTGTGTAAATCCAAGATAGTTGCTGCTGAACACGGTCCTGAAATCAGATAATTGGGGCCCTTTGTGCTTAGCTTGGCCGATGTGCCCATCCTGAGCGGCCTTATGAGCATGCATGCCTCTGGGTCAAGGTTGGAGGGTAGAGGAGGAAGGACGAGCAAAGCAACATAAAAGGAAAATCCTGGGAACAGGGAAAGATCGTCATGGCAAGAACTTTGAGCTATCTGCCCCTTTGTCTTCTTCTCTGGCAACATCTGCTCTCCAAGCACCATATGTTATCAGTGCTTTCATAGAAACGTGAAATATGAGTACTGGTGAGGCCCATTTTAAGTCCAATGCCTAATTTTACAGATGAAAGAAGCTGAAGTCTGGAGACGCTAGCTGGTGTGAGCAAGGTCGCATAGTTAGTGGTACAGCCAGGATTTGAGCCTGACTCATAGTCCAGGGCTCTGTCTGCTGCAAGCAGCCTCTACATACAACACAGTGAGAAAAAGTCTAAATCCCCACACTGATTCTCCATTTATATTTAGTATACACTTATGTCTTCAGATTGATCCATAGCTGAGGAAGAACTGCTTAGTCCTCTACTAAAGGTATTTAGAATCAGACAACTCAAAATCTGCTGATAAGGACAAAGTTTCATGATGTATTATTGGGTGAGAAGAGCAGCAGGGAGTATAGTATAGTAGACTGTAGTCTGCATATTAAAAAAAGAATGTGTCTATAGAATAATTACACATATGCATTCATGCATGTGTGCAGGTGAATACCTGTCGTAATTTAATAGTTTTGGAAAAATGCATGAGAAACGTAATACACTGGTTGCCTCTGGGAAAATGGCCCAGGGCCATGGAGGGCAGGCATAGGAGGGAGACATATTTTTCACTTTTGTACTTTTTGAATTTTACTACAGGCATGTATTAACTGTTCAAAAAAGTAAAATGTAAACACATTTAAAGATGATATGTGAGCTCAAATAAGGGAAAAGCTAATGCTTAGTGGGAGTTTCTGGAAGCCTTTATGGAGAGGTGGCATTTGAGCTGGGCTCTGGGTCAGGTAGAACTTGACCAGGAAAAGTCAGAACAGGAGAGATCATATTTTAGGAGATGAGAACAGGATGCTTAAGGTTATTGAGGCAGGGAAGACAGGAAGAGTTTGGGGAATGCTACATAGTCTGGAGAGATTACAGAAATGGCTAGGGGACATGGTGATAGTGACAAGGAAAAAGGTAATGAGAGAGAGACGGCTGGATGGAGGTTATTTTATACTTAATGTGGAGTAAATTGGCCCCAGGGTCCCTCCTCACCTCACCTCCCACCTGTGTTTCAGCCACAAAAGTCAACTGTCTACACTCCAAACGCACAGACCTTTCCCCCATGCATAACTGGGCACCAGCTACTTCCTCTGTGTGGTTCAGGTCTTCCCATCCTATTTTCTTTGCCTCCTCTAAGACCATTTCAAATGTCACTCCTCTCCATTCCCTCCATCCCCACCACCCTCGAGGATGTAAGTGCTCTGTCCTCAGTCTCTCCTGGCATTTTGAATTTACCTTTATTATGCACTTGTCCACTTAAGTTTTAATTTTTCTGTGGGATGAAGCTGAGCATGAGGTCGTTTGTATGCAGGATGTTGCTTCTTTTCTCTCTAATGTAGGATTTTATTCTCTAAGGTCTCAGTTTTATGGGACCTTATTATGATGAAGCACAGCCATAGCATTCTGCCTTTGCATGGCTAACACATTACCTTTTCCCATGAAGTCATTTCTTCTATAGAGAAAAAAAAGGGAGGGTCAGAGACGTTATTAACTAAGTAAGAAAAAAGTTTTTTTAAAAAAACCTCTAGGCCTAAACGATATTAACATTTTCTTTATTATCTTTGGCCCCAGTAGGCTCTTTAAAAGTAGCCAGTTTAAAGGCAATTAAAGGCAGATATCCTGTCATTTTTTTCAGACTTCTGTGAATTTGGAACTTAATGTTAATAGAACATTATATATGCATAAGTGATGAATTGAACAGGTGAAAAAGAATTTTGCTCTGGAGTATCCTGACAGTTTCAGGGTCATTATAAGCTTGTTTCTCCCATTGTCTGTAAATCCTTGATCAGAACTTGAGCATCTAGGGAGATATTTAATCCTGCTATTATATATTATGTCTGCAATATAATTCATATAAAAGTGCATGCATCTGTATTACAAAGGGGGATTTAAAACACTTTGGAAAAGCTATACAAACTTGTGTTCTTAGGTTATTCCTCTTTGTTCCTTTTCTCCCTTAGATAATTAAGGAATAGCTGCTCTTTGTCTATAGAGGGTCATGTATAACAGGAGCTGAGAATTCATGGCGAGCCGGGGTTTGCTCCTTGTTGCACAGATACCTTGTCGCTGCCTGGACCAATGCCCTTCTGAGCATTCTGGGCATTTAGGGGCACCAGAACAAGCTTGTACATTTACTTTTCTGCATAAATGGGACCCTTTACAAGTTTTTCAACTGTTTGCTTTTTTCAGTTACGAACGTATCATAGGCCTCCTTCTCAATACATACAGGATGACCTAATTCTTTTTAATGCTGTATTGGATTGTGCTGCATGGATATGGCAGAATTAACTTAACCACTGCCTTTTGATTGACTGTTCAGTTATTCCCAGTTCTTTTCTTGCTGTTATGAATAATGCATCAATGCAAATTCTTGCACATACGTCTTGACTACTTGTATAGGTACAACAGGATAATGTATTTAAAGAATTGGAATTGCCAGGTTCAAAGGTATATGTGTTTAAAATTTTGGTAGCTAGTGGCAGGGCATACCAAAGGCAGGGTGGTGGAAGGGCTCTACCCCAGGGGCAGGTAATAAGGGACATCATCACCTGTAGAGAATTTAAAAACAGCAATAAAACCAGTGTAGGTCTGAACTTAATTATCATGATGCGCTGGCAGTGATAGAGTCAGAGTAAGTCCTTAGGGGTGTGTATGGAGTCCATTAGGCAGATTGCGATTCTCACTTTTATGGCACTATGTAATCCTGAGTTTACATAGTAGACGAGGAATAAAGAATGATTGCACAATGATTACAGAGACTGAAATAGTACTCGGCTTACTTCAATTGTGTCATTCTATGTGACCTCTTGGAGTTTTGTGTTTAAATTTAAAGCAGTGAGGCAGAGCACAAACTGAAAAGTATAATATTTTTGATCAAGAAGTGGAAGTTTTAGGGGCACCTGGGTGGCTCAGTAAGTTGAACGTCCAACTCTTGATTTCGGCTCCGGTCCTGATCTCATGGTTTGTAGGACTGAGCCCTGCACCAGGCTCTGTGCTGACAGCACGGAGCCTGCTTGGGAGTCTCTCTCTCTCTCTCTCTCTCTCTCTCTCTCTCTCTCTGCCCCTCTCCTGCTCACTCTCTCTCTCTCTCAAAAGTAATTAAACATTAAAAAAATAAATACAAGTTTTACTTCCTACATGAAACACTTCACTGCATTTGAATAATTTAAAAATTGAAATAGGTTTTTCTTTGAATTGTTACTTGTGTTAAAGCTGAAGAATGGATCAAGAAAATAATGATTGTTCCTAACTCTTACACATTATTACTGACACCAATTTTGTCATATAGACTAGAGAGGTTAAAAAGGGATCAGCCTCACATGACCAATAGCTTGAGCAGGCACTGGATCCTGTCAGGTCTTCCTCCACAAAGGTATCGCTCTTTGGCACATCTCCCAATGGTGAGAATGCCCGCTTAAGGGAGAAATCTTTCAAATGTTGTTAGAAATGAGGATTGTAGTAAGAAAGAAGTCATTTACCAGCTGAAAAGTGTTTTGCCAGCTATTTCTCCTCCTCTTTTACCTTTATTTTAGGATTATGTCTTAGTCTGTTTAGGCTGCTGTGACAAAATACCGCAGTATTTTATTTCTTGCAGATTTGGAGGCCTGGAAGTCCAAGATCCTGGGGATAGCAGGTTTGGTGTCTGGTGAGGTCCTGCTTCCTGGCTCATAGAGAGCACCGTCTCACTGTGTCCTCACATGGTGGAAGGGGTGAGGGAACTCTCTGGGGTCTCTTTTATAAGGGCATTAATCCATTCATGAGGGCCCCAACCTCATGACCTATCACCTCCAAAGTCTCTACTTCCTAATACCATCACCTTGGGGTTTAGGTTTCAGTATATGAATTATAGGGAGGCACAAACATTCAGACCATAGAAGATTGCTTTGTTTCATCAAAATTGCAGTGGTAGGTAGGCTTACCCCAAATTAGAGGCAGTGGGAGGGGAAGTACACAGCACTATGAGTGGGCTCAGAGGCCAGACCACCAGGTTCCAGTGCCTGCAGCCCTCCTTACTAGCTTGTCATCTTGGGCAAATTACTTTATTTCTCTGTGCCTTGGTTTCCCCAGCTGTAAAACGTGAGAACAAAGGTATTAACCATATAGTGTTGTTTCATGATTGATGGGCTAATTTTCATAAAGCATGTCAAATAGTGTCTGGCTATTGTTAAGTACCACATGAGTATTTATTGGTATCCTTTTCTACAAAGAGTCAGACACCCCACTAACCACGGGAGATAGATTCTTTTTAATCACCTTAAAAATCCTAGGAACTATGCATCAACATCCGTATTTTGTTGTTCTGGTTATGCGATTTGCCTAAGGATACTGCTAATCAGCAATGGGGATGAGAATCTGAGACCCTGACTGCAATCTCACCTCTTTGCAAACAATTAAAAATCAGCAATTTCTTCTGTTGAACCTGAAACTAAATCATCTTCACTTCATTCCATGCTCTTGGCTAAATACTCAGAACAAAATACCTTGACTTCTTTTATAGCTTTAGCAATTTGTAAGTTAAGGGTTTATCCTAATTCTAGAGAATTGGAATTAGTGGTTGCCCCTAAAGAGAGATGATCTATCTCGAAGTTAATGAGAAGGGGAACATCTGTTTAAAAAGGATGTTTATATTAAAACCGGGAGCTATATGTTGAGTAAAAAGCCACTGATTTGGAATATCTATCTATAAGCCATCTATATGCACTTTGCATTTAAAACACTGGGGTGCATGAGTGTCTCTGTCCGTTAAGCGTCCGACTTCCGCTCAGGTCATGATTTCACAGTTCCTGGGTTCAAGTCCCACATTGGGCTCTGTGCTAACAGCTCAGAGCCTGGAGCCTGTTTCAGATTCTGTGTGTGTGTCTCTCTCTCGGCCCCTCGTGCTCTGTGTCTCTGTCTCTCAAAAATAAACATTAAAAAATTTTTTTTAATATTAAGGAAATTAAGTATGGGCTGTAAAATGCAGACATCATATATATGTGTGAACTGAAACAGTGCTGAGTCAGCTGATCCAAGTTTCCAGGCCTCGAGTCAGCCACCAGGGGCTAAACCACTGTTCTCGGCCTTGGCTTCCTCATGGGGGAAATGAGTGGGTTGAACTAGATGACCTTGTGAGCATCTAATCATGCTAAGTTTCTTTATCCATCAGGGGATATGTTACTTTACATTTTGTTTAGTGGTTGCCCAATGATGGGGGAGTGCCAGGAATTTAGGGGAATTCCCAGAATACATGGGCACAAAATATATTTTAAAAAGTTTGCAAGCTTACTTAATCAAAAGGATTAATATCTAAAGAGATTTTAAGACATTGTTAAGAAATAATGGCTACCTTGCTAGAGAAGTTGGTAAAACAGACGACTTCTAGAAGAAAAAGTAGAAGTGGCCGACAAACACATGAGCGAATTTTTATTTTCACTGGTCATATATGAAATGCAAATGAGAACAAATCAAATCGGCCAATGCTATGCCCAGTGGCAGTTGGTAGAGAAATGAATACTCTCATACACTGCTTATGGAGTTTCATTGGCTGATTTTTTTCTCTTTCGTTTCAGTAGTTGCACTCATATCTGTTTATACTAAAGAAATAATTGTGTATTTATACAAATTTATTTTTAGAATGTTCACCCAGTGTTATTACAGTAAAAATCAGAAGCAGTTTAAACGTCTAACAACAGGCAATTAATTAAAAAGCAATGCTACATTCATATAATGAAACATTATGTAGTCATTAAAATATGTTTGGAGAATCTTAATGATACAGGAAATATTTATGATGTAGATATTAAATTTAAAAAGCAAGATACTAAGCTCCATATAAAGTATGGCATTAGTTTCAGAAGAAAAAAAAAGATGCACTGAAAAAAAGAAACAGGAAAAGGTACGCTAATATCGTGTAGCTTTTGGTTCTAGTGGGCAGTTGGTTTTTTTCCCTTTTCTCCTTTGGGTCTTTTAGATTATTCAGTATTTTGAAATGCTCTAGAACGTGTATGTACTACTCAGAAAACAAAACAAAACAAAAAAACGGCCTACAGAAACGATCCGGAGAAAATGAGGAGAGAAGTTAAAGTGAGGCCATCTCCAGTCTGATTGGATCAGCAAAGAGAAAGAGAGCTGCTGGTCACCACCCATGGCCTGGCTATGTGTGTTCAGTTACGGTAGTGGAGGTGCCAGCACTGGGGTGCTGGGGAAACCCTGGGGTGTGATGGTTTTCTTCATCATAGATGCTGCTTTAGAGCTGGGAGGTCTTGGGCTTGGTGGAGGTCTATCCAGATGTCATGCAGAATTCATATTTTCACAGTAAGTAAACATCCGAAAGAGAGCTACTTTAGGTCCAAGGGGAGAACACAGCATCTTAAAGCATAAACTTCCCATTGCCTGCCCCCTCACCTTTGCAGACAAAAAAGACTCCCAGGGCAGATGGTCTCCCTGACTCTCAGAGTCACTTTGGTTTGGGATCTGTTTTTGTGTGGGTAATACATTTTCACTCTTGAGTTTCTTTCACATTTTCATTATGACATTTTTGCTTTTTTGCAAAGAGCTAATTCTGCAGAATTGGGGTAAGGAAGACCAAAGCAAGTCAGAGACTGTAATTACGCTGTTTAGAAAGTTAAGACTTCAGGTAATCTCAAAGTAACTTCAAGAGTATCCTTTGGGTAGAGTATTTTCCAGAAGTTGCCCTTACTTCTCAGGGACAGAGATGATATATTGAGATGCAGGTAGAGCTTGTACTTGAAGCTAACATTTTTCTTTTAAAGACTTGCCTGGGAATCCTAATCCAGGACCATGGCTTTTCCTCCTCTAGATCCATCCCAAAGGGAGGCGGGCTCCAAGACTTTGCTCTGTCTACCTTTAGGTCACTTGTTATTCGATGCACCAACATTCTTTAAAATACTTGAAAAAGCCATTGTAGCATAAACTGTACTTTTTAATTTTGGGTGATACTTTTTTTGCATTTTCTCTGTAACTAAAGATGAGAATGAAACTACAGCTTGGACAAAATGCTATAGAAAATAAAAGATTCCACCGTTTAAAACTTTCATCATAAAATTTTTGAAAATACGCTAACGTAGAGAAAATAGACTAACACACCTGCCATGTAACCATCATTCAACAGCTGTCAACATTTTCCCACTCTTATTTCATCCATCATCCTTACTTCTTGTTGTTGTTGTCTTTTATGGAATAGTCTAAAATCCCAGACAACGTATTCAATTCACCTGTCAGATAAGGACTTTAAAAATATGTATGACCACAATATGATTATCGCCTAACAAAATTAGCAGTAGTTCCTTAATGTCCTCTAATACCCAGGCCATATTCAAACTTCTTTGAACATATAAAAAACAGAAAAAAGGACTTAAAAACTCTCATGAGCAAGAAGAGAGATAGGCTTGAGACCGTGAGAGAAGGTTGAATTACTCAGTTTTGCTTGTCTTCTCTCCAAGATAGACCTTTAAAAAGGAACCAGAAGCCATTCCTAGAAGTAATGTTAAACAATTTAAACCGTCTAGATAGAGAAAAGTTTTGTCTTTGGACACTGATGGGGACTCAGAGAAATTCTCTATAGCCTCAAGGGAACTCAGATCAGCCTTTTCTTTCCCTTCCAAGCCAAATGTAAAAAACAAAACCATATAGGGGTGCCTAGGTGGCTCAGTCAGTTAAGCACCTGACTCTTGATTTAGGTTTAGGTCATGATCTCACAGTCTGTGAGATAGAGCCCTGCGTCAGGTTCTGTGCTGATAGTGTGGAGCCTGTTTGAGATTAATTTTCTCCCTCTCTCTCTACCTCTATCTCAGAATAAATAAATAAACTTAACAAACAAACACCAAAGTCATACATACAAAACACTTCAAAATTGCTCAAGTAACACCAGCATATTGTGGAAATGTTTTACGGTGCACATAAACAAGGACCAGAAAATGAGAGTCCTACAATCCTAGGACTGCAGACAATCCACCTTACCATGTTGTTATATAGTGTTCTGGAATTTTCATACCTGTGGAATCATGCTGTATATACCGTTTTTAAATCTACTTGCCCCGGGGGGCGCGGCCCCATTCAACTTAGGAAGACTTTTCCTTGGCCAGTCAACATACTTGCGCACTGCTATTTTAAAGGATATTGATGAATTAGCTTATTCATCCAAGAACCGCCTGTTCCTACGTAATTCTCCTCCATTATAAACTACGTAGACAAGAACATGTGTGTAACTGAATATTTCACCCCAAAGTTCATGGAAGTGTAAGAACTATTCTTCTGCCATCACTTGTTCCCTTCCCAGTCGTTCTCATCCCTTGTCATGTGGCCACAGCCCCCTGGGCTCTCTGGAAATCTCTCTGGCTTATCAGCAGGCACCATCATCTGAAATACCGAACTCTTCCTGGTCTCAGAGACCTGTTTGCCAATGGCTTCCTCCCAGGACCCCAGGCCTGGGGCTTCAGAGTCTTCTCACTGTGGGACTGGGTGTGTCAGTTCTGCCTCAGGGATGTGCTGGGATGTCTCTCCTCCTTTCTGGCCTCCTAGCTCTACATGCCGGAAGTTTCTTTCTTTCACTGGTCATGTTTCTCTTTCTCTTTCATCTTTGTGCACCTCAACTCAATTGTTTTAAGGGTCATGTTCTAATATCCTGGCCTCTACAAAGCCTTTCCGGATTCCTGCCCATTGTAAGCAGCACTTTTTCCTTTGTTGGCATCTGGCCCTTCTTTAGGCACTGTTGAGGTTTATGGCTTGTACTGCCTTTAGATTCCAAGTTTTGTGAGGGCAAGGAATGTGTGTTATTCAATTTAGAATCTGCCTCATTGTATGGCACAATGCCCGACACATGATGGGTACTCGAAGTCTAGTGAATAGGTACTATTTAAAATCAGAAGAGAATGGATTAGTAAGAGTATATGTGCAAAAAGCCCCAGGGATTTTAGTTGGCTATAGAGCTCATAGTACATGCTGTTGGTGCTGACAGGCCTGAAACAATTTTGGATTATATGAAAACAAATACAGGAGCATTTCCCATAATTCCCTCTGCTGTCCTCTCCTCTCTCCCCACCTAGCAACCCACAGGGCAGCCTCCTGGAACTACTTTCCACTTCCCCAAACAAGACATGTACTTTCATGCTTCTGGGCCTTTGTTCGTGCTTCCCTCCCTCCTTCCTGTGCCCTTTCTTCTTCTTTGTCAAAATCTTATTCATCCTACACATCAGACGTCACCTTTGAAACATTCTCACCACTCTTTTCTCCCACCTCCAGAGAATTAAATGCTCCTTCTTCTGGGTTTTATTGAACTGGTTCACATCAACATCATCACAGCAGTTACTATTTGTGAGTGCTTATTTTGTTCCAGGCACTGTTTTAGGCTCATGATGTATACTAGTTATAATAATCTTACAACAACCCTCCTAGGTCAATAACTATAACAGTAGATACTTCTATAATACTCACTCTGTGCCAGGTACCATGTTGTGTGCTTTGCCTTCACTAACCCATTTAATCCCATACAACAACCTTTGTTAGGTAGATACTCTCATTGTTGCCTATTTACAATTGAAGAAACTAAGGCTTAGAGGGATTAAGTAACTTTCATGAGATCACACAGCCAGTAGATAGTGGAGCCGGGAGGCAATGTTTCCCAAATCCATACTCTTAGTCATTATGCTATACTGCCTCTATTGAGAAAGGAACTAAAGCTCAGAGAAGTTAAGTAATTTCCCCTAAGCCACGCAGTAAGTGTCAGATGTTGGAGCCAAACTCAAGCTTGCCTGACCCCAGAGTCGTCTTCTTCTTCTTACTTGTCTTGCTCTCTTCTTACTCTGAACTGCCTCTCTTTATAGCAAAGGTTGTCAAACTTTTTCTGTAAAGGACCGAATAGTAAATAATTTAGGCCTTGTGAGCCATAAGGTCTCTGTTGCAACTTTATCTTGTAGCAAGAGAGCAGTCATAGACCATACATAAATGAAAGAGCATGACTGTGTTCCAATAAAATGTTATTTATGGACACAAGTTTGATTTTCATATAATTTTCACATGTCATGAAATAATCTTTTGATTTTTTTAATCATTAAAAAATGTAAAAACCATTCTTAATTCATGGGTCATACAAAAACAGATGGTGGGTTTGACCTGTAGGGGAGCCATAGTTTGACAGTCTTGTTTGAAGGCAACATTACATCATAGGGTGGTTACATATGCGTGTATCTGCCTCTTTGCTCACTCTTTCCTCAAACAATTCAAACTGGGCCCCAAACATGCATGCCCAATTGAGAAAATATGAGTCCTTTGGTAAATGAAATTCACGTTCCTTAGACATTAGGAGAGAATGTGACCTTCTTTGAGTGTGCCCCATGTGGATTGCACACCGAGTTCCAAGCAGTTTTTCAGAATATGCCTTCTATTACTTTGAGAAAAGCCATTAACTACATTTTCCCACCACTGTAGTTTTGACATGAGGTTCTGGTGTTCCCTAATAGTGCTCTGGGCAGCTGGCTGGCTGGCTGGCCTTGTGCTTTACTTGGATCAAGCTGAGAACTCTAGACCAGTGGTGGCAATCTGATTATTGTGCTCCTGGGGATGGAAAAGACCAGTCTGGGCAGGGTGGCTGGAACAGAGGAGAGGAAGGGTGCCATGCTCCCTGCTTGGCCTGAGGGTCAGAGGAGCAAGGCTCTTGGTTCAGAGGCTTTGAGGCTCAGGGCACTGAGATAATGGGAAGTCTCAGTGCTTGGTGGTGCTCCGTTTTAACTCAGTTATGGTGAGATGGAATAGGGTTTAGGCTTAGACACGTAAATACTGCTTAGAAACTTGACTTTGGAGAACAAGTGTTAAAAGTTGCAAACCAGGTGCCTGGGTGGTGGCTCAGTCAGTTAAGCGTCTGACTCCTGATTTTGGCTCAGGTTATGATCTCGTGGTTCGTGGGATAGAGCCCCACATTGGGCTCTATGTTGACAGTGCAGAGTCTGCTTGAGATTCTCTCTCTCCTTCTCTCTGCCCCTCCCTTGCTTTCTCTTTCTTTCTCTCAAAATAAATAAATAAGCTTTAAAAAAAAAACCTTGCAAACCAGCATCTTGCAAGTAAAGTTTCAGAAAAAAATCCATTTGAGACAGATGATTTTTGTATCAAAATAAACCGAGGGGTGCCTGGCTGGCTCAGTCGGTAGAGCCTGCAATTCTTGATTTCGAGGTTGTAAGTTTCAGCCTACATTGGGCGTAGAGATTACTTAAAAATAAAATATTAAAAAAAAAAACAAAACGGATTTTCTTCTGTGATTTTTAAGGGGAATTTAATCATTATTTGTAGCAATTAGAAACATGCCAAGGGGAATTACTAATGCAGGGCTGAGAATGAGTGAAACGAACTCTCGCAAGATAAGACTTAAGATAAAATACTACTTGAAAAGATGTTCATTGCAAAGGCAGTAACCTTATTTTAAAATATACTTTTTCTTGAAGTTTAATCTACATACAGAGAAATGAACACATTGTAGATCTACAGCTTGATGAATTTTCACAAAGTGAACACACTTGGGCAACTAGCTTCCAAATCAAAACACAGCACACTTGTAAAATACCAAACTGGTTCATTTGTAGGATAAGAATAGGGATCTGATTGGAAGAGGTGGCTAAAGAAAAGTGTCTTGAAACTGGGTTTTGTAGAAAGCATAGTTTTATCTGAGATCCTTTGGCTCAGGCTGGTCGGAATTATGGGTGAAGGGTGACACGTGGAGCTGCTGTGGCTTGGAGTCAGACTCTAGCTAGGGCTCACTTTGCCTCTGCCGTGTGCTTGCTGTGTGGCTGTGGGCAAGTCTCTACGGTTGTGAAACATGAATCTCTGTGCAGACAGCAACGATCTTGTTTACCGGGGTGCTCTTGGGACGTACTATGGTGTCTGCCACACAGGAAACCCCAAACAAAAATTTTTTTAAATGAATAAAACAACTAATCAATAATACAAATTGCTTGGTACGGTCCCTGAAAGATGTTCAATAATGTAAATAAAAGCCACGAAATGACCCAATGACCCAGTAATACCATGTTTGTGAATATATATCCTAAGAAATCAGCCCATGTAAAAGTAACATATATATGTATATGTGCATATATACTTTTTATATGTAAAATAGGACAGATGTGGGGCACCTGGGTGGCTCAGTAGGTTAAAGGTCCGACTTCGGCTTGGGTCATGACCCACAGCTAGTGGGTTCGAGCCCCACATGGGGCTCTGTACTGCCAGCTCGGAGCCTGGAGCCTGTTTCAGATTCTGTGTCTCCCTCTCTCTCTGCCCCTGCCCTGCTTGCACTCTGTCTCTCTCTCTCTCTCAAATAAATAAACATTAAAAAAAAAAAAAAAAAAAGCACAGATGTGAGTTATAGTGAAATACTGGGGAACTAACTCAAAGGCTCTGCTAACAACGGAGAAATGGCAGTGCAATTATAAATTGTTGAAGCAATGGGAAGTAATTTAGCTAAAACCTGGCAAGTGTGTAGACTATATTGAAAATCAGCATTTTAAAAAAATCTGAGAAAATGTTTAGAAGACATAGATACGAGTGTATATTTATTAGACAATGAGTAAGAATTTGGAGTGATAAAACTTAGAGATAATTACACTTTTTTTTCTATTAAGTTGCTTAAGATTTTTTGAATTGAGCCCCCCATCCCCCACCCCTGCCAAGGAAAAGAAAGGAAATGAAGCGCAGCCCCGTTGCCAGATGAGGAGCTCTCCGTGGGTTCACCCATACAGGGCAAGGCCTGTTCTTGCTGTGGTGTCCCTGCTAGGCAGGGATGGGCCGCTGATGGAAGGCCCTGGCAGGAGATGTGTTGCTGAAGAACATGATGCTTTCTTAATCACCTAAGTGTGTTAGATTCGTGGTAGAATCAATTTCCTTAATGAATGAATTGGCTGCTGCTAGAGCAGGTCCTTTGCCCAAAGCTCTTTTGAGGAGGATGACATTTAGACGTATTCTCTGTAATCGACAGGCCATTCTTGGCTGATGGCAGCCCTGGTTCACATTTGGCAAAAAAGATAGTTGATGATTCCATCAGCATTTTGAAGTAAGCCGCCTCAACCCAAGCCCAGATAACCTAGAAGTTGGCATTAGTTAATAATGGTCCTGATTTCACCTTAGTTTTATCTAGTGCTCTGTTGTTCTAAGGGGCTGTCTCACAGAATAAAGGAGAGAAGACTTCTAAATGCACAGTTGTGTAGAAGTACAACACGAATTGTTGCTGTGTTGTTATAATTTCCACCTGATGCATATCAGCTTCCTGCAGGGAAGGTCAGGCAGATCTTATTCTGGTTTTATAGAGGAGGGATAAGCGTAAAAGGACCAACTTCTTTATCGGGGTGTGACGAAGGTTACGTGAGAGGTTCATGGGGACAGATTATGAGAAGACAGAGGGGAACGCCTGATCCAGCAGTAGGTCAGATCATCAGAAACCGTTTTCAAGAAGAGGTGGGAGCTGGGGGGTGAGTGAGGGGCAGGTCTTCGCAGGCAAATAGAGATGCACTGAGTTTGTCTGAAGAAACATCAGTACGGAAGAGCAGGCACCCGTTAGTTGGGATGGGAATTGAGGCCCAAGTGAAACCAGGATTTCCTACTGGATGTCCCTCAGCTTTCCAGGAGATGAGGCGAATTAGGACACCTCGTCCCTATGCCCTCCTTTTTGTCTGCTTTTGTTCTTTTGCTGCAGTAGACAGAAGATCCTTCCACTTGCCCTTGCGAGGGGAAGCCTCACTCCCCTCTTTCCTCTGTATGTGTGAACATCCGGGCCTGTGGAAGGTGTACTTTCTGTGAAAATGGTGAAAAAAAAGAGAAAGGGGGCAAAAATCAAGTTACTGAGAACTGAGAGCTTCTGAGATTAAAAGGTCGTGGATTCCAGTGTGACTTAAGTCCTCAAAGGGTCACTTGGTGGTGTTACTCAGGATGCCATCTGAATTCGCTCTCAGTTACTCTTCTGTGTGGAGGGACACATAAGTGGGTCATCCCTGCCGGTTGGCCACTTGTGCAGTACCACTGAAACCCACATCTATTTTTCACCTACAGGTCCATTAGTTTCTCCTAAAGGGAGAAATTCCACTGAAATCAAGCCCATCAGCCTTCCACACTGACTATGGGACCCACAACGGCTCTTTTGTGGGTACATGTGACACGCCGACTGGAGATGATCTCTCATGTCTATATAGGGTATTGCTCTAACATGGACTGGAGCCCCTCCCCTCTCCTCTCCCAGCTCCATATTTAGCCATCTGCTGAAGGCTACGTGTGTCATCAAAGTTTATCATCTGCCTTTACTGCTATGGAGTAATACAGAGGTTTACGTTCTTGTTTTCACCGAGGCAGGTAATAACATTTTCCCTCGTGGCCTCCGTTCTAATAGAACCACAGAGAAAGCTAATTTTGTCAAATTACTTTATAATTTGGGAAACTGAGGCCCTGAGAACTGATTTGATGTGCCTCGGGGTGTTAGAACTGGCTAAGAATGAAGGTCACTGACTCTTGCTAGGTGGAACAGCTCAGACAGGAATTTCTTTGTTCACATGATATTTTTGTTTTCATGCTACAAGAAGAAATCCCCCTCTTTTTGGTCACGATGGCTTGGTATAAGATACACAGGGCACTCTTTGGCAGAGAAAACTCTATAGTGCCACTTCAAATTCCTCACTTATAATTAATATTTGTTTAGCATTACATTTAGTAATTATTATTTAACAATGCTATTAGTAGTAAGGACTACTTATTGTATGTTTGCTATGTGTTGACTATGTACATATAATATGTTTACATTTGCTAAGGATTCTTTCAAATGCTTATTTATTTATTTTGAGAGAGAGAGAGAGAGAGAGAGAGAGAGAGAAAGCTCAAGTAGGGGAGGAGCAGAGAGAGAGGGAAAGAGAGAATCCCAACAGGTTCCTTGCAATTAGCACAAAGCCCAAGGTGGGGCTCGATCTCATAAACTGTGATATCATGACCTGAGTCAAAATCCGGAGTCAGACACTCAACCTCCACCCAGGAGTCTTGCTCTGTGCTAAGGAGTGTATACATCTAAGCACATTTAATTCTTTCAGCAACCCCATGATGTAGATATTATTACAACAATTTTCAGAGGAGGAAATGGAGGCTGAGGGACATTAAGAAACGCTGCTAAGGTTGTTGCATGGGTGGTCAGTTGGGAGCTCGGATTCAACTCCAGATCCACCCAACTTTAAAGTGGTGTTCTCAACAATTTCGCCTCATCTACTTCTTTTTGCAGATACTTACTTAGGAAATTTGGCTTTTACCCAATCAATCTATCAGAAAGATTTTATTTAATAACCAAAAGCCTGACACATGCACATTTTTTCCTAGCTCCAGTTCTGCTTCATTGGCATCAAAATGAAACTCAAAAATGTCTTAAAAGGTCTTGGCTCTGGACCAAGTAATGAGAGGATCACAAACGCGTATATTTAAGTCATCTATAGTTCTAAAGAGCTAAGGTCTGAGACCTGACAGAGCCCCCCAGGGGAGACTTTGCTCAAAGGTCTGGTGACAAAGAGGTCAAGGACCATAGTGTATGAGTGACCCAGTGTGAGTCTTCAGACAGAGTCCAGCTGAACATTTGACATCCCAGCCCCCATGCCACAGACATTCAATATTTGGCATTTTAAATAAATTGTAGTGGAAATACATAACATGACGGTTCCCTATAGGTCCCACATGCCAGGTTCTATGCTAAGACAGCCTCTCCACAAGCTGCATACTCACAATAATTTCATGAAGAGGTAATTTTTTCTTATTCTCATTTTTATGAAGAAACCAGGACTCTGAGAGTTTAAGTAATTTGGCCAAGGTCACCCAGCTCACATATCGTTAAAAAAGTGAAAATGCGAAAATCATGTGAATTATGTATTTGATTAACTTATTTGCTAATGCTGTTATGTCTAATTAAACAAACAGAAACTACGGGTTGATAAGAACAAAAATTTCCCGGAAGGGAATGTCAGGATTTAGAGGAGTGATTTTTTAAAAAATTATGTTTTGGGGTGCCTGGGTGGCTCAGTCAGTTGAGCGTCCGACTTTGGCTCAGGTCATGATCTCACAGTTCGTGGGTTCGAGCCCTGCATCAGGCTCTGTGCTGACTGCTTGCTCAGAGCCTGGAGCCTGCTTCAGATTCTGTGTCTCCTTCACTCTCTGCCCCTCCCCCGCTCAAGCTTTGTCTCACTCTGTTTCTCAAAAATAAATAAATGTAAAAAAAAATTTAAGAAAAAAAGTTACGTTTTGAAGCAGACCTATGGGTCTATTTTACATTGCTTTACATATAACAAGTCAGGAAGACAGCCTGTGGGGGAGGTTATAAGCCCATATTGCATTAATAACCTTTACTCTGAATTTTGGTCTGAAAGATTTTTCCTTCGTCTGAAGCTGGTCTGTCCTGTGATGATGTCCCTGAGCGGAAGGGACACCGTCTCCAAAGCTGATCTCATTGTCTGGAGCTCTTACACCTGCAGTGAATGAGAATTTATTTGACCCTTTCTCGAAATTCAGATGCTGTCATATTTGTACAGTCCTGTTTAAGAGACAGGCACTGAATATGTTTGCTTTTAAGCCAGTTATTTTATATGACTAGGGCCCAGTGGTGTTCCTGGTGCATACGTAGCTGTTTCGAAACGTTGAAAAGAAAGAACTAATTTAATCCTCACCACATCTCTGAGAAGTGGTTCCTCAGTTTATCGCATTCTTGCAGATGTGTACACAGAGGCTTGGAGATGAAGTCACATGCTCAAAGCTATGTCGTCGTATTGGTTACGGAGCTTGATTTCAGATGCAGAAAACGCCAAGGACAGTGCTCTCTCTATTACATCTGTAGCCAGTATTTGACAAAACTGAAAAGAAAAACCACAGCAAAATTTTAGAGTTCTGGTGGATTCTTTTCTCTGACCTCAGCATGAATTCCCACGTAAACCAAGGACTGGTGGATTAATCAATAAATGAAGAGAAGTGCCTACATTGTCACTCATTGCATTTCTCTTTCTTGCAGTTCCCGAAGTGGCTGGGGTCCGTTAGAAACTGAAGCTGCTGTCTGCTGCCTTCTCCACTTCTTGGAGCAGAAGCCAAGAGAGAGCTGTTTGAAGACGCCACATTCACACATCAGGTTGCTATTGAGGTGTTTTTCGTGTTGATATCGGAGCAGTTGCTGGTATTTTTATCATTAGCCTGATTTAGAGATAAAATCAGCTTCTGCTTCTTACTGGGTGGGGTTGTGGGTGTCTGTGCTGGGGCATGTGCCCAGCTTTTCTTGCCAAAGGGAAGAGTAAGTGGACAGTGGGTTGGACTGGCTACACGGAGGTGGGCGTGTTTAATCAGTTTGCCAATGAGGAAGTTCCCCGTCATTGAAAAGGGAAAAAGAAAGACTCAATTCCCTCCACCCCTCACCCCCCACCGCCCCTTGTTTTCTCTGTTGCAGTTGAAGACTAGCCGTTGAAGGTTTTCAACGTAGATTGTGTCTCCCTCGGATGGACGAGGAGAATTGCTGTCAGGGGTCCTGAGAAACCCCATCTGGTTTTCATTCCTTGTGTTGAATGGCATTTGCTTCAGCAGCCCACTGAGGGCCCTTTTACTTGGGATTCTGAACTTGTAACCCAGAATCCAGGCTGGGAAGATGCTGAGTTCCATCAAGTGTGTGTTGGTGGGAGATTCTGCTGTGGGGAAAACTTCTCTGCTGGTGCGCTTCACTTCAGAGACCTTCCCGGAGGCCTACAAGCCCACGGTGTATGAGAACACAGGTGTGGACGTCTTCATGGATGGCATCCAGATAAGCCTGGGCCTTTGGGACACAGCGGGCAACGATGCCTTCAGAAGCATCCGTCCCCTGTCCTACCAGCAGGCAGACGTGGTGCTGATGTGCTATTCTGTAGCCAACCATACCTCTTTCCTGAACCTGAAGAACAAGTGGATTGGTGAAATCAGGAGCAACTTGCCCTGCACACCTGTGCTGGTGGTGGCTACTCAGACTGACCAGCGCGAGATGGGGCCCCACAGGGCCTCCTGCGTCAATGCCATAGAAGGAAAGAAACTGGCCCAGGAAGTGAGAGCAAAGGGCTATCTAGAGTGCTCAGCCCTTAGCAACCGAGGGGTTCAGCAGGTATTTGAGTGTGCCGTCCGAACTGCTGTCAACCAAGCCAGGAGACGCAACAGAAGGAGGTTCTTCTCCATTAATGAGTGCAAGATTTTCTAACTTCCCGGAGACTTCGCCCACACTCATTTACTCACCCCAAAGACTAAAGGGACAGGGAGAGCAGACAAGCCGGCAAGGACTGATGCTCTTTCTAGATACATACTGCACAGCACTTCCTTTCGGATACAGTTGTTGATGAGACTTGGCCACTGGCTGTTTTTATGAAATACACTCTAGAAATGGACCGCTTGCCCAGTCCAAATAGAAGGTCCTATAATGAAGACTCTATCTTCGATTAAAAAGCCAAAATAGCCTCCATAATTTTGGACAATGAAGTGAGTTTTTCAAAGAATTCCATATTTAAAGACACATTCTATTTAAATAATAGTAAAATGTATATCTCTTGTATATAATTAGTTTTTACATTTGGAAAGTCTTTCCCTACGTGCTCCCACACACAATTGTAACCCTATGGGGCTCTGCCAAAGGTCTGTAGTGTTTTCACCTGAAGTAGTAATTTTGTTAACACCACTTGCCTGCTGGATATTACCAGGTAATCAAATTTTGAAGTGACCATAGCCTTATCCTTGCGATTAATTTTCCATCCACCTGTTACTCAGCGTTGTGTATAAAATACAGTTCAATAACAAGATTCTTCAATGCTGTCTAATTAAAAATTAACATATGAAGTAGCTGTCACTCGATTTCTCTGTAATTATATAAAAAAGCATTTCTTATTTATGATACTACTTTTCACCCAAAGAACTCCAGTTATGCACTAAGCATTCCTCCCTCATTTGCCAAAATAGGTGGGAGGAAAACCTTCCAGGTAGGGAATCAGACGGCTCACATGGAGCAGAAGTGAGGAAATCACACTTTCGTTTCAGGAACTGGTGCCTGCTTCTTCCAACACCACGGTTCCTAGCTGGCTGTAGGTCTTGGGAAGAAGAGCAGGCCCAAATTTCCGTGTGATGGTAATTTTGCAAATTTGTTACTTGAGTGCTAACCTGAGGTGGCATGGCAACATCATGTATTAATTTTAGGACCAAGCAATTGGGAAGGTGTTGACCTATATGTGCATGTGGGTAAGGGGAAAAATGGAGGAACCTATAATTTTTACCATTTCATGAATATGAAGCACCCGTGTGAAAAAAAAAAAATTTGCAGAATCCAAGCATAGGGAACAGACAAACTGCACAGCAATTGTTACGATAATAAAAAGTTATCAGGGGAAGTACTGAATACAGGAGGATATTTCCCACCCCACCCCCACTCCCCATTCTATCTAATGGCTTAAAAGCAATGATCTCATTCAGCTGTTGAAGTTGGGAATAGAGTCTATGTAACTTGAGAGAGAACTTGTGACTGCAGACACCCAGGTATATCATTTGCTCACCTAACCACGTTTGTTAAAGTACACCATTGTTTTAGTACAACATGGCCACTGCACACAAACGGTAAGAGAGTTGACATAAATGACTATGATTAACTTATATTGGCATACCCAACCTAACCTTCTGGTTTCCTTATGTGCTCAGTCCTCTGCGGCTATGCTCAGTACCAAAATCAGGTTTGTGCTCGTCCCCAGATTCTTTTCTCCTTCTCTTCTCTCATTCACATCCAGGAAAGGCCCAGGACCTGGAGCTTAGTCTCTGGAGACCGGAGTTCCCCGGTCTGCCTTCACCCAGACATCCCCAGTCCTCCAGTCCTGTGGCTTGTCCTCACCTCTGTGTCTCCCGTGTGCCTGGCTTGAGAGCACCTATATCCAGCTCTCTGCACTGCGTGTCCAGAGGGTTGGAGTGCTTGAAAGCTCACTAGGGCAGGGAAGACGAGCACAGCTCACCTCTGATTTCCCTGTTGATTCTGACCCTCTCCTCCAACATACAAACAGTATTTTTTATTTTATTTTTTTTTTTAGAGAGAGAGAGAAAGAGAGAGAGAATCCCAAGCAGGCTCCATGCTCAGTGCAGAGGCTGATGCTGGTTCGGTCTCTCAACCTGATCATGACTGAGCTGATCATGACCTAAGCTGAAATCAAGAGTCAGATACTTAACCAACTGAGCCACCCAGGCACCTCCAACATACGAACAGTTTAAAATCACTCATTCAGGTGGTTTTTCAGGGACAGGCTTTAGGGTAAAGGGGTATTTAACATGTTAGCAGGAATGAATTTCTACTCCCTAAGATTGGCTGTCCCCAGGCTTTTCATTTTTTTCTTGTTGAAGGGAGGTGGGAGGGTTGTCTGAAAATGGGAGGGCCCAGGTACCTGATGCTAAGTGAAGGAAGAGGAGGTGATTCCATGGTGGAAGGGGAGGAAGAAGGGAAAGTCAGAGACGGCACTCAAATGGCTTTGCCTTCACCCGGGCACATGCACACATAATAAGCCCTCTGCCTCTTGGCAGGAACCAAGCTCAAAGGCTCCCTCTGGGTATGCTCACACTTGAGAACAGGAATCCATGTATAAGCCCTCCCCAGAGACCTGGCAGAACTTGAGGCCAATTAGTGTCTGTCTTCCCTGCTAGACTGTGAGTTCTTGAAGGCAGAGGAAACTCCTCTGCATCTTAGTATCCCCAGGGCCCAGCACAGGGGAGGAACCGTCGCTAAACAAGGTTGTGTTGAGCTGACTTGGAAAGAGAGACAAGAATTCGGTTGCTATGGTAAAAGGTGGTTATGAGAAGGAAGCAGATCCTTGCTAGCCTAGGGGGTAAGAAGTGAAAATAGGTCATTCTGTTGGAGTCCATGCTGTGTATGTTCTATGTGTGTGTGTATTTGTTTTGCCTGCCTAGATTCAGGCATATGTTTCTTGCATTTCAAAATTCATGGTACCATTTGGTAGACTATTGTATGTTGATCCTTAGCTACTCTAAGTAGCAACATTAAGTATGCTCTTGTTTATATTAAAGAATTGATTTGAGTGCTTGAGTAATTCATCCCATTCGGTCTTACTTAATACTGACTATCTGAATGGGGCAGCAGAATCTAGTGTGATGAACTGAGGCTGAGCAATGAGAAAGCCCAAGGCATCCTAGTGTTTAAAGTTCACGGAGTGCCCGGATGTCCAGGCACTGCGCTAAGCACTTGAGTGTGCATTATCTTACCACATGGTGTGTGTAGATGTCGACACTAGTAAGCACACTAGTAAGTACATCTTGCACGAGGAACCAGGCTCAGCCTGCTGATGTGACAAATCTTAGGTCAGACCGCAGGTGAGTGCCAACACCAGGAGTCTTGAGCAGGTCTGTATGACTCCAAAGCTCTGCTCAAAACCACTGTGCTCCACTTCCTCTCAGAGCAGCCCAGTTGTATGTATGGTTTTGCCACATCCGATCTCAGGCAGCCTTGTAGACCCCACCCCCACCAGTCTAGCGGCTATATTTTAAAAATTCTTTTTAATAAAATATTCCAATCTGATCTTACTCCTCCCTTTTTATCTTTCTTTCTGCTAATGAGAACGAGATCCCCCAAAGTCACAGAGCACCGTCATTCACAAAAAGGTCCCTGCTCCAATTCTTGGTTTTTAAGGATAATTTCATTGTTAATTTGGAAAGCCTGGTTCTTTCCTTTTAAGGATTTGGTACCAAGGAAGGGCATCTATCCAGCATGAGATCTGTAGGGTTATGATGGGACATAGGGGACAGGGTATCTGTGAGTATTCATCCTCACTGCCAAGAAGACAACCCTATTGGTTGAGTCACATCAGAACAACTCAAGGGTAGGGCCTTATTTTTGCTCAGGCTGTATCTCTCCTGCTACTACAGTAAAACATAATCAAGATGTTGAGTAGCTTTTCACCATTAAAGATCAAATGAACGCTAGAATTTACTTGTGATATCAGTTCATTAAAAGTACTTGATTCAACCTAAAGTCCACATTAACTTTTTTGGTTGATTCTAAAATATATCCTAACGTGGAACTTAATACTTAATGGTAGATAAAGAGCCATTGGGAGGGAGTAAGAAGCCAGACTTATTTTGGAGTTAGAAAGTCTGCATCATGTGTCTTTCAGTCTCCTTGTCTTAAAAAAGATACTTATTCCTGGGTTACTTTAAGAACTAACACAACAGTGATTGTGGAAGTGCTTTATGTTGTAAACTATTGTTCACATGGTGGTGTCATTATGTTTTTGGTGGATTCCTATGCAGATACATAGGCTGAATATTCTAGATCAGATTAGAATATTCTAGAACTTGTCAATAGTGGGTCACATGATGGGAAAGCTATGCAGAATTAGGAGCCATTTGTAACAATGTTAACTAGAGCAAGATGAGTAAATGACACACGATGATAAAAGCAACAAACTACATTTGAATGCCTACTGGTTCCAGGCCCTGAGCTAGGCACTTTACATGCATCATCTCATTTAATCCTCATCCAACGCTCATATTAGGCATTATTCTCTTTCTGTTGACAAGAACCTGAGGCTCAGACAGATATATGGAGACATTTCCCTTGTACAGTTACTTTGCAAAATGTCTCAGTTTTACCATGTAATTTTGGTGTGTTAAACTCAACCAGTTATGATAAACTGTATTTAATGTCCATTACACTTGTTAATTTAGCTAAGACAGTGAGAATGATCCCTGTTACGCACTGTAGGGGCACACTGATGATTAGGACTCTGCTGCCTTTCTGTGTGAGCTTCCTTTTGTCATTTTTCCTGTGACAAAGTCTCAGGTGGTTTATATCCCACTGTCCTGGTGGTCGCTGTTGGCTGTCTTTACTCCCCCCAGTTCCATTTTCCATTCTTGTTGCCCTCCTCTGAGCCTGAAGGCTAACCCTTTGGACTGTAAAACCCAGGACCTCTTCCTGACTGGCTTCCACTTGGATGTGGCCAATGGGAGACTCTGGTTGGAACTCAAAGGATAGGAGGAAAAAGTGGTTGGATGTTTTCTTTCCCCTGCTCCTTTCCAGCTTTGGTGACGCTTATCTGTCAATAGCTGTGAGTCCTCTCATGGCTACAGCTCTGGGCAGCCTCTCCTCCACATTTCCAGCTTTCAGTGGGCTCCAAGACAACATTTCCTCACTTTGCCTCTCAGCCCTAAAGGAAGTAATGGCTTCCTGCTGGTGCTAGTTTGAGGATGCAGCAACATCGTCCGTTATGTTCTCTTAACTCAGACCTGCAAGTTATGCCTCATTCAAGTTTCTTCATGTGAATGACCTGGGATAAATTTGGTTTCCTGTGGGATTGTAATATACACTCACTAAATTTTAAGTCATCTGTATGTTCTAACATAGAGTACTGAAACCTCTACTGAAGGGTATGGATTTGGTAGCTGGCTAACTGCCCTGTCGTAAGCCTCAAAGCCCAGAAAATATCACTCTCAACATCTATTTGCTTGAAAGAGAAACAAAAAGTATGTTGACTAATCTGAATAAGCAAAAGAATAGTTTTGAGATAGCAATGTTCAAGGATTGTGTGTCTTCTAATGACATATTTACATTTAAGAAGCCTTGCTATTATCCACAATATATAAAAAACTACTACAAATCAATAAGAAAAACAGCCTAATGTAAAAATGGGCATTTCTCAGAAGAGGAAACATGCATGATATGACCAATAAACAATAGAAAAGGTGTTAAGTTTCATGAGTAGTCAGGGAAATGAAAACAAAATCCACATTGAGATATCATTTTCATACCACTACATTGACAAATAACTGAAAAGTATCAGTATTAAGCCTGGCAGGGATATGAAACTATTGGAAATCTTATATGATGTTTGGGGGGGTGTCAATTGGTATAACATTTGGCAACACTCAGTAGTGATGCATAGCCTGTATCCTTGACCCAGAAATTCCATGCCCTAAAAATACACATGCTTAGATTTCCTGGGAAGCATGTATGAGAATGTTCTTAGCATCACTGTAGGTAATAACAAAAACTAGAAATAACCCAATGTCATCAACAGAAAGTGGCTAAATAAAATTTTGGTATATCACACACAGAATACTATGCAACAATAAAAATGAATGAACTGTAGGTGTATATATCAATATTGATGAATATAGAATTTCATCAATTCATCAATATTGATGAATGTTGAAAAAAAGCAAGCAGCAAAATAATATATACAATATGATTCCATTTAGCGAAATTCAAATGCAAGCAAAACTTAACAGTATAATCTTTAAAGTGAAAAAAAATTTAAAGCGTGGGAATGATTAACACAGCATTTAAATAAGTGGTTACCTCTTCTGGGCAAGGTAGGAAATACAGTTGAGCAGCATCATCCAGGAGTGTCACAGGCATTAGTAATGTTCCATTTCTTAAGTTTGAGAAGTTGGTACATGAGTGATCATTAAATTTTTTCTTTTATTTAATCTTCAAAAAATATTCTTATGTGTTTTACACACTGTTTTGTGTGCCTGATATTATTCATAATTTAAAAAGGTTTTTAGGGGTGCCTGGGTGGCTCAGTCAGTTGAATATCCAACTCTAGGTTTTGGCTCAGGTCATGATCTCACAGTCTGTGGGTTCGAGCCCCGTGTTGGGCTCCATGCTGACAGTGTAGAACCTGCTTACGATCTTCTCTCCCCCTCTTTTTCTGCCCCTCCCCTGCTTGTGATCTCTGTCTCTCAAAATAAATAAATAAACTTCAAAAATAATTTTTAAAAAGTTTTTTAAAAGTTCAGATTCAAAAAAAAAAAAAAGTTCAGATTCTACAAATTGCTTGTACTTGAATTCCAGTTCTGCCACTCACCAGCTTCCCAGCCACCTGCAAGTTAACTTGAGTTTGAGTATGAGTATGAGTATGAGCCCCACATGGGGCCTAGAGATTACTTAAATAAACAAAACATTACTAAAAAAAAATATGGGTAAAGGCTGTACAATGTCTGGCACATAGTAAATGCTCAGTGAAGGGCAGCTGCATCATTTAACTGTCACATCATATACTTTAGAGCTGGGATGACGCTGCTGTTTTGCGGATGAAGACACTAAGATCTTGGGACAGTTAAGTGACTTGCCACAGCTCCACAAATTGGTGGCAAACCCAGACCACCAGATCACCTCACTCTTCCTACCACCCTTTTGGGTACTCTTTTTCTAAGCTTCATGAGTAGAGAGTTTGTTTTGTTTTGTTTTTTCACCTGTTTACTTTTTGTAAGTTTGCTTTTCAATCCGGGTTTCCGGTACTTAATAATTGGTAGTATTATTTCTCAACACAAAGCAGGCGCCTTTGGAGTCTTACAGAAGGGATCAACAGAAGCTCACTTCCCCAAGTGGAAACAGATCTCTCTTCATTTATTTATTCATTCAGCATTTACTAAACTCCTTAGGCTCTCTGTTGGGGGTGATTCACAGGAAGTGGTGGACTCAGTCACTAAAGGAGGTAACGGCCAAGCACACCTCCATCACTGGAGTCACCATGTTTCATAATTACATGTTTATGTTTCCAACCTCCCATTGGACCGTGACCTTCTTAGCACCACGACTGCACCACTGTTCCTGCTTTTGTGGAGTTTAGAATCTAGCTGGGTAGGGATAGGTGTGTATGTGTGGATAATTATTATGTAAACAAATCAGATAAATTGGATGGGTGATCGGTGCTATAAATAAAATAAATTAGGAAAAGGGAGAGAGAATATTCAGTAGTCTATGTTTTTAATCGAGAAGAAGCCAGGATGATGTAGGCATACCACATCATTTAACGATAAACGACTCCTCTGAAAAAGGAAGCAGACTTCACTTTTTCTCTGCTGTCCCCAAGAAAGGGACGCACATGCTTTTCACAATAATCAGTGTTCACTACCCAGCTTTCTTCAGAAGTGACTGACTTCGCTGGGGGTTCCAGACCCTCGCCTGTTGGGTTAGGTCTGTTCCAAGGGCTGGATTGACACATAGGCTGGAATGGAAAATGACATGATTTACAGAAGCAGGGTAGTGTTGGGGCTTACACAGGCAAGAAGTTTCCCACAGATCCTGAAAACAAGGAAGGAAATGACTAGACCGCAGGGTGTAGATAGGACTCAAAGTAGAGCCTAGAGCCTTCCTGCGGGGCCCTTTGGAGCGATTCCAAGAATCTGCATGTACACGCAGCATGGGCCTGAGAAGCAGCAAGGTCCCAGCACACCGGAACCCATCTGCTGATACAGCCGCACATGATTGCCCTTTTAGAAAGAACAGAGTCAGGTGCCCCAACCTGCCTGTGGAGCTATTACACTGATGCAAACAGGCAAGGGTACAATTTACAAGTGACTCACCGGAGTTAACCCACGACAGTTGTCAGATGGTAGAGCTGTGGTCTCAGGGTACTGGAGATTCACTGAGGGTTTTGACTGAACATGTTTTTCAAAAAAGGTTTCACAGAGTCCCAATAATCACTGTTCAGATGTACTTCTAGAATACATCCCCTTTCTCTTCTCTTCCTCCTCCTCCCCTTCGTCATTTTCTCTCTGCAGCCGGGTACCCGCCTCCCATCCCTGAGTGCTCCAGCATCTGGAACGGTGCCATGGCCATAGGAGACTGAATTCCTTTCCTTGAGTGGGTCAGTCCTCACTGCCATTATCTCACATATTCATTCACGTAGCACTTAAAAAGCGTCCAGGCTGCTTTCCCATATCTTAACAGTAATAATCACCAGTATTTACCTAGCACTTTATAGGTTATTAAGTACCTTGTGGACATTGTCTCGCATGACCTCACAGCAATGCCGTGGGTTATTCCTGGGCTCATTTTACAGACAAAGAAGCTAAGGTTTGGAAAGCTAATGCCTCATCTACACACACTTAACTGATGCTTGGCAGAATCGGAATTGTACTTAGATCTCTTGGCACAAACTTCCCATTTTCCACTCTAGCAGGCTTTCATCTGGGGCTCAAGGTGACTCTGTAAAGTAGACGTGAGAGAGATGAGGCCCAGGAAGGTGAGGATGTGTCCGGGCCTTACATATGTGTGTGTGTGTGTGTGTGTGTGTGTGTGTGTATAAAATACATATAATATAATATATAATATATTAATATATAATATAATATATAATAATATATAATATAATATATGTTATTATATAGTATATATTATACTATTTATGTAATATTTATAATATATTATGTTATATAGTATTACTATTGTTATATTATCAGACTCACACTTTTGGAGTTGAAAGGGATGTCAGGGAGGAGTGAGCCCAACTTCATCACTTTACAGATGAGGAGACTGACTCTCCTAGTTGTCCAAGGATATACAGCTTGTTTCAGGCAAAGTTGGGGCTTGAGTACTTGGTCCTGGGAGCTTGTGCCTCTTCTGTCAGGCCGCCGACCTTCCAGCCTCTACCTTTGAGCTATGGACTCTGTGTCTATTTGTTTCAGGTCGCAATTATGGACATTTAAAGATTTACCCTTTATTTTAAATGTCAGGGGCATTGGCAGGTGATTAAAAAAAAAAAAGAAAAGGTCAGAGACAGAGAGCCTCCCCACCACCATGAAACCAGCAACAATAGAAGCAGGAAGACGCAGGACACAACAACCTGCCAGCAGCACTGTCTTGCTTGTTATTAACAAGATCAATAGCCAGAAATACAGGCCCACAATTCAGGGCTGAGGCTTGAAGGGTTCAGGGGAAACCTGAAGGTGTTCTCCCAACCCTCTACACAAATGCTCAGAAGGGCAATCTGCAAGGCAGCCTGCTGGCTGGGGCAGGTTAAAGGAACATAAAGGAAACAAATTCTTTACATCTATTTATCTATCTATCTATTTAGATATAATGGAATATATATAAAGATTATTATAGGGGCATCTGGGTGGCTCAGTCAGTTAAGCATCTCTTGACTTCAGCTCAGGTCATGATGTCATGGTTCCTGAGTTGGAGCCCTGCATTGGACTCTGTGCTGACAGCATGGAGCCTACTTGGGATTCTCTCTCCCCTTCTCTCTTTCTCTGCCCCTCCCCTGCTTGCTCTCTATCTCTCTCCAAACAAATAAAAATAAACGTAAAAAAAATATTATTATATATATTCTATATGAGTATTATATATATTCCCCCACAAATGTATGCTTACTGTTGAAAAGATTAAAAAAAACCAGCAATGCAAAAAGACAATAATAAAAATCACTCTGATAATCAGCATTACATCATCTTTTATATTTATCCTTCCAGAATTTTTCTTACACACATATGTGTGTATTTTTACCATACAAGGATTGTATGGTATAATCGGATTTCCAATCTGCTTTTTTGCACTTACTATATTGCAAACAGCTTTCAGTGTCAGCATACTAATGAATATATATACTCCTACGTTGTGTATAAAGGCAGTGTGGTAACTATCCCAGATTTTTCCGAGGAACCTATAACCACATGCTTGTTCATTGCATCTGTGGTCGTCTTTTGAACTTTGCACTGCAAAGGTAAGAGTGTGTGAGTATGTGTGTGTGTTGGGGGGGGGGGTAATGCCGTAGTAACAACCACAGATATATCCAGCCCTATGTGCTTTACATATATCAATTTATTTACTTGTAAATAACCAAGATAAAGTCACTGTTATTATCTCCATTTTACAGATAAGGAAACTTACCCAAGGTCAGACACTGAGTTAAGCTTCAGTCCAGGCATCTGGCTCTAACCCATCTCCCGACCACCTCACTTTCAACAGTGGTTCCACACTCTAGCTCTTAGGTCACATAACTGGAAAGGCCTATGGGAACATCTGGAACCAGAAAGAAAAGTCTTGGTATGACAGATGTGAATTCCAGAGATTTCTTTCCTAGAGAGTCACCTGTCTAGTTCATCACAGTCTTGTTATTAACAGGCATCCATCCAGTTCTCTCTCTGGTCTTTCCTCCTGTATTTTCCTCCCAGTGTCCCTCAATTTTTTATATCTTCTTTGCCCTTCCCACAGGGCTGAGATCCATGTAGAAGCTCTCTGGAGGTGGCTTAACCCCTTCAGAAGAGCTATGAAACAAACACACATTTCTATTGTTAGTATTGACACCCATCAGACAGAACCTGTATACATTGTCAGGCTTTCATGGTCACTTTCCTCTATTTTACCAGACTTCCGCCCAGGAAGGGCTAGAGGGGGACTAGAGAGGAAGGAAAAGAGGGAGGTGGGGTAGAAGAAGAAAACCCCCATCCTGCCACAACACAGAGTCTCAGATTTTGCTCTGCTTTGATGCTAATGTCTCTGATTCTCCCTGTTTGGGTCTGAAGTTTGGGGGTAGGGTAGGGAGGAGACAGTGATCGCGGCTGAGTTGCCATGCTATGGCATGGCTCTAAGAAGCTGTAGTTGAGGAGGTAGAATGGACACTTCTATTTCTCTCCCTCCGAAAAATGACTAGTCATCTTAGTTAAGGCTGATGTTAGACCTCAATGGCTGAAGGCTTGTGTAAGGCAGACTTACGGTCTCTTTCTCTGCCAGGGTATTTTTTTCAGAATGGAACTTATCATGTGATAGAGTCATCTGGCTTTTCCAACGGGTCTGTCTGTGATCGTCTGATTAAACTGCTGTAGTAAAAGATCTCTATTACTATTTTTTAAACTTCCAATCTTTGCAGACCAATAATGTTTAAAAGCACATTGAATTCCTAGAAGAAAAGACAAAGAATTAATAGGAAAAAATGAAACGTAAAGGGACATATAAAATGTAAGTCCCATTTTTTATTATTAGATTCAATAGACATTATCCAATTGCTAAAAAAACTTCAAATATATCCTCTTTCTTTTTTTTTAAGTTTATTTATCTATTTTGAGACAGAGAGAGAGAGAATGTGGGCACAAGTGAGTGGGGGGGGGGGGATCACAGAGAGAGAGAGAGAGAGAGAGAGAGAGAGAGAGAGAATCCCAAGCAGGCTACATGCTGTCAGCATGTGGCTCAACGTGGGGCTTGATGTGGGGCTCAATCCCACAAACCTTAAGATCATGGCCTGAGCCGAAACCAAGAGTCAGAGGCTTAATGGACTGAGCCACCCAGATACCCCATGAATATGTCATCTGGATTTCTGTGCTTATCTGGCCATGGTCTGGTAATAGTTTGTAGACCTACCCTGCCTGGTCTTTGGATTACACTTTGAGCAGGGTTGATTTAGTTCACTAATTTATTCTCTGTTTGCAAAAGTTCATTCTTTCACTTATTCATTCTCTGAATAAACATTCAGTAAGTGCCAGTTATAAGCCAGGCACACAGGTTGATGCTTTTTTGAGATTACTGTGACATCATGCTTGTGTGTTATTACTACATAATTAGATTGCAACAGTCATGTACCACATCAATATAATGTGATGTTCACCATAAGAGCATTGAAAGAAAAATTGTCCCAGACCATGTCCAAGACCCTTTCTGTGTGTGATGTAATTCAAAGCCTCCTCCTGGAAAGAAAATAGGTACTCATGATAAAACACTTATGCAATTTTCTGATGGAGTTCTAATGGAATTGACTTGTTCTGAGAAACCAGTCACCCTTGTATACCCTCCCCTTCCATCCCCAGTTGACTGTCAGACAACAGTCTAGTTGACTTTTAACCAGACATTCTTTTCTTTGTGTCTAGTCTAATAATGGTTATCTGGCCATTTTATCAAGTGTAGATCTTTGAAATGGCCCCAACCTTTGGAGAAAGGCTGCAATACAGTTTGACAGATGTCTATATCTAAAGAGGAAGGAGGAGGTCCCATTTTGGTTGGATTGGTAGAGTGTGTGGGAGCTAGTGACCCTTGCAAACTTTACATTATTTCTGAGTCTCAGTTTTCTCATCTATGAAATGGAAAGAATAATTCCTGTAGACTAGGTGAGGTATGGAATGGAAAGGAAAATGCTTGGTACATAGTATGTGCACCATAAATACTCACCGTTATTATGATGATGACTATGGACCTTGGTCAAGGCTTGAAGTGAAAGCTTTGTAAGACCAGGTTACTACTTGGCTCCAAATCAAGCTCCGGGTCTTGGCTTGCTCCCACAGGAATGAGAGGAGGAGGAGCAGAGCCACTATGGGCCTCAGGAAAGGGACCATCTGTGGCAGCAGGAGCCTAGTCCCCTGGGAGGAGGAAAGGGCTGCCTGAAGTGGGTAAGTCATCTGGGCTTGCATGTGGAGTAACATTTGCATTTCCCACACTTTCAAAGCTCCCCCCCCCCAAGGTAGAGGGGAGGGAATTAAGCTATGCTGAGCTTGGGGCTGATTCCAGACAAGAAACTTACCCCAGAGCCTGGGCCACAGCAGGTGTGTGATCTGGAACCCAGCCAAGTGTGTTCACCCCACAGCAGTGGGAGAACACAGAGCTCTTCTGTGGTTTCAATTCTGTGGCTGTTACTCAGGTACCATTTATGGGCTGCCTTTTTTTCACAACTCTTCTCTTAGCTCAAGGCTTTGGCCAAGGGGAGGAGGGAGGCTGCTGTATTCTGTCTGGGTCGATTTTCTTCTTTCTGTGCTTGGTGGAAACACACTTGTCAAGTAGTGAGTCATTTTTCTCCTTCTACCTCAATCTACTTTCTTGAGCAAGTGAAGTCCATGTGTAAGAGGCTCTGGGAGACAGGTCAGGGAGGGATGGAGGAGCAGAGTAAGGAGAAGGAGGAGGGGAGAAGGGAGTCTGTGCTCCCAGCTCACATTATATTGTGGAGACAATAACTAACAGTTCTCTGCCATGGCCTCTACAGTAAAGGGAAGAGGAGGAAGCAGAAGAATAGAAAGTGCTGATAGCCTGCAGGGCACCCTTGTGAGAATTAGAAACAGCTCTTGCTCTGGGTGCACATGGACCCGTGCCAGCCCACAGAGCCCGGCAAGCTCAGCACAGGCTGGTTTCTGTCTCTCCTATCTCCTTTGCCTAGAGCCTTGTTCAGTGAACAGCCTTCACAACTGTGACGAGCAGCCCTGATGGTGGGAAGACCAGTCCCAGTGGTGTGGAAGGTGAGGGCTCACAAGGAACTGAGATAAGTGAAACCAAAACCTGCACTTGGTAATGGTTACAATATCTGGTGGGTGTAAAGGTAGAGTGCATTTCCAGAAAGAAAGCCTTATTTCTAGGCAACCACTCCTACTCATTGAGTATGGCTCTTCACTTTCTCCATTGAGCCATTGGTCAAACACTGCATGACCTTGTTCAGCCCCTCCTCTTCCACCAAGCTTGGACTCTATCCCTGTTTCCCCCTGGATTGCTTCCTTTGGGCTCCCCAGGAGGAGGCTTCCTGGACTTCAGAGTGGAATTTCTACCCCTAGCCTCCTGCTGCTACTGTTCACTACCTCTTTGAGGAAAGCTCTGGTGCCTTATTCTGCTGAAAGAATTCTTTTCTTTTTTTCCTCTTACCAAATGACACCTATTTTTAGAAAGAAGGAGAAAATGAGAGGGTAAAGAAACATGAGAGTGGAGAAAATCCTGCTTAGTCACACGCAATTTTTTGCTTTATTTCATTTTTTTCTACCTGGAGAATGTCTAACACTTTCATCAGATTTGAAAAAGAGTCCATGACCCTAAAATTTCAAGAGCTGCTGTTATAAAATGATTCATGAAATGCAAACTAAAAGGGCAGAGAACGTTCAGGGAGGGTTTATTGAACTTCATTCCACTGTCTGATTTTCAGCGAATTATCTAATTTCTTTGGGACCATGGTCATGAGCACTGTTGCTTATTTTCCTGCCTGGCTTGGATGGCCCCAGAATCACATTATTCTAATTGTCAACTAGGAGGCATGCCATTCTCCAGTCCCTCACCCTCCATGATGTCACCAGAGTTGTAATCCTAAAGCCTGTCTTGCGTCATCTCTCACCAGACTCCAAGCAGCAAATTGGGGTTAACTTTCTCCATTGTCTGGCCCAACCAAACTCTCTGACCTCATCTTGCTCTGTTCTTTAATTAGCCCTCAAACCAGCCATGCTGGTCAACTTCCTGCCCCACCACATTGGCATTATCACCATCTGCCTCCAGATCATCACTCATGATCTAGATCCTTTTCACCCTTTCTCCCCAGTTTTCCAGAACCTTTCCAACATGGAAGGTTAGCTCTCTGAAGTGGAGTGCTTTGCCTCTTGTTCCTGTCACAGTACCCCATTCGCTCCATCATAAACTCCATGATTGTGTGCCGGGGCTCCTCCCTGCCCTGTCTGTCTCCCCCACTGGTTCATGAGTTTCTTCAGGACACGACCTGTGTCCGGCCAATGTTCCCAATGTTGCCTGGAATCCGACGTGTGCTAGATAAATGTTTGATGGATAACTGGAGCCTTTTCTGACAACTGTTGCACAGACCCAGCCAAGGCGCCGTATTTCCCCAAACTTCTATTATGTGTATTATTTCCACCAGTGACAGTGATCACAATTACCAGGGAAATTCTTACAAAATACAGATTCCCAGAGCTCTTTCCCAACTTAGCTGAATCAGAATCTAGGAGGCTGGAGCCTAGAATCTGTATTTTCACAAATTTCCTCAAGTGATTCTGATAATCTAGTTTGCTTCATATCTGCAGTTCTCAAACTTTCTGGCCTTGGGACCATTTTACACTCTTAAAAATCATTGAAAAACCAAAAGAGTTTTTGTTGATGTGAGTGGTAGCTATTAATATTAACCAAATTAAAATTATAATGGATAAATGACAAAACATTTATTAATTCATTCAAAGTAAAAATAACATATACATTAAATGTTAACTTTGTAAACAACACATTCTTAAATGAAAACTCACTATATTTTCCTAAAAAAAATTGTAATGAGGAGAGTACCATTGTTTTACCATTTTGAAAATGGCTGTAATGTCTAACTTGACTAGATTTTGTATCAGCTTCTGCATTCAGTCTGGTGCAATTTGCAATGTGTAACTTTGGATGCACTATATGCAAAAAATTCAGCCTCACACATATATGAGGTTAGAATAAAGGGAAGTACTTTACTAGCCTTTTTAGATAACTGTGGATATTTTTCTTTGGTAGTCCTCTAAAAATGGATGTCATAGTTTCTTAAAGGTTAGTTGCGATGTGAAATCTGAAACCATATCAGTGAACTCTGTACACTTGTAAAGAATGTGTGAAATAGGCGAGTAAGGCTTTAGTAGTATTATGAAAACAGTTTTGACCTCCTGGTCCCCTGAAAGTGCCTTGGAAAGCTCCCGGGCTTCCTGGACCACATTTTGAGAAACACTGCTATATTCCATAACATGCAGCATTTATATCTTGATCTCAGATTGCTTTATATTCATTTACTCGACAAATACTTATTGAGTGCTATGTGCCAGGTGGTGTTCTAGGCATTGAGGTTCTGCATCTAACTGATCTCATGACCAAATTATATTGAAGGCAGAGGCTCAATTTCAGAGTTGCCTCTAGAGAACCCAGTTTCAGGGCTGATGTGGGGCCATTTGGCGTCTTTGTGCAAATTAGAAAAAGTCACTCGCTCTGAAAAGACGCATGTCTTGGGCACACACTTCTGCAAGTAGAGTGCCTTCCTTCAGGTGAACGTAACCCTGCCTTGGACACAGGGCTTGGTGAGAGCTGCACGGGCAGAATTGCAGCCACTCCTCACTCGGCTGAGCACTTTCATGCAATGAGAAACTTACACGACTGCTCCTGATAGCTTTGCATGTCTTCTATTTCTCTTGTTTTCTAAGCTGGAAGCCTCAAAGCCAGAATTTGAACCTGGTCAGTGAGGTTCCAAAAGGCTCCAGTAAGTCTGTAACCTTAACCACTAGATTATGCAATTCCTGCTGCATAGTGGACCACCAAGTGGCAGGGATGTGGACAGCAGTTGATAATATTACATCCTCTTAGGGCTAACAGCTTTCTAACAGATTTATACAGATTTGACAGATTTGGTACTTACTAAAGACAATAAAAAAGCTAAGCTGAGGGGTACCTGGCTGGCTCAGTTGGTAGAGTGTGCACCTCTTGATCTCAGGGTTGTGAGTTCAAGCCTCACGTTGGGTGTAGAGATCACTTAAAAGTAAATTTTTTTTTTAAAAAAAAAAGATAAGTTGAGAGGAACAGAACCAATTTCATAGAGGAACCTATACACAGTTAACTTTAAAACACATGGGTGCCCAGGTGGCTCAGTCAGTTGAGCATCCAACATTGACTCAGGTCATGATCTTATGGTTCGTGAGTATGAGCCCAACATCAGGGTCTGTGCTGACAGCTTGGAGCCTGGAGCCTGCTTCGGATTCTATGTTTGCCTCTCTCCCTGCTCCTCCCCCGCTTACACACACACACTCTCTCTCTCTCTCAGAAATAAATAAACACAAAAGAAAATTTAAAAAAAAAACCCACAAATATATATTCAACAGGTTCAAAGAATGCTGGTCTACTTTGGCATTAACTACCAAACCTTTGTCATTAGGGCATTGATGAATCTCTCAGACAAATGACATAATTATCTGGGTACTGATCCTTGTTCAGTTGTTTCAAATTCTACTGATATTCGAGTGGAAAAGAACTGACAATTGTCCATTGGATGTATTAATGTAGTAGTGACCTTATTAAGAGCAGTTTCATCCAAAGGGTGTTGGCAAAAGCTTGACTAAAGTGTGTTCCATAGAGGATTTTCCATTTGGGTCTAGCTGAAATGCTAAAGAATGGGGCCTTCTTCAGCTATATTTCCATAGATGTCTATTTTTATTCAATTATAGTTCTGTCCTTTGCTACTGCATGAATCTATGCAAAGGCTGGAGATGCGGTTCTCATCATATGGGGGGAGCACTCTGTGGCAAAGTGATAAGACTGCCTTGAGTGTGGGGAGCTAAGAATAACTGGGGTCTGGGGGAGTCTCTCACCATGTAATCAAAGCTCGCACCTGCAGCCCTTCCTGCACCTGCCTGCAGAGCTCTGTGAAAACAGGCAGCCCCGTGAGTACAGACGGCTTGAGATGACCGAGGGCCTGAGGATGTGGTTGGTGGTGGGTAGGGGGGGAAAGGGAGGGTAACCAGGAGGGAGAGAGGGAAGGTGAATTTTTTAGTGCTTCCAAGAACTATCTGAACAGAGATTAAAGCTCTGTGGAAGGGGCCAGGGAAGAACTGAGTGAGGCAAAATTGGGCTTGAACTGGAGCCTCATGTGGCCTTGCCGTGACCCTCTGCTCTCCCAGCCGCAGTGTCTTCAATTATAAAGTGATGGTCTCCATAATGGTGAAGGTCCCTTCTGGTGCTCTGAGCTGGTATCATACCACTGCATGGGTTGAGAACTACTTTTTTTTTTTTTTTTAATGTTTACTTAGTTTTGAGAGAGCACAAGTCGCGGGGGAGGGCAGAAAGAGGGAGACGGAAGATCCAAAAGTGGGCTCCACGCTGACAGCAGCAAGCCGGATGGGGGCTTGAACTCACAAACCGCAAGATCATGACCTGAGCTGAAGTCAGGCATTCAACCGACTGAGCCATCCAGGTGCCCCAAGAACAGTTATTTTTTTTTAAGCCTTTTTTGTTTTTCTTCTCCACAAGAAGGAAAGAAGATTTCAGAAGTGAAGTTTATTTTGGAGCCCAATACTACATTCAAAGGATAATAACATGAAACTGTGTTTTCATTGCTCTTCTAATATGTTTCTTCTAGGCTTTTTGAATATTTAACATGATATTCTATGATATTTAAATTTTTACTATTGAAGTATAGTTGATATACAATGTGATATTAGTTTCAGTTGTACAATATTGATTCAATAATTCTTTATTTTTAAAGATTTTTTAAAAGTTTATTTATTTGTTTATTTAGAGAGAATGAGTGAGGGAGGCGCAGAGAGAGAGAGAGAGAGAGAGAGAGACTCTCAAGCAGGTTGCATGCTATCAACTTGGAGCCCCACACAGGACTTGATCTCACCACCCTGAGTTCAGGACCTGAGCCAAAATCAAGAGTCAGGTGCTTAACCAACAAAGCCACCCAGGTGCCCCCAATCCAACAATTCTATACACAATTCAAAACTCACCACAATTAAGTATAATCACCATACGATGTTATTACAATATAATTGGCTATATTCTTTATGCTGGACTTTCCATCTCTGTGACTTCTGTATGTTTTCAAGTTTATTTATTTATTTTGAGAGAGAGAAAGAGCAGTGGAGTGGCAGAGAGAGAGGAAGAGAGAGAATCCCAAGCAGGCTCCCCACTGTCAGTGCAGAACCTGATGTGGGACTCAGTCCCATGAATTGTGTGAGATCATGACCTGAGACAAAATCAAGAGTTGGACACTTAACCGACTGAGCCACCCAGATGGCCCTGTGACTTCTGTATTTCGTAACTGTAAGTTTGTACCTCTTAATCCCCTTCATTTATTTTGTTCATCCCCCACCCAACACCCTTTTGGCACTCACCAGTTCTGAGTTTATCAGACTCTATTTATGAGTCTGATGTTTTATAAATTTACATCAAGGGCATATGTATAGAAGTTAAAAGCCAGGTTTTAGCATCATCAGATCTGAGTTTAATATCTCTCATGGCTATTTGTTAGCTTATTGACCAAAGGCAAATTATGTAGCTTCTCAGAATCCCTGTTCTTTTTTCAAATATAAATTGGGGTTATGCAAATACATTTCTTAAGGGTTTTTGTGGGGATTAAGTGAGACAATGAGTGTTAAGAGCTTAGCATAGGGTCTGGGGCATAGTAGGCATTCATTAGCTGCTCTCCCCACCATCACTTCCACCACCTGTGAAGTAGCAAAGGGCAAAAAAAAATCAACCTCTTTTACAGGTAGGGAAACCAGAGTTCATATGCAACTGGCAAGATATAGGACGAGAACTGAGTCCCACTAAGCTCGTCAATGAAGCTGTCTTTAGTAAGTAGCTCCTTTCTCCATTAGTTAATAATGTTAAACCACAAAAGCATTCTAAACCTCCTTTGGAAGAATTTCAGAGTGCATGGAGGGGCTTCTACTCAATGGTAGCATCCAGAAAGAGGGAGATCTTCCTTTCCACATGAGCCAGTGTGGGATATGCTGGGAGCTGACTGTGACTAGACACACTGGCTGTGAATATTCTATCCCACAACTCAGAACCAGGACAACTGGGGTTATCCTGTTCTGCCTGGTTGGGTGAACACACCATCCTGCCCTCACTGCAGAGTAAGGGTCAAGGATGAAACCTGTGTTTATTTCCCCTGATACAATCTGATCTGGAGCTAGAAGTGTTGGCATTGTGTTTTGTTCTGTTTGGTTTTTAACGATGAGTGATGAGTGTGGGTTTGGGAGTAGGAGTAAGGGAAATACCCTGAGTCTAAGCATTCAGATTGCAGGTTTTAAGAAAACAAAGTTATTTGCTTATATAATAACTTGTTCTTATGTCTACCAACAATCATTTAAATTTGTTGATAAATACTAATATAATAATATATTGTGCTTCATCTTGAGTAATGGCTTACAAATACTTACAGTTTTTATGACAGTGTAGTATTAAGATCTACATTTTCCAAAATTAAAAATTATAGTATACTTGCTAATTTTTAACAAGTGATTAAAATGATTAATTATTGTTAAAATCTTATGAACATGGGATGGCACTTATCCGATATTCTTTTCCAGTTATTTTCAATGTATAGTTATATTTTTATAGTTGTAATTAATGTGTATATACTATTTTGTGTACATATATTTTTTACTTAACATAATTTTCTGAACAAATTTCCATGTTTTCCCATGGTGATATTTATTATGTGGCTAAATACTCCATTGCATAAATGGATGCTGTAAATATCTAAGTGTTTTTGTGTTTACATTATATTTCTCTGGGATATTTTCAGAAGGTGTTTATACTTTGATCAAAAGGCATAAATATTTCATAATTCTGACAAAAGTTGTTATTTAGTACTCCACAAATTGACATTGCTTTGGTCCCTATCAGTTCTCAGGGTAGTTCTAAAGTAAAAATCTCCTTTATAATTGGCTTTCTTTGGTAGGAACTTTCTAGAACAATGTACAGATTAGACATAATTTTTACAGGGGAAAGGGACTAAAGTAGCTTTATCTGTATCTGTCAGAAGTATTTTGCATCCATCTGGGCACTATGCAAGGATTTAGTTAGTAGGTGGGAAATCTGGGATTTAAACCCTGGCAATATAGCTCCAGAGTTTATGCACTAAACCACTATACTGTTCTGCTAAACTGAACTCAATTCTTAAAGAATCCTCTGAGGCAAGAGTACTTAATTCCACTTAACAGAGAACACAGAGGCCAAGAGGGGTTAAGAAGGGCTTACACTGAGAGGTTCATATATGGAGTTGGTGGATATTTTGTTCTCTATTCTCTCATTTTGCTTAGAATATATAGCTCTCTTCATCTCTATTGATAGTCATGATTGTAGGAACTATGTTAGTTTGCTCTTATCACAATTATGAGAAAAACAACCCCTCAAGAATGATAATTAATGTCATCTATCACTCAGCTACTGGGTCAGAGAGACAGTAAAGAACAGTGGCAGGAACAGTGGGGAGCTGCAAAACTCGTGCTTCATTCAAGGGCTTGCTCACCCCAGTCAAATGTTGCCGTGAGGGACAAAAGGCCCAATGTGGCCGGGTATACCAGTTAGCTATTGCTATGTAACAAAGGACTCCAAAACTCTGTACCTTAAAATAATAAGCATTTATTATTGTCCAGAATCTATGGATCAGGTGGGTGGTTCTTCTAGTCTTGGGGTCACTCATATATATCAGTCAGCTGGAGGGTTAGCTGTGGGCTGGCTTTGCTGACCTTGGATAGGCTGTCTCCATTCTTGGGTCTTGGCTGGAGCAACTGAGACAACTTGTCTTTGTTCAGTATGATTGCTCATACTCCATTAGGCTGGCCCAAGCTTGTTCACGTGTGGTCTTAGGAGGTTTCCAAGAAAAAGCAGTAAACAGGATCTTTTAGGTCCAAACTCAGAACTGGTACACTGTCATTTCTGCTATATTCTATGACCAAGGTAAGTCACAAGGCTAATCCAGAGAAAAAGTGTGGGGATATAGACTCCAGCTCTTTATGGGAAGAACTAAAAGTGACACTGAAAAGTGTGTAGACAAGAGGAAGGGTGAAGACTTGAGGCCATTTTTGCAATCAATCTACCACATCAAGTCTTCCAAGTTTTTAGGAGAAGCCAGAAATCCAGCTGTCTATATGAAATCTCCTGAGTTTTAAGTATTGTTCACTATAATTTATGAACTTTTAAGACACTGGTGGACCAATACTGTATGGGCCAAACAGCTCATGTCTAAGCTGTTAGACATAGTAGTATGTGGGCCATCAGTTTGCAACTTCTGGGTAAGAAATCTGCTCAGGTTCCACAATAATTGGATGAAAAGGAAATTTGCACATAGGGCTATTTGGACTCCAGATCCTTATTCGATCAGCAAACATTTGTGTGCCTTCTAATATAAGGCTTCCACAAAGGAAGATAAATCAAATATGATCCCTTCCCTTAAGGGGCTTATGGTCCCGAGTGGGAGACAAAATGTAAAAAACCATTTAGCTCCTGTGATAAAAAGCTACAGATGCTTCTTAGTGGGGAACACTTCTTGCCCACTCCTGATGCTCCCTTCCTGTGAAGAAAACTTGATCAGTGTAACTCCGGGTCTCTCTCTATTCTTTTGGGGCCAGGCCTCACCAAGGACAGCATGTTCTTCACTGATATCTCATGCCTGCTCTGGCAGGCCTTTCCATGCTGGCCTTTCTCACCCCCTGCCCATGGTGAGCACCGCTGAGAAAGGATAGGAAACATACCTGATTCTGGGCTTCAGGAAGCAAGCCCACCTAGCTCTCATATCAACCTATGTCTTCCTATCTAGCTTTATCAGGAATAAAGGTGAACTCTTGGCCTCTGGCTTTCTCTTCTACTTTATTTCTTAATTTTGTTCAGAGCCTGGTTATGGAAGAGAAATGTTATTTATTGTCGAACAGCCTCAGCGGCCTCAACAGTGCTGTGATTATGGTTAGAGTATACACATATGCATACATACAGCCTTCTGTACACATACACACGCATACACACACAGTGCTGTGAGCACCTGACCTCGACATGCTGCCTCCCAGAACTCAGGCTTGAGTCTGAGTGTGCCTAAGTGGGGGTGTATGTCTCATAGTTAAGCAAAGGAGACAGAAATGTTCTTAACCCAAGTAAAAGCTGGTGTTGATAATGTGAAGCAAGACATTCTATCACATTACAAAATTCCCCATTATATTTTGACACCTACATTTTCTTTCAGGAACCTCTCTCTCGATATCATCTTCTCTGATCAGACTGTAGCTTCTGTTCCCACATTACAGCACCTGTACTTTCTTAAGCTGGGGGCCTATGTTTCCCAGGAGAAAATGGGTTTGATTTCAAAGGACTCCTTAGGCTGCATTCTGGGTCTCAGAATTTCAGGAGTTTACGCACCAAAAGGGTCCTGAGAGCTCACTAGGTGGTGGGTGCTGTGCTGAGTACAGAGGAAACAACAGAAAGGGACGCTGCATCCCTGCCCTGGGGTGGGAGTTGGGAATGGGGAGCTGCCATCTCTGAGGGAAACAGGAAGCCAAGAGAGGGAAGTGAGCAGCCAAGGGCCCAAGGCTGAGGAAAACTTCAGGTCCTGAGGTCCTCAGTGAGAGGCCGAGAAAGCAAACTCTGACAAATTTCTTATTTCATAGTGTTTCTTTTTTTCCTGGTAGGGCTCAGGGTCTGTTGTGTTGTGAAGACAGCTTGAGGGGAACCATTCAACTCATCACATATTTTCCATCTGTTGAACATAAGAGGCAGATTGTCAGGTTGTGCGGGTTGGGGAAGCCCAGCTTCCTTGAGAGCTACAGCTACAAACTCACCCACTTGCTCTCTTTTGAAATTTTCTTTGCTTTCCCTCCTCCCTGTGTGCTGCAGCCAAGATGAGTAGAAATCTAGTCCATGAAAGGAATTTTATGTCTCTCTAGCAGTTTGGCAAGATAAGTTTGAGAGGAAAGCCACATCAAAAGAGGAGACTGCTGCCACCATTAGGTATCTCCAGTACATATGAGTCAGTCACAGCCTTCATTTCCATGAGGTGCTGTAGCAAGCTAAGGGGCAGTTAATATTTTCCATTCACCAAGGTATCTGTGACCATTTTACAGTATATGTGTAAGAGTCCCCATGACACAACATTACCCATGTCATCTAGGGTTGACATATCAATGCTAGGTCCAAAGTAAACTTTGGTCTGATCACCATGTAATGATCTAGTCCCATTCTTTGACCAGGGAATGATATCTGGGGAAGTAAAAACCATGGAGTCAGATGATCTGAGTTTAAAATCCTGAGTGACGTTGGGCAAACTATTAAACTTCCTTTTTATTTTTTTTATTTTTATTATTTTTTTTAACGTTTATTTTATTTTTGGGACAGAGAGAGACAGAGCATGAACGGGGGAGGGGCAGAGAAAGAGGGAGACACAGAATCGGAAACAGGCTCCAGGCTCCGAGCCATCAGCCCAGAGCCTGACGCGGGGCTCGAACTCACGGACCGCGAGATCGTGACCTGGCTGAAGTCGGACGCTTAACCGACTGTGCCACCCAGGCACCCCTAAACTTCCTTCTTAAAAAATATTTATTTGGGGGGGGGTACAGCACAATTTGAGGAGGGGCAGAGAGACAGGTGAGAGAGAATCCCAGGCAGCCTCCATGCTGTCAGCACAGAGCCTGATGTGGGGCTCGAACTCACAAAATCGTGAGATCATGACCTGAGCGGAGATCAAGAGTAGGACGCTTAACTGATTGAGCCACCCAGGCGCCCCAAGTTATTAAACTTTCTAATATCAGCTGTCTGTCCTGGATGAGATAATAATAGTACCCACCTCATAATGAAATTAAATTTAAATGAGGTAATGAACTTAGTACATGGGTGGGCCATATGAAGACTCAGTAAAAAGTTCACCTCTGTCATTTCTGGGGCACTCCCTGGCTTGCTGATGACAGTGAAATAAAAGGGATGAGAAGATGCACCTATTGGTGTAAACTAGGTTGCCCAAGGTGCATGGAATGCACTTGTCCTCCACAGGGCACTGGAACATTCCCCAGTCCAGCAAGGTCTCACTGAATTGGATGAAGACCTTAAAAACAAACTGGGGCACAGAGCGGCTGATGTCTTTTCTCGTCCCAGAGGCAGCAGGTGGGGACAGGGTTCCCACTGTCCTGACACACCTGGATGAAGCAAGAAGAACGTGTTTTCCAAGCACTTTAGGCCAAAACACCAAGCAGAAAGAGATCTCAAGACGCATCATGAGAGGAAGGCTCTGAGGTCAAGTTGTTGGAGAAATGACAAAACAGAGAGGAAAACAAGAGAATGAAAACAGAGGAAGTCTGACTTAATCCTTACTCTCTCTCTGCTTGATTCTCTCCCTCTTTTTCTCACCTTCTTGAAACCGGACAGCTAGCTACCAGGCTGCATTTGGGATGTTTAGGAAGGTGAATACGGCACACGCCTGACCCTTATCTACTTTGGGAGAGAAACTTCTCTTGGGAAGTGCTCATTGGGGTTTTTGCTCTTACAAAAGGATGGGAAGCCCCAGTGGGTTGGGCACCCCCTCGGCAGGGGGCATGCTTTTAGCACCCAGGGTGCTGTGGCTGATGGGTGCATGGAGAGAATGAAGCACCATTCTTCCTCACATTGACGTAGGCTGATTTTCACGGTTAGACTCTTTAATAAAAACCCTGCAGTGGGTTGCCATGGTTATGCTGGTTTTAACAGTGAGGAAATTAGGGCTAAGTGGCTTCCCTCAGGTCTGGCAGCTTTTAGCTGCTGCATTTGGATTTTTAATTTCTCCTCCTGGGAGATGCTGCTTGGCAAGGGCGGGGGAGTGGGGGAAGATCACAGACAGGTGCATCCTGGGAGCCACTGGGGAGGTGGCTATGAAAGAACTTAGGCTTTCTCCATAGACAGAAGGTAGAAAAAGGTCGGATAGCTTCATCTGAATCCCAGCTTCATTATAAACCACCTACGGGACCTTGAGCACATGATCTAACCAACCTCTCAGAGCAATGGGGACCCCAACTGCAGGTACTCACAGGATTGAGTAAGAAAATGTGGGGCCTGTAGGAAGCTTCCAGGTTGTGCTGGTCCACCAGGTCCTTCTACTCACGTTATCTCAGGGGTTCCTGGAATAACTCCCAGATGCTGGTCTCAGTGCCATCTTGATTTTCAAGGGAGGGATTGAAGCGGGGGCTCAAGGACTTCCTAAGCTGGCCTTTAAGACTGATGTGTGCATGCCTCTCTGCCTTCATCTCCCTTAGCTGCTGAGCCGGCCGGCCTCTCACTGTCTGCTCTCTTTGTGGAACTCTTCCCTGGCTTCTCATGAGATCAGCTGCTTTTCTTCCTTTGGGGTTCAGCTGAAAAGGAAGGCCTTTTCCAATCACTCTCATCAACCACCCTAATTGCTAGTTAATCTCTATCACTTTATTGATTTTTCTTAAACAATTCATTATAATCTGAAATTATTTTATTGTCTTTAAACAACTCAACAACAATCTGAAACCTCCCCCAAGTAGAACGTAAGCTCCTGTGTTTCCTACTATATCCCCCAGATTTAACCTGATCTTGGGGACCCTCTGGAGTCTGTGGATAGAATTTGCACTCTATGAATTTGGATAGAAAAAAATGATACCTTGATTTTCACTAACACCTAACTGAAATTTAGCATTTCCTTCCACTGTGAGTGTAAGCAACAAACCACAGTGGTATGAACTGTACTTGAGACTTTGTCACACACTATCCTTTTGCAGATATCTTGAAATATAATTTGTGGGGTGCCTGGGTGGCTCAGTCGGTTAAGCATCTGACTTAGGCTCAGGTCACGATTTCACGTCTTGTGAGTTTGAGCCTCACGCCAAGCTCTGTACTGACAGCTCAGAGCTTGGAGCCTGCTTCAGATTCTGTCTCTGTCTCTCTTTGCCCCTCCCCCACTTGCACTCTCTCTCTCTCTCTCTCTCTCTCTCTCTCTCTCTCAAATATAAATAGACATTAAAAAAATTAGAAAAAAAAGAAATGTCATTTGTCCTGCTCACTAATAGGAAGTTATAGTATTACTTAGGCCCACTGCTAGATTTTTTTATTTAATACAATAATAAACAGACATGTTACTATATCACAATTTAAAAAGATTTTGGTAACTATTTCAATACATTTAATTTCTTTTATAATCCTCCATATTTATTTTATGCATTTAAAAAGTGTCAGCCTGGGACACAATTCAACTGTAGCAGCTCTCTTCTCCATCTTCACAGCCAGCAGTGGGGGGTCAGGTCCCTCCAGGTTTCAAATCTCTTCTTCCATTTACCTCTCTAACTCTTCTGCCTTCCTTCCTCTTCCACTGTTAAGGGCCTATGTGATTATATTAGACTCACCTGAATAATCCAGGATAATCTTCCCATAGGGACAATCTGCCTATATGAAAGTCCTTAATTCTGTTTGTAAAGTCTTTCTGCCATATAACATGGCATATTCACAGGTTCTAGTGGCTAAACATCTTTGGGGGTGGGCCTATTCTGCCTATTGTACCAGTGTTCACTGTAATATTCTTTTCAACCTTGTTTGTAATATGTTGGGGAAAAGAAGGGGTACAATAATATTTACCTTATCTAACCATAGGCTTGTGGGGAGGTCCAAGTGAAATAAGGAAGCAATTGATATAAAGTGACATTTAAATACAATATCATCATCCCTAAAAACAAACAAAACAAACAAAACCAAAAAACATTAGCCTGAGAAAGCGGCCCATAGGTTTCACCAGATTGCTGACAGGGTTCATAGTACAAAAAATGTTATTTACCGCTAAGACATAGGACAGGGCTTGGTATATAGCAGTCTGATAAAAATGTTTTTTGGTGAATGAGTTAGATGAAGGGAGGTGGAGAAGGAAACTGTCTTGGGCAGAAGAAACAGCATTCAAAGGCTGGGAGCTCTGCTCTAGAAACAGAAAAACTGTCTGGTGGTTTGAGTTTTGAGAGAGCTGCAGGCGTGTTATAAGCTGACACAGACGGTAGGCTGGTTGAACCTCACCCTGGGGCAATGGGAAGCCAACGGGAAGCAGGGACAGGGGTAATTATATTGGTTTTTTTTTTTTTTTTTAACGTTTATTTATTTTCGGGACAGAGAGAGACAGAGCACGAACGGGGGAGGGGCAGAGAGAGAGGGAGACACAGAATCGGAAACAGGCTCCAGGCTCCGAGCCATCAGCCCAGAGCCTGACGCGGGGCTCGAACTCGCGGACCGCGAGATCGTGACCTGGCTGAAGTCGGACGCTTAAACGACTGCGCCACCCAGGCGCCCCTGGGGTTTTTAAAAATCTCTATGGCTGCCGAGAGGAGAGGAAAAGGAAGAGAGCAAGTGTGGACAGCACTGAAGAAGCTGTGGTGAGGGGGAAGTAGGCTGGTGGCAGAGCCAGTAGAAAGAAGTGGATGGATTAGAGAGCAATTCCGGAGACAAAACAGACACCCTGAGTTCCTGAGTGATGATAGGTGGCTTTCTGAAAGGGAGACACAGTGGGAAGGAAGAGGGGGTACAGGGCAGGCTCCAGGGGAGCTGAAACTACAAGAAAAGTGTTCTTATTTTCTCAGCCTGGGCTTTGCTAAAATGCCTTTGAACTCAAACGAGGCACTGTTCTCAACTTCTCTGTTTTCTCATCTGAACGATGGAGCTACTGATAATTGGTGCTACACACCTTGAATGCTGGAGGGACACCCTTCTCCCACCCACTTTCCTCAGGTCAAGTCCGAAACATTTGAGCCTGTGACTTTGCCAAAGGAGTCTCAAAGTGAATGCTTTGCCTGTCAGACTTGAATAATACAGTCTTATATTAATATTGTGAGAAAAAATTATTAATAATAAAAGTTAGTATGTATTGACTACTCATCATATGTCACACAATCTGCTGCATGCCTTATATGCAATATTCCTTTTAATTCCCTGTGATAACACTATGAGGTAGTTATTACTACAAGTAACTTCTGTCAAGTCATATAGTTGTAGATGGTAGAGTACAGATCATGATCTCATGGTTGTGAGATCAAGTCCCACATGGGGCTCTGCACTGGATGTGAAGCCTGCTAAAGATTCTCTCTGTCCTTCCTCCACTCCCTCTCTCTCTAAAAAAATAAATTAAATTAAAAAAATTGGAGTACACGATGCCAGACTCTAGAATCTATATTCCTTTTTTTAAAAAAATGTTTATTTATTTATTTTGAGAGCGGGAGAAAGCATAAGCACTAGCAGGAGAGGGGCATAGAGCCCCACGTGGGGCTTGATCCCACGAACCATGAAATCATGATCTGAACTGAAATCAAGAGTTGGAGGCTTAACCAACTGAGCCACCCAAGCGCCCCTATAATCTATATTCTTAATCACTACATATTCCTGCCTTCTTGGATCAATCACTGTTTTGGTCCAGGTGTTCACTGGAATTATCCTGGCCCCCAAGATCTAGATTGCACTGAAACATCCTTCCATTCCATATCCATATTCATATCCATATCCATATCCTCCCTGAGATGTCTGTGAGTTCAGATGAGCTTACATTTTTATGTTGATCTTTAGCTCAGAGCTCCTACTTCTGTGGGGTTATTTCAGTCTATGGACCATCTTGTAGATGTTCTCGCTCTTGTCTGTGCTCTGTCACTCAGCTATGGGACCTGGTTACTCTCCATGATTTCTACCAAGTTTCTTACACAGTGAGTGTGTAACACATTTTGCCAAAAGTCAAAAGATGGAGGGTTTAGAACACAGAAAAGTGCAAATTAAAAAAAACTGAATAATAGTTATCTCTATTTTTCAAAAGTGCCCTAGTGATTTTTTTTTTTAAGTCCCCTAGTGATTTTGCCAATGTATCAGTTAAGGTTTAGGCTTAGCTGCTGAAACGATGAGATTCTTCCTTTAGCCCAGAGGAAGAACAGTCCAGGATGAAGGGCATCTTTGCTCTCTACTGTCACTCCAACCAGGTGCCTTCTATCTTGTTGCTTTGCTAATGCCCTGGGGATGGCTGTGTCCTCATCTGCATGGTCAAAGCTGAGTTAAACCACATCCACAAGTGGCCCATTGGACACAGAGAAGAAGAGGAAATGGAGGCTAAGGATTTCTTTGTAAGCAAGTGCTTGCTTCTCATTTCATTGGCAAGACATAGTCATGTGATCATACTCGCTGCAAATGGAGCCTGGGAAGTGTAGTCTCTAACAGGCTGTCAACTGCCCAGCTGGAACTCTATTACTACGCAAGAAATGGAGAACAGGTTTTTGGAGACTGGAGGTCTCTGCTTCAGCCAATCTGGGTTCCAGCCTCTTGATTTTTGCTTAATCTCCTTCTCACTCTTCTTTCTTTCCACTATCCTTTAATCTCTAATCTCTTTCTCTCTCTGCCTCCTCCATTTCCCCCCTTCTTATTTATTTCTAAAGCAGAACATTTTTGCTATCTCATTCCCCCCCCCACCTGTTCTCCCATGTCTCTGGGTCTCCCTTTCCATCCTAAATGACCTATGAAACTATTGCCCTAAGCAAAGACATTATATATTCAAATTGGGAGTTGGTGTCCTGTGTTAAGATATTTTTTCCTACCCTGATACCCAGTAAAAATAAAACAAGACATCATTTTAAGGGATTTTCCCCAAAAACACTGAGTGAAGATGCAAAGAAATCTATTGGTTTATAATGTAAACATCCCAAATCATAAGTGACTTTACAAACCTTCAAGAAACATAGACTTCCCAAGCTTAAAATAAAACAATGTCACACTACATCAGAGTGTAAAATCTGGACTTCCAACAAAGTTTTAGAAGGAGCAGCTGTTATTACTTGAAAAGCAAAACAATCTTCGTGAGAGAGTTTCACACTCTTCTTCCTCACCTTCCTAGGGGCTACCTACCCTCAGTTCAGCCAAATCACACAAGCATTTAAAGTTCCTGCCAGGATGGGTATTTGTCATGTCTGATTACATTTCATTGGGCAAAACCAGTTATGTGGACAAACCCAAAAGTAAGTGGAGCAAGAATCTGTATTCCTCCTGTGGGGGGGACTACAAGTCATAAGACAAAGGACGTGGATGTACAATCTTATTAGGAGGAAATGAGTGAATTCTGGTGCATTATAATCAACTTATCGAGCATGAGAGGTAAGACAAGGAATGGAGATTGAATCTAGGGCACAGAGACCTCTGACCATTAGACCACGTAATTGGGGCTTTATTGGAAAGCTACAAAGATTTTAAGCAGGCTGGTGATGTGATCAGAGCTCTGCTTTAGGAACATTGAGTAAGAGCATGACTTGCTCCACCTTCCAAACTCACTATTGTGGAAGGAAGGGTGGTGAAGCTGAACTGGTAAAAGGTTACACATCAGCATTTTGTTCCTGCCTCCATCTGGACAATGGGGTAAGCCACTGTATTTGTCAGGGTTCTTCCGAGAAATAGAACCAATAGAGATAGATAGATTAATAGATAGATAGATAGATAGATAGATACGGATATGGATATGGATATGGAGAGAGATTTATTTTAAGGAATTGGCTCGTGCAATTGTTGAGTCTGGCAAGTCCAAAATCTACAGTATGGGCAGGTAGGTTGAGGATCCAGGAAGAAGTGGCAAACTCTAGGCAGAACTCCCTCTTCCTTGGGGGAGTCACTCTTTTTTCTCTAAGGCCCTCAACTGATTGTATGAGGCCCATCACGTTATGAGGGGTAATGTTTTCCTCAAGTCCTGATTTATTTTTTTAAATTTTTTTTTCAACGTTTATTTATTTTTGGGACAGAGAGGGACAGAGCATGAACGGGGGAGGGGCAGAGAGAGAGGGAGACACAGAATCGGAAACAGGCTCCAGGCTCTGAGCCATCAGCCCAGAGCCCGACGCGGGGCTCGAACTCACGGACCGCGAGATCGTGACCTGGCTGAAGTCGGACGCTTAACCGACTGCACCACCCAGGCACCCCTCAAGTCCACTGATTTAAAAGTTAATCTCATCTGAAAAATACCTCACAGAAACATCCAGACTAGTGTTTGACTAAATATCTGGGTGCCTCTAGATACTGGCCTGCCCAAATTGACACAAAATTCACCACTACAGCTACATACCTCTTGGTCCTTGTGTTCAAAACAGGAATCTTTTCAGCTGGGCTATTGGCATCACATGGGCAAATGGCTGCTGGAAAGAGGTTGGTATGAATGATGGGTCATGAGATTGCTAATAGGGGCTGACATCCACATTAGACAGCCAAACCTCCTTCTATGAGACCTCCCAGGGGAAAACAATCTTCTGAAAAATAGTATTGGTGAAGTTCTCCAATGACTACCTTCCTCTTGCCATGGCCTCTGCCTTAGTTCAAGCCTTTATGACCTTTCCTCCAGATTAAGGCACTTCCTTCATATAATGCCACTCTCTTTTCCAAAGTACAACTCTGAACACACACTCCTCAGAGGAAAAACCCTCAGCGGTGCCACGCTGCATTCCTACAAAGGCTGAGTAAATCAGGCCATCGGAGATCTGGTCCCAACCAGTTCCTCTAACAGAGTCACACTCTCTGTCTCTGCTACAGGATCTCCAGCCCTATCCCCCACCCCCTTGGAGCCTTAGGCCTTATGAGAACATGCTTCAGGGACCACCACTGGGGAGAGGTATCCATCACAGGCCCTACACAACCAACCTAATTTTGTCTATTTTATCTCCTGGGCTCCCATGTATGATTTTTTTTTTTTTTTTTTTTTTTGAAGAAAGGATCTGTGTGTGAGGTGGGGCAGGGAGAGTTTGAAGAGTACTTATTGAGGTGCCTGAGTGGCTCAGTCAGTTGAGCATCTGACTTCAGCTAAGGTCATGATCTCCTGGTTGGTGAGTTCGAACTCCACATTGGGCTGGCTGCTGTCAGTGGTGAGCCTGCTTCAGATTCTCTGTCTCCTTCTCTCTGCCCCTCTCCTGCTTGCTCTCTGTCTGTATCAAAAGCAAATAAACACTTAAAAAAAAGAGTATTTATTTGGTAATACCAAACTGCTTGTAGTTTATTGCACATACCAATGTCCTTTGACACTTTCCTTGTTTGTTTATGCTGTTCCTGCCTCTGGGAACACCATCTTTCTATCTCTGGGATTGACTCTTTCCTTGCTACAGAATGTTGCCATTCCCTCCAAATTCATATACCTAAAGCCATAATCCTCAGTGTATTTGGAAGTGGGGCCTTTGGGAATCGATTAGCTTTAGATGAGGTCATGAGGGTAGAGCCCCCAGTGATGGGATTAGAGCCCTTAGAAGAGAAACAGACCAGAGCCCTCTCTCTCTCCTTGGTGGGGAGAAGGCAGCTGTGTGCAAGCCAGGAAGAGGGGCTCTCCCGGGACACTGAATCTGCTGACACCTTAGCCTTGGACTTCCCAGTTTTCAGAACCGTGAAAAATAAATATCTGTTGTTCAAGCCATCCAGTCTGTGGTGTTTTGCTATAGCAGCATGAATTAAGACATTCCTCAAGCCTTTGCTCAAGAAACTTGACTTCTAACAAGTTGATCTGAACCCCAGGGTGGGCTAACATGTTTTCCTGCATTTCCAGCAAAACCTGTGCTTGTAGCTATGTTAGTGTTTGCGGTGTTAAATTGAAAGATTACTTGTTTATGTGTATACTTCCCCCATTAGTCAATAAACTCTTGAAAACAGGGATTGTTTCCTTCAGCACCTGGTGTAGTTGGAGCTCAAAACAGTGTGTGTGTGTGTGTGTGTGTGTGTGTGTGTGTGTGTGTGTAGTTTGACCAGTGTAGAACTGGTCCTCTGGAAAAGGGCCCCCATTCTCCTGTTTCTACCTTGAGCTCCACCATCCCCGAGAAGCTGGCCATGACTGAAGAAATCTCTGATGATCTCCATCTAACAGTCTACCGAAGCTCTATGACACCTTGAGTCTGTACCACATGGCTGAGCCTGAATACATACTCCACCTTCATGTGCCTAGACCTAAAAATTCCACTAAGTCAATTTGTGAAAATTGAAACACTGAAAATAAATTTAAAACATTAAAAAAGTTATCCATAATCCTATCATCTAGTAACCACCTTCATTTAAAAAAATAGTTTCTATTGAAATGATGTTTTGAAAAAAATTAATGGCAAAGCTAATGAAACGTAGGATGTTTTCAAAACATGTAAGACGAAAAGAAAGAAAATAAAGGGGTACCTAGGCGGCTCAGTGGGTTAAAGCATCGGACTTCAGCTCAGGTCATGATCTCATGGTTCATGAGTTCGAGCCCCACACTGGGCTCTACACTGACAGTGTGGAGCCTGCTTGGGATACTGTCTCTCCCTCTCTCTCTGCCCCTCCCCCCACTTGTGCTCTCTGTCTCTCAAAATAAATAAATAAACTTTAAAAAAGAAAATAAAAAGAATCCATAATCCTACGGCCCAGAGATAACTACAGTAACTCTTCGGTGCAATTTCTCCCATCTCTTTTCTATGTGTGTTATGCTTATGTATGGATTATTATAATAACCAATACTCATTGAGCATACTTCACTCTAGTCATTTACTTTTCAATAATCCTATGAGGAAAGTATTATTATTTCCATTTTAGACAGAAAAAACTGAGATAGTGAGGTTAAGTAATTTGTTCAAGATACATAATAGGTAAAATAGTGTGGCCCTGTGTGTATATGGGCTTATGTTTATATGTATTAATATTTATATAGATACCCATTTATGTTGTAGGTGCTGAGGGTTGGAAGTTTTATATCCACAGGTGTAGACAACAAAGTAACTCCTAGAAAACACTCAACAGTGGCTGATGGTTTGCAGAAAACCTCTGCATTATTATTTCACAGCTCGACCTGCTGGGGCTACCTAGGGATCAGGGCTCTGATTCTCTGTTGGCTCCAGTCCTGCTTCAAAGAGGGCTTCAAGGATCAATTCATTCTAAAGCTTCCCCACTTTTGATGGCTTAGGGAGCTAAAAAAAAAAACTCTTCTCAGGTTTATTCCAAGGAAAGGCTTCCTACCTGCTTCTCCCTCAGGAGAACATATAAAGTGACTCATATTTCTAGTTCTTATTACAGAGTTATTTTGAAATAAATTGATAAGAATGATTACTGTGGATTGTGAAACTATTTGATAAGTACCTAACCCAAAGTATTGTGCATCATTAAAATAAGTGCTAAACTAATAGTTTCTAAGAAACTAAAATCAATAGGAACATAAAGCTCACAGTAGCCAACAGCGACCCAGAGGCAGAACTCTGTGAAATATATTGTAGTGTCCCGTTATTTATTGCAGTGTAACGAATCACTCCAAACTCAGTGGCGTAACACAACAATCGTTACTTGTTGCCTGGGCTCAGGAGGTCGTTCTCACTTGGAGCCTCTCACCAGTTTGCAGATGGATGATGACTGGGGCTGAAGTCATCTCAAAGGCTGTTTGTTCTCTGGGACTTCAACTGGAGCTGAGGACCACAACACCTGTACCTGTCCTCTCCATTGTCACTGGGCTTCCTCCTGCCATGACAGCTGGGTTTGAAGAGCAAGCATCCCGACAGAGAGCCAGGCCAAAACACCCTTTATAACACAGCCCTGGAAGTCACATAGTGTCGCTGGGTCCAGCCCATATTCAAGGGTAAGGGGATTAGCCTCCACCTCTTGATGTGAGAGGGGTGTCAAAGAATTCACAGACGTGTTTTAAAACATTTTGCAAATTTTATGGTTCTCATCAAGGAGTGGTCATTCCTCAGTTCGCTCCGCACAGTGAACTCATTCTCTGAAATGTCTTGGGCACACATAGATCATGGGCATCTTGTTTGCAGTGGCCCCCATTTGGGTACATTACCTCTTCTGACAAACGGCTCTGTGATGCCATCTTTCTCCTGGATTTTGTCACTGCCTTCAAAAAACCCTTGATGGGGAAAAAAATAAAATTAATCAATTAATTAATTAATTAATCAATAAAAATCTTTGATGGAGGATGCCTGGGTGGCTCAGTTCGTTAAGTGTCCCACTTGGGCTCAGGTCATGATCTCGCGGTCTGTGAGTTCGCGCCCCGTGTTGGGCTCTGTGCTGACAGCTCAGAGCCTGGAGCCTGTTTCAGATTCTGTGTCTCCCTCTCTCTGCCCCTCCCCTGCTCGTACTGTCTCCCTCTCTCTCTCAAAAATAAATAAACATAAAAAAATTTTTAAAAAATCCTACATGGTTCTGGAAGTGCTTGGTGGGCCTGCCATGATCCCCTGCATGCAGCTCGAAAGGGGAAATCCTGTATGAGGAGGATGGATGTGTTCTTCTCTGTTTTGTGAATTTCCCCTCCCCAGAACAGCTGCATGGAGTGATTTGCATGAAATGGAAGGCTCTGCTTAGGTAAACGGTAGGTAGTAACTGGAAAGAGGATAGCCATTACAGAAGTAAAGAGGAAGTGGATCAATCCTTTGGGCCACAATTATGTTGCTAATAATACTCAACATTTATTGAGCTCTTCCTGTATGCTGGGCACTATGCAAAGCATGTTACCTGAATAACCTCATTTAACTGCTTTTCCAACCTTAAATGATAAACACGGTTCTTATCCTTACTTTACAGAAAACAGTGGTCAGATTTGGGTAGTCTTTGGCAATTAACCTCTGTGTTTCTAATTTTCTCTTTGGTAGAGAGGGGAATATATATGCATACACACACACACACACACACACACACACCCCATAGGGGTTTTAGCATTTAATAGGAGGAGGCATTTAAGGGTTTAGCATTCAGCAATGTTACTTATTCCTCCTCCCCGTCCTCTACTTTGTCTTCTAGGATGGGAATTAATTAATTCTGTGCTAACAAAGCACAGAATGAGGAATCTGCCACAGACCCACTGTCCAATCTCAGCATTCAAGCCACTCATTTCAGTTTCTAGTGACTCTGTTCCCATCTGCAGAACGGGTACAAGGCTGGGATTCTGTGACGATGAACAGAGGGCCTGAAACACTTCTCTACGGTGGCGTCCCAGTCTTTTCTCTACTTCCAGGTCCAACTAAATTTGCCAGTTACAAAACCAAATACAAATGACACCTAGCAAAAAGTGATCCAGGAACTCAGAGTCCAAAAGGAGGCCTGGTGGCAAGCCCTGTCCGTCTCCTTGCTGTGTTCAAAGCTCTGTCCAGTTCACAGTGTGGCCAGATGCTAGTGTGTATGCGTTAAACTCTGGGGGGTGGGGAATGCTCTCTTGGTGAGGGCTTGCGCTGCAGGAAAGTGACATGGTCCCTCTGCAACACGACTCCATCCATGAGTGACACGGGGGCTGTGGCTGGAAGGCCCCACTCGAGGTGGCAAGGGTTGCGGCCTGCCCTTTACCGTCCACGTGGCTCAGCTCTGGGCCAGTGCTGTCTTCTGTACCCAGAGAGGCTGGGAGGTTTTTACACAGGCCCCGTGTTCTCGCTCCGTGTGGTTCGGGCCCCTCCCAGGCAGGCTGATTTGTGAATGTGTTGAACTCCAGCACACTAGACAGCCTAACCACAGACTGGTGTTTTGTTTCTCTACCGGATACACCTGCCCAAAAAGCGGGGTTCACTCATGCTGCAGGCTCCGGTTTGTTTCACTTTTGAAAAATCGCACCCTCCAGATAAACCAGGGGGTATAATCGTGAGCCCTGAGAACCTGCGGAGGCTAACGAGTAACGGAATTGATTTTCTTTTCTTTTAGGGGCACAGGACCATAGTATAAAATTGCTTTTCTCATCCAGATGAGCATTCTCCACATTCTGTCGATCATCATTTCCCAAATCCTACCACCCAAGAGGATTTTACGGAGATGCAGATGCAGCATCAAAGAGCATTGAGTCACGGACTGGGAAAATCAGTCCCTTTTTAGTTTTTCCAATCTTCCTGGTTTTGTCAAGAAAAAAAAAAATCTTCATTTGATGCCAGTATTTCTTTACCATCTAACACTTACTAATCTACCCTTAAAAAACCCCAGCAACAACAAAATGAGCACAGATCTCAGATTTTGAGTCCTTAGTTAGATGTGGTGTCTACTTAAATGCTATGTTGTCTAGCTCAAATTTGACATTATTGTTTCATTTATACTGTGATTATTTTTAGGATTCATTTTCGGCAGGGATAGCTGTTTGCCATTTATTCTTTTGAAATAAATATCCTCAAGTTTTTAAAATGATAAAGAAAAATATGAAGTAAATAATTGCACAGGTGCTATTCATCAATCATGTAAGTCATGAGGGTAGTATATGGTGATCTTCGGCTATGAGAGAAATTGGGAGGGAATACCCAAATACCTGACATGTGAACAACTGGGCTTTGGAGTCAGATGAACGGACGTGGGTTTAAATCGCCATCTACCACTGGATACTTGACCCAGAGCAAGTGATTTAACTTCGTTCCACATCTGCAAAATCAGGAGAATGGCCGTTCACTACCCACCTTGGGATTTTTGTGAAGACAACGTACGTAAGCTTGCATGTGTAATGCATGGTCCTAGAACATACTCAATAAGGTTAGCCATTATTATTTTTTCTGGAAGTTTGTACCTCTTATTACCCTTCACCTGTCTGCCCCTTCCCTCACCCCCCTGCCCCCTTACACGCCATGTAAGCGCCGTGCCTGGCACCTAACACAGTGAGGTATAACCACTCCCGTAATTTCTGTTATCATTAGCATCATGTGTTAGTTCATGTCTGCTTTGAAGCAGATGTCAAAGTGGGATTAGATGAGCACAGGACTTACGAAGGGGAAAACCTGTGAAGGAGAAAGGACCAGAGAGCAGGGGAAAGGGAAGAGAAGTCCTAACACCTGTAACAGGAAGGAGGCTAGGGTTGGAGAAGCCTCAGACTGTAGTACAGTGACAAGCCACTGAGGAGTCTGGGAGCCAAAGTCGACCAAAGTCAAGCCAAAGACATCCCTTTGCTGCACTCTGTCATTGGTTGGGAGAAGCTCACAGGAAATGTGGTCTTCATGTGGACGTGGTGGCAGATCTAGAAGGGCCTCCCCACCAGAGGATATCTGAGTGGCACATTCATGGCTGCTATGCCTATCATTTCCATCTTGCATGTGAAAAATGCAACCTGAGAGTTTCCTCCAATTCATTTATCTAGTTAAGTACCCGGTCATTGCAAACCAGATAGAGATTGAAATTACTTCACACCTAAAACTGAAATATGATATTTGAAGGATGAAAGAAACTCATGGCCAACTTATGATTTTTTTGTTTCAATGCCCAGCTAACAAACCAAGAAATTATTTACTTTTGAAGAGTTTGTCTTGATCACATTTTTTTTTTACTAACCCTATTTGCCTTTTAGCTCTAATTTTGGGTTTCTAAGGTTTAGCATTTCAGTCAGAGAGTTAAGCACAGTTGATATTTTCATGCAAATTGAATCTAACCCAGGGGCCCAAATGTCAATCTACAGGTATGTTCAGCTCATACAATGTTAAAAATATTATTGAACCAACATTTTAAAATTGGGAGATATTGGGGCGCCTGGGTGGCGCAGTCGGTTAAGCGTCCGACTTCAGCCAGGTCACGATCTTGTGGTTCGTGAGTTTGAGCCCCGCGTCAGGCTCTGGGCTGATGGCTCAGAGCCTGGAGCCTGTTTCCAGTTCTGTGTCTCCCTCTCTCTCTGCCCCTCCCCCGTTCATGCTCTGTCTCTCTCTGTTCCAAAAATAAATAAACGTTGAAAAAAAAAATAAAATTGGGAGATATCATATTAAAAAAAAATTATTTTTGGTCTCAAAAGCCAGAAGATCTGGAACATTGAGCCTGAATTTCAGCATGACAATATGATGTAGGGTGAGGTCAACTGCCCCTCAAAGTGGGGCTTTCCTGTTTGCTCCACCTGTAGGCTTCACTACCCGCATAAAATATGCAGATGTCCTTACACCCAGCAGGCTTCACTTATTTATAAACCGGCTTGGTCCTTTGGGCAGAGTGGTAAGTGTGCCCCCATATCACATTCTACCCTTCTTCTGTAGCAATGTTTTAGCTGGACTCATGGTTGCCCAGCTAGGACTACATTTCCCAGTCTCCCTTGCAGCTTGCAGCTAGTGTGCTCATGTTGCTAAGTGCTGGCCAATGGTACGAAAGCAGAATTGATGTTTGGAACTTCCAGACTTCTTTTATTTTTATTATTTTTTTTTAACATTTTTATTTATTTTTGAGACAGAGAGAGAGCATGAACGGGGGAGGGTCAGAGAGAGAGAGGGAGACACAGAATCTGAAACAGGCTCCAGGCTCTGAGCTGTCAGCACAGAGACGACGCGGGGCTGCAACTCACGAACCGCGAGATCATGACCTGAGCTGAAGTCGGACGCTCAACCAACTGAGCCACCCAGGCGCCCCCCAGACTTCTTTTACAAAAAAGCAAGGTGCCCTCCCTTTCTTTCCTTCTTCTTGCCACAGCTGGAATGCGGTTGTGATGGTGGGAGCCAGAGCAGCCATCTGACACCACAAGATGGAAGCCATATATATTGAGAACAGCAAAGCAAAAAGATAGGAGGAAACCGGGGGTCCAACACCAAAGCTCACGTACCAGCTCTGAAAAGCTTGTGCTCAGACTGTTACACCAGAAAAATAAAATTCCACTTTCGTGTCCCTTTTACACAGCAGCCTTAACTGTATCTTAACTAATACATACCCATTTGCAATTGAGTCTGGCCTCGGACTTAATTGGAACTGAGGTGTAAAGGAAAAGAAAATTAGTGATTTTGCAATTTTTTCCTCCTAAAAGGAACCTGTGTGAGCAGCATCAAAACAAATTGCACTGAGAGCTGAGATGAGGCATAATCCTCTCTAGGGTAAAAGCGGTACGGAAAACCCTGTCCCTGTCTTAACAGGCTCTGTTTGCAGGTGGTTCCATTTTCCGGTCATGAACTGGTTTGTGCAAATGGCTCCTTCGGGGCCACTGTTTCCCCCACAGCTACATGTCGCGGGTTCACAGGCTACTGTGCCACATTCTCACTTCTTTTTCATCTCCACCTTGTCTTTGAAGGCCACACTTGAGCAGGCAGCCCTCCCACCTTTTCTGGGCAGTGCCCTGTGAGCAGAAGAGAAGTAGAAACTTCTCGTTTGGTACTGTTCTGGCTCCCAAGGGGCCATCAGAGGTTTCCCAGGGCTAAGCGTGAAACCATTGAGGATTTTCACAGTTGCAAACTGAGCAGAGCCTGCTGCACTATGTGAAGGTAAAGGGCCAGTTATGGAAATTGATCTATGACCAAAAAAAGATGTCACTACCTCCCCAGAGGCAGGTGCCAAAAATGAATGTTACTGTGTTCCCTAGAATGATGAATGAAAACATTGAATGAAACCTGAGTAATAATTGTGCTAGACTATTTAGTGTAACCTGTGACAAAGAATCCATTAAACCGGGACTATTTGGGGGAATACAAGAAAAAAAGTGTGCTGTTCAATGTGCCATAATCGTGGGGCGCCTGGGCGGTGCAGTCGGTTAAGCGTCCGACTTCAGCCAGGTCACGATCTCGCGGTCCGTGAGTTCGAGCCCCGCGTCGGGCTCTGGGCTGATGGCTCAGAGCCTGGACCCTGGTTCCGATTCTGTGTCTCCCTCTCTCTCTGCCCCTCCCCCATTCATGCTCTGACTCTCTCTGTCCCAAAAAATAAATAAACGTTGAAAAAAAAAAATTAAAAAAAAAAATAATGTGCCATAATCGTGACGTACATTTTCTCGTTCCACCGTCTCAAAATTCCTCCGAGGTAGTATTATAGCTGCTGGTTTCTTGAAGCAGGTATGTTAAGTAACTGGACAAAGATCACACAGCTAGGAGGTAAAAAGCCAGGATTTTGACATTCTGGTGATCTACGTTCATTCCATATCATGCAGCCTCATGGATGCTCGAAGACTGGCCTAATCAGAAGGAGGAGGCAAGTGAGATCACAGACAAAACTGCCAGGGATGGAAGTATCTGGGTGAGGAGGATGCAGAAAATGGATGCAGGAAAGCAAGAAAAGAAAGTGGAAGAGAGAGATGTTGAGAAGACTATATACCTGCATCGGATCATCCTAAGGCCCCACAGCTTACAGAAGAAATCAAGATGAGCACAACTCCCTGGTCCCTGAGGGAGAAGGGGTCGTGGAAGAGGCAGTTGGCAGATGTGTATCGGGAGGGCTGAGCTGGCAGCAAGGTGAGATAAATCTGAAAAATAAATTTTACTACGCTTTTTACCTTGCTGAGTGATTGGTTGGTATGCTATGGAGTGGAGAAGAAATTATAACTTAATAGTTAGCCAGACTGGAGTTAATGTTTCTGCTTATTTGTATATGTGTGCTTTTCCCCTTCCTGGCAGATTCTTTTGTTCTGCCCCATGTACCCAGGTGATTCTTTAGATAGTTGGCCTCTATGTCCATTCATACCGCAAGATCAAAAGGGAAGATGATTCCCAAAGCACTGATCTGGGACACTGAATGTCACCAAACCTCACACAAAATTATACCAACTTTTCTTTTCTTTCTATTATCACTTAACTTCTGCCTCCTCAGAGAGGCAGCTCATCTTTATTTTCATTTAGAGGTAAAATATTTTCTAACAGCATCAATGAAACCACATTCAAAGTCGATGACGACCCGCTTTTCATTTTTTAATTTTTTTTTATTATTTTCCTTCCGGCTTTTTAGACAGAAGACAAATGTGAGTTCTGTTTGGCACAAAGTGACTATTCACAAATCTTTTTATGTATTACTTTCTCCTTCAGCCATTGACAAGTGCCTGACAGCTCCAAACTCCCTCAACGTCGAACCAATTAGACAGATGAAACCCTCAGAAACAGGGAGGTTGTTTGAGATGTAGACGGTTACATATTTGTGGTGGGGGCGGGGGACAGGCTAGGGTCTCGATATCTACGGTTAGGCTGTGATAAGAATGATGTTCTCTCCCCTTGGTCAGCCAAGCTTTTTCTACAGAATGAGTGTCCTCTCCAGAGGAGAAGGAAGACAAAAAGATGTAATGAGGTACTAGGGAAAAACAGTTCTCCCTGGCTGTGGCCATGGCCTGGTTTGGAGAAAGTGAAACTAATTTGGGCAAAGTCATGTCCTGTTTGTCCTGTCCGTTCTGTCTGTGAGGCCCTGGGGCAGAGGCAAAGGGTCACGCATATTGGACTAGAATATTAAGGAAAGAGGAAACAAGGTCTAAAGTGAGACTGTGGGGTCCGGGATATTTCCAAATTTGACAATTTTTTTTTCTGCTTTAGGAATTGCTCTTTCAACTCACCTTTTCTTTCTTCCTTCCTTCCTCTTTCTTTCTTCCTTCCTTCCTTTCTCCCTTTCTTTCTTTCGTTCTTTCTTTCTTTCTGTGAAGTTTCTGAGAAGAAAAGGCAATATTTGCTCTAAGTGCTACAATTTACGTCAAGCTAACTGGGTTCTGAACATGAAAGCCCTTTTTACTTTCACAGCAATTTAAAATACTAACAGTGAGGGGCGCCTGGGTGGCGCAGTTGGTTGAGCGTCCGACTTCAGCCAGGTCACGATGTCGCGGTCCGTGAGTTCGAGCCCCGCGTCAGGCTCTGGGCTGATGGCTCAGAGCCTGGAGCCTGTTTCCGATTCTGTATTTCCCTCTCTCTCTCTGCCCCTCCCCCGTTCATGCTCTGTCTCTCGCTGTCCCAAAAATAAATAAACGTTGAAAAAAAAATTAAAAAAAAAATACTAACAGTGATAATGGAGTGTTTTCATACTAACTGTTAGGGTCCCCACTTAAAGCTACATAACCCTTTGAGACCCGAATTTCTCCTCTCTTATCAGAGACAATCGGGGCCTTGCCCAAGGTCACACAGCTGGTAAGTGGCAGAGTCTAGGGATTTGTCTTCCGCCACACCTGTCACCACAATTCTCCGGTGTGAGTAGCCACTTTAGATAATTCTCAGGTACGAGCCGCTTTGGGCTCAATGTGACAAGGACACGCTCCACAGCCTCCCACAGGGGTGTTGTGAGACCCTTCCACAGACTTGAGTTCTTCTTCCCTACCAGTGCGGCCAGAGCTACAAACAGCTGAATTTCTTTATCATCATTTTAGAAATGATAAAAAAAAAAAAAAAAATTCCAAAAGACATTTTATTCCTCATGAAGAATTGGCAGTCTTTATTTATGAGGGATGCGTTCTGGAATGTTCTGCCTTGGTGAGTGAGAAGGAGACTTTCGTAGAACTGAAAGCAAAGAAGAAATGGGGATAAGTGAAGGAGAGCTGAAAGGAGGATTTCAAGTGAGATTGGGACTCTTCACTCTTATTCCTCCTCTTCTTCAGCTTAGGAGGTCTCTGCCTCCCTGCTCCTGGGAGAAAACAAGGGCTATAGCCTTTTAAGTCAAACAGAACTTGGCTCAAATCCTAGCTCTGGTGAGAACTCTTGAGGAAGCTATTTAATCTCACAGAGCCTCATGTCTTCATCTGTAAAATGGTGATAATATTATTACCCTCTTTGTTGGGTAAATTGGGAGGGGGGGGGACTGATGAAATTATGCAGTGTTTCTCCAAGCATACCACTGGTGGTAACAAGAGGGTTTTCTGGTGATACGGTCGTATTTTAATGTAATATTTATGACACAAGAAACCCATTATTTCACAGGTCTTATTGCTTAGTGCAAGGCTAAGTAAAAAAAAAAAAAAAAAACAAACCAAATCCCTATTTTAATAAAATGTTG